>NC_073697.1:45351250-45716875 GCF_023634085.1 Falco cherrug | reverse complement strand
ACTTCTGCTACCAGGTTTTGGTGTGGAAAGTCTTGTTCATTCTGGTTTTGTTGCATTAGCTTTCAGGACCCTTTTAATATGGAAAAAAAATGCAGTATCAGTTTTTGGTACCTCTGTGAACCAGTTACTTGCACCTGAAGGACTTACTACCTTCACCCTCAATCAAGATTTGTAGTTAATACTGCAGTCACTTTATTCCTTGGTTCTGTCAAATTTCCGTCAATTTTGCTTCTGCGAGACTGTCAAAACCTATTTGAATTGTGTTGAATTTGCGGATAGTTCTTAATGCACAATCTTGTTATCCTAAAACTAAAGCGGCTTCCTGCATCTGCCATGCCTGAGATCCATGGTCATCACTTCAGCTACCAAGGCACTACTCCTTTGTGAACTTTGGACTCAGCACAACCAAAGTAGATTTTTATTTTTTATTTTTACAAGCAAAAGCAGTATCTAAGAAAATAACCTTTTATCTGTGCAGAGCGGGATGTATTTTAGCCACGCCAGTCTAGATAAAAATCATGTCTTGCATTTTTTAAAAGCTTGTGGGAGGAGGCTCACAATAGAGGCTCCATTGTACTGTTAGTACTGAACGTACAGGAAGTCACAAATTAGCTATGACGAGAGTATTGCAGGGGAGTTTGAAATTTACTTAATTCCCCTAGTATTGTATGGTTTTGAAAGGGTTTCACCATATGTTGCCTTTTGGGTTTGGTTGTGTATGTTGTTTGTATTTGGCAGTCCTCTGTTTAAAGCTTTCTCTTACCATGTCTTTGTTTGAAAGGTTGCATGTTTTGAATCCTTGAATCCAGCTGACTTTCCTCCTTACTGTAAATACAGAGGCATACAAATGCGGTTGGTATTTATCTCATGACAACCCTGCAGCCATCTAAAATTTAAATCTAGCATTATGTATTCAGCAGCGAGAATGATCTCCTTAGAGCAAGCAATAAAAAAAAGATTTTAAGTAGGAATTTGGAGAACAGTAAGCTGCAGGCACAACTTTTCCTTTCCTAGCAGATTTTGATCCTCCAGGATGTCAAGTTACTCAGCTTTGAGTTGATATCAAGGAGAATTGGAGTGGGTTTACAAATCCATGGGATCCTGGCTGTATCCTACATACTAAGTTCAAGTTATTACAGGATAACCCTTCTGTTAAAATGTTGTCCAGAGATTGGTTTGGCTCAGTACCTGCAGCTGAGGGACAAGTTTTGTCACTCAGCTGAGAGCAGTGGCATTATAAGGACTCTCCAAAATCATGAATCTTATTTTCTTAGTCCTGTGAATAAAGTACAAAATGGTATATTGTATTGAGTTGGTAATCTAGATCCTGAAGTACTGTGTAAATGTTCCGATTTTGCATTTGTTTTCTTAACTTTGCTAGCATCTTCCCTCTGGACTTGTTTTCAAGCCTGCTCAACCGTTAGTGATTTTTTTCTGAGCTGTGTGGCTTTTTCAAAAAAATACATTAAAAAAGGTGCTAACAAATACATAAATAGAAAATATTTTTGTATACACTCAAGGAGTCAAAGGGGAACACCCCACCCCCAGGAAACACAAGAAAAGGGGATACTGTCTTATAGAAATTACGTATTTTTCAAAGTATGGCTTACACAGTTCCAGCAGCTGTTGAAATGCCCTAAAGATCTGTTGGCAGGAGAGTATTATTTTTTTTGTGCAGGAAAAAAGTATCTTGAAAATAATCAAACTTTCTCAGATTTTTGAAGAGAATTAGTAAAACGTACTTTTCATTTTAAAGGACTAACTCTAAAAAAAAACATTAAACAGTGATTATTATTATTACAAATAGTGAATAACCATGTCTGTTAAGATTTCTGTGATCACAAAAGTGCATAGTGAAAGAACCAGTCCATGAATAAGCCATGTGATACCTGGGAAATTGCTGACATTTAATTAAGTAGAATTTTAAATCAAGTTAGTTGAGCTAGTGCAAGCCCATTTAAACTTTTATGTAAGTGTAAACTAGACTTATTTCACATTTGCATTAATATAGTTAGGAATCAGCAAAACAAAATCAGAATGTGGTACTTTGTGGTGACTTTATATTGGGCGTTCGTGTTCTGTTGTACAAAATAAAACTTCTTTGTGTGGGATTCATAACTCTCTATAAAGTAACTACTGAAGCACCTAAGCATCTGTGTTAGGAAATGGATGTCCTACAGAAGAACTGAATCACATCTTTGAAGGGTTTGGTTTTTGGTTT
This sequence comes from Falco cherrug, assembly GCF_023634085.1. Classification (NCBI taxonomy): domain Eukaryota; kingdom Metazoa; phylum Chordata; class Aves; order Falconiformes; family Falconidae; genus Falco; species Falco cherrug. The sequence continues at coordinate 45,714,654 of NC_073697.1, read as the reverse complement.
TTTTTTGTTGGTTGGGGTTTTTTTTGTTGTTACACTATAAGTTTCTCATTTCTAAAAATCTTAGGTAAGCACTGAAGTAAAATGAAGGCAGGGTAGCTGACTTCCAAGGCAAGTTTGTTCTAATTATTGATAGGAGACTTGGAGGAGAGGGGAGCAGAGACAGCAGTGGTAGCAGATGTCCTAAGTGGCAGTGTGGAATGGTCCAGACTATCTTGGTGGTCTTTTCACGCTTGTGATTACCTGCAGGAGTGACCTGGGATAATTGGATAATTCACTTCATTTTTCTGTGCTCAGTCCCACCATGCATTCAGTGCAGATAGGGATGGTGAAGTTACCTGGGAAAGAACTCTGGGATGTGTTGGAAATGGCACCGACCAGACTAGGATTCTCTTGTTAATTGTGCTCTGAGTAGGTGCTTGGTGTCTCTGTTCGTGTCTTGTTTTATCACAGGGAAGTGATTTGGGAGGCGTGTGCTTTCAGTTGTGTACTGAAATAAGGTAAATGCACTTAATAAAAACACAGCCTATGACTTGACTGAACACAGTGCTGTACAACGTTCTCCTGTGACTGAAAGGCTTACTTTTTTTCAAATGAAAAATGTACTTTCCACCATTAAAGCTCTTCCTCTTTAAACAACAAAAAACCCCTCCTGCATAGTTGAATTGGAAAGTTGTATTTCACCAGTTAGCTTGACAGGGCATGTGTGCAAACCGACCAACAAAACACGGGTAAGTGATGAGGCTGCAGCTCCATGTGCAGTGCACTGAAATATGGGGATGTTATGCTATAGCACTGAGTACTCAGCTCCTGCTAAGGTAGGAAGGCTTGGAGCAGAGACATGATGGGAAGCTATTTTTACTTAACAGTTGAACTTGGGAAGAGAAATAGTAAGGGATAATTTCTTTAAATTTGAGTTTGCACATTGTACAACTATTACAAACCTCAAGTAGCTGTCTTTACTTAAAAGTTGTCTTGAAGTGCCAGATGGGAATGAGCAAGGAAAATGCCTTCTGTTTAAAACAGAAAGGGGACTTTTGCTCATTTTGGTTTGGGGTCTTCTGCAGTCCACACAGTTGCTGTGCTTGGCTCTCTCCAGTCCTGTCTAATGCCTTTATGGATGATGTGGGCGAGGGGATCGAGTGCACCCGCGGCCAGTTTGCAGATGGCACCAAGCCGGGGGGAGCGTGGCTGTGCCGGGGGCAGGGGGCTCTGCGGGGGGCTCCGGGCAGGCCGGGCCGAGGGGCCGGGGCCGGTGGTGTGGGGGTCCCCAGGGCTGAGCGCCGGGCCCTGCCCCTGGGTCACACCAGCCCCCGGCAGCTGCGGGCTGGGGGCAGGGGGCTGGGAACTGCCCGGCGGGACAGGGCCCGGGGGGGCTGGGCGGGCAGCGGCTGGGCATGAGCCCCCAGCGTGCCCAGGTGGCCCAGGAGGCCAGCAGCGTCCCGGCCGGTGTCCGAAACGGTGTGGCCGGCAGGGCCGGGGCAGCGCCCGTCCCCCTGCCCTGGGCACTGGTGGGGCCGCCCCGCGGGGCCTGGGCTCAGCGTTGGGCCCCTCACGGCCAGACAGACACTGAGGGGCTGGAGCGTGTCCAGAGCCGGGCAGGGGCTGGGGCAGGGGCTGGGGCACCAGCCTGGGGGGGGCGGGGGGGTCAGCCTGGAGAGAAGGGGGCTGGGGGGGACCCGGTGGCTCTGCAACGGCCTGAACAGAGGTTATAGCCAGGTGGGGTTGGTCTCTTCTCCCAGATAACAGGCAACAGCACAAGAGGAAACGGCCTTAAGCTGCGCCAGAGGAGGTTTAGGTTGGGTATTGGGGAAAAAATGTCTTCACTGCAAGGGTGGTCAAGCACTAGAACAGGCTGCCCAGGGAGGTGGTGGAATCTCTGTAGATGTGGCGCTTAGGGACGTGGTGTAGTGGTAGACTTGGCAGTGCTGGATTAATGGTTGGACTTGATAATCTTAAAGGTCTTTTCGACCTAAACAGTGTTGTGATTCTGTCCTGTGATTCTTCTGTTGTGGTTTCCATCATGCGGTCCATTTGGATATTAGTTGTATAGCAAGGTGCAGTTCTCTCTTGTTAATTTAAATGCATCGATGTGGTGTTTAGGGACATGGTTTAGTGATGGGCTTGGCAGTCCTGGGTTAACGGTTGGACTTGATGATCTCAAAGGTCTTTTCCAACCTTAATGATTCTGTGATTCTAATTGTGTGACAGTGCAGGCTTCAAACATCTTTGTCACGTGGTACCAGGTCTGCATCACAGCATTGGGCTGTGTTGCTGAAATTGGGATGGCACTTTTTTTAGGTTCTGTTGGCATTGTCGGGTAAGAGCTCTTATGGACATTGCAAATGTTTCTGCCGTTCTAGAAATGCGCTGGCTTTCCAAAAAGCTGTCGTGGTTTCTGAAATATGATACTGGCTGTTTGGTTTGGACCCTAGACCCCTGGACTCATTCTCTTGCAGAGTAGTCTTACCATCTTACTATGTGAATTTTATATGGGTTTAGTTCAAGGCCTGTGTTAGTTTATACATAACTTAAAATAATTGGAAAATGTGAAAAATGTGGAGTATTCTTCAGTTGGCTAAAATTTTAAAAGGGTGTTTTTTCCTGCCGGCATCTGGAAGTCAGCCAGGTGAAAGTTAACATTCCCACAATACCTTTTCTGTGGGATAATGGGCAAGTTCAGGGCAGCATTCTTTCTTCCATTTATATAAACAGACTGTGCTGGCCAAGGCTATTGGAGATGTGTTACTGAACATGAAATTGTTGCTGTTAACCCTCCCAGCTGTTGTGCCGTTGACAATGATTTTTTTTTATTTGATTATTGTTCTCCTGTTTATATTTAAATTAACATGGAATCTTCTGCTCTGTTACCATTTAGGATCTTGCCCAAGGCAGTGCTGTGTGAAAAATCAATGCGGCTGGGCATTTCATAACGCTGATTTCATACATGGTGGTGAAACAATGTAGTGACTACAGTACTAACGTTCAGAAGCTTCCGAAAAGTTGACAGGTGTGTGTAGAACAGTAGAGTCTCTTTGATGATAGATGAAGAGGTGAAGGAGCTGAATTGACCTCTCATCTTACTCAGGTTTGCCACCCCTGGTCCTTCCAAAACATACCAGAAATAAACTCAGGGAAGCGTGGAGCCAGGTGTGCAGGTACTGTCTGCTCTGTGGCTGGCTTGACAGCTTTCAGTTGCTACTGCTGTTTTGAGTAGGGGTAACTTCTATAATAATAAAGTTCTTTAGAAATTTATTAAAACAAATTTTTCCTTGTCAGCATTCATATCTTTGTGCTATCAGAGTTGCTGAACAGTTTACATACTGCGAAGGTTATTGTGAAGTACATAACTTTGCCTATAGTGTTTTATCAGTTAGGAATCTTCAGTGTGTCTTAAGCATATGTGTAGATTTTTTTAATATTTTTTTTTTGAGGAACCCAGACAGGACTTTAGTATCTGTACAGCCAGTCTCAAAGTAACAGTTTATACATGAAAAACCGTGCAGAAATCCTGGCGTCTTCACCCAGATGAATCGCCATTTTTCAGCTTCTACAAAAACTACAGCGATGCTGGGTCAGTTAGCTGTGGACAGCCTTAGGTAAAAGTTGGGGAAAGGTAGTCAGAAACATAAAGAACTTCAGGGACGCTAAATGTTTACAGTTTTCTGTGGCTGTGATATAAACAATGAAAAATAACCTTGGTGATTCAAGAGCTTTTCAGTTTAGGTCTTTTCTACCAGATTTTTTTTTTTTTTTTTTTTTTTTTTTTGCCTTTAAATGGCAAAGCTTTTCCTAGAAAATGCATGGGGTTTTATTACCAATGCTTGTTAAAAAGGGCAGCAAGTAACTGTCACATCTAAAAATTAAATTCATAGTGAATTCTGATTTGACAGAGGAAGAAAGTCTGGTGAAACCCATAATCTTTCATGCTATCTGGGTAAGCTGGAACATGGCCATATAATTAATTACTCCCTTTCATCCACTGATTTCACTGAGGTTCCTACAGAAACTGAAGCTAGTAAATGAACCTAAAAGTTATTTTATGTAAACTTTGCATTTTTCCATACAGTGTCTAGGCCTGTTGTCACATGATTTGTATGTTCACGGAAGTATGAAGTCAGTAGGTATGTGTACAAGCACTTGTAACTTTCTGTTCTCTGTTCATGCAGAAAACCAGTAAAATTTAAATACACCAAAATGCGTTAATGGTGGGATTCTTCCAGTTCTGTGACCATAATTTTTCATCCTTTTTAAACTTCTAATGATTTAATACCTTTTTAAGAACTAAATAGGAACAGTGCTTTGCCTCCTTACTTGATATAATACAGACATATCAAGAAACAGAATTCTGTTGTCCTCTCTTCAGTTTGTATTCATTTAGAACGCAAGTTTTGATGGACCTTTTAGTTGGAGGTTATTTATTTCTCTAGGTTTTAAAGAAACAAATACTCAAACTGATGATTTTATTGCATGTAAATGTCAGTATCTTGGAACCTGCAATGTTTAGATCTGTAGCATTCTTTTGTATTCAATATTTCTAAGCTTCCTTGCTTAAAATAAGTCTTGTTTTTTCCATGTGCAAGTGCATACATGTGTGGACCACGTATATCATGATTTTATGTATGAACTTCAAAACTTATTTTTTGCTGTAGTGCAGAAAGTGGTAGCATTTTTTTATCAGTTGTGAAGTCACTCATACATGTACAAAATTTCAATTATGTCAGATATGTGTGTGCACATTATGTGAGCCACTTGTGTGCAGATGTATCTGCTCATTTCTAATGCACTTGATTTTGCAACTAACACTTAAATAGCGGACTGCCTTACTCTGCAAGCAGCTCTGCAGACTGATTGCACAAGTACAAGTCAGCGTCAATAAGGAACGAAGCTAGACCTTCTTAGATAAAGACAAAAAATAAAATCTTAAGAGACGATGTGCACTGAATGGTAACTTGTGCTTTTATGTCTACCAACTGTGAAACCTCCCTAAGAATTGCTACTATTGTATTGTTCCCTCCTTAATAGAGGTGTTCTGTATCCTGTTTTTCTTGTTGACTAGAGAATGACAGCTTTTAGAAGTATTGTAATGATGAAGTGCCATTAGCTGTACACCATTCACATCTTAAATTGCATCTTCTGTTGTGTTCTTTGCTATTCTTGTAAAATAGTTGGGTATGGTCAGGATCTTGATTTCCAGCACTTCTGCTTTCTTCTTTATTTTCTTGTTTTGTAAGTTACTCATTTTTTGTTGAATTATATGCATTTCTGTGATCAGTTGGCATGGAAACGTGGCTCCTTTATAGGCCAGTTGCTTTTAGTGTTAATTTGCAGGTACTTGTTTTTGAATGTGAAAATGGAAGCCATTTGTGTGCTTCATCATTCCCCATCATTAATACTTGCATGCTTTCCAATGCAACATAAATTATCTTTCCTTCTGTCTTAGAGGGAAAATGTACTTTTTTTGAAGAGGAAAAGAACTCCAAACACTGCTGCATCATGTACACTGTATTAAGAAAGTACTTTGTATGAAAATTATTTTTAGACATGTAACTCTTAACTCAAGAGAATCAGTGAAACGAAAGACTAACACCAAATGTTAGTTTAAGCCCAGGAAGTATGTAATAGTTTTCAATAATGCAAAGTCACACCACTCAGTTTCTTTCTTTATTAATGTATTTCTTGTTGATAGTCTTCCTATTTTTATTTGAAGAGTGCCCTGTTTTCTTGTAGGGGTTTGCTGAAATTCACTTGGAAAAGGTTGATTTTCTTTGATCAGTACTGATGAAAGCGGGGGAATACTTTCACTGATATTTTGTGACTTTTAGTGGACTCTGCAGTTTTTGAAATACCTCAGTACTGGCAAAAGTGAACTTGTAGGCTTTTCTATAATTACTGCAGCAGTGTGGTACAATGGTATGCTGTAGTGGCTGCTGCTTAGAGAAAAACAATAGCACTATCACACATCTTCGTCGTGAAGACTATCAGTATTACTCTTTGTTCACATGTATAGAAATCTGAAAGTCTCAGAATACATACTCTTTTAAGTATAGATAACTAAATAGCTAATTTAAGACCTGCTGACAAGCAGGTGCAGACTGTCTGCTTTGGGTGCAGTTGCTTTCAAGTTTTTTTAAGGTGAGATTTAGTCTCATTCCAGTTTCTAATAGCTACAGACCATTGTCTGAAGAGCTTCACACAGATTGGGTATGCAGAATAAAAATAAGATTTGAATTAATTTACTTTTGGCTCATACTTCTCCATCCTGTTCCAGGCTTCAAACATTTTGTTGCACTAACCATTTCATAGGGAGCATGCAAAACCAAACACGTTTAATTGATGCTGCTCCTAACTCGATTTAAATTATTTGATAAACAGTCAGTTCATCTGGCCTGTTTGGTTGTGTTGCTGTACTGCTTTTTCTGTATTCCCTAAGTTAAAGTATGCGCAGTTCAATTTAAAAAGCGTAAGTCTATGCAGGATTTGACAAATTTCAGTAGAAGAGCTACAGATCTGCAGATTAGGAATACATTGTTCATGCCACTAGTCCTGTTTCATGAATTTCATGGTATTACTCAGCAACCATATGGCTCACTACTTCTGCACAGTTAAAAAAAAATATTCAGAAAACAAACCAAACAAAACCCTACAGGTGTAAACCCTATGTTTTTACATGTAATATATTCTTTAAATAATTTCTGTGGAAAAAGTAGTTGTTTGCTGCATACCAGAACTGTTCCGAGCCTTCTTGTAGTTACTTGCAGGTGATTTTCTCAGAGGTTGAGAGAGTTTAGTACAGAAGATGAGGGCTTTTTATTTTGCTTTCAGCAGTTTACAGATCAGATTTTCACCAACCGTGACACAGCTGTGAAAAGAAGTTAGGCCGTGCTGCTTCCTGTGTGACAGTGTCTCATCATCCACACAGAATAAAACCATTTCTCCTCTCCCCACCTGCCCCCTTCCCCTCCATTCTCTCATAAACAAATGGGTTGGTTAACAGAGAAGAGTGAAAAATAAATGGGTCCCACCTTTTTATCATCTCCGTGTACTTGTCCTAGGAACTGGAGAAAAGATGCCCTTCTGTTCTAAACTGCTTCCCCCCCCCCCCCCCTCCTTCCCTAAGTGTCTAACCACTCCTGGGCCAGGAAGGGCAGCAGTGAGAACCACACTGGGGGGACAGCCCCCCCCCCCCCCCCCCCCCGCTATTAATTGCTTTAATCCTCATACTGAATTGCAACTTCTCTGTCTTAGATTGATTTCTTCTTTCATGTTCTCTCTGGAACTAAACTTCTTTCTACATATTTTTAATTCCTTAACCAAATTGTTGTTTGTTGTTGGTGTCCTGCAGCACTCGTGATTCATTAGTTCTGACTGATGGTAAATGTAAGTTCAGGCAGCACTTGCCAGTTTTGTTCTGTGATGAGGTGGCCCCCAAAATTCAGGACAAAGCAAGTAAGTTAAATGTACTTGCTGTTGCATGATCCCTGCCCTCCTACCGTGTTGGAAGAGAGCATCTTTCTCAAATTCATTTATCCACAGGTTGGGTACAGTATTTGTGGAAATCAAAGGCTTCCTTTCTATTGAGAAGCTCTCCCATATTCTGCTGTGGGTGCTTGCCAGACCTCCCAGAGAATTAAGCTACTAATTGCGTTGTCCTTCAAATATTGTGGACATAAAAGTTTAACTATCTTTATATGCAGTAGTTAACATGCTTTAAGGAACGTATAGTCCTGCTTAAGGTAAGTATTTTACTGAAGCATTCTGGCAAGTACCTATAGAACACATATGAAAAGAAATTTCTCAAAACGCAGACAGGTGTCAGAGTGTCACTAGAAGATGTTTATATCCTTAAAGGAGAAAAATTGCTAGAACTTTTATTAGCTGTGCATTTTTCAGTAACTCCATTCACTTTGCAAGTCATTTGGTTGCTTGTGATAGGTTGTGATAGGCACAGTTGTCTGCAAGGTAATAATGCAATAAAAAATGTCTTAGTGATATTTTGTTAAGAAGTTGATAATTTGCAGCGTGCTGCAGTATATTTGTAGTCGCTAGCATTCAAAACTCAGGAATAAGTTTTCAGATGAAAATGCTGGTGGGAAGCTTGGATGCTGTCAGTATTCTTGACTTCTGAGCAGCAGCTCAGACAAGCCCCCAAGGGTGGTATTTCACAATGTATTGTGGTGGTGTAGGCTTTGTAAGAATAACGCCTATAAATTAATTTTCCAAAAATGTGAGAACATGCAGGTGGAGGTGCCGCCTAAAGTGTCTAGCTCTTTGACCAGCACCAGCTTATTCACTATTTGTGTGCATAATCTGGTTTACAGTTCAGACCTAATAAATGAACCTCATCTGGGCTACTCGTGGATGTAGAATTTTCACTACAGAGACTTACTTTCCGGATTTCATCTGCTATTCTCAGTTCTTTCTTTTGTAACTGGGATGACAATCCTGACCCAGGAGGGGCAGAAAGAATGAAAAGATTGACCTGAAGAAAATACTTTCAAAAGCTACAATTTCCTCTGAAATAACAGTTGTGCTATTCAAGTACCTAATAAGCAAAAAGAGAGTGGTAGTAAGGAAAGTCAGGGAGCAGAAGTAATCACTTGTGGTTTTTTACTTTTGCAGCAATCAGCCTGCACTGATTTGGTTTGCTTTAGGTCCAGGAAAATAGGGGGAATAATGTGTTATGAAGACCTGTTGCTCTGTTGTTTCTTGATCTCGAGAGCAAGGATTAGCTTCAGGTTCTCCCATGATATTCTGGAAAACAGTCATAATGCTTTCTTGGTTTCTGGGAATTATCTGATAGCAGTTGTCTTGTACTGGGCAAGCACTAGGCTGTCATTCCCTCCCATTTTTTCAGAAATTACAGCCAGCAGGAAAGAGTTGTACTTGTTTTCCAGTATCTTTCTCTGTGCTGTGTCCATTTCTGAACAATGGAATGACTTTCAAGATCTGCTTTGAGTTCAGTTGCATAAAGTCGGTGATCCTTTGATTATCTTTGGATTATAAAATTCCAAATCATTTAAGTGTTTCCTGTGACTGTCAGCTTTTAGAAATAGAATGCTCCTGCCTGCCTTTCAGCACGCTGCTGTTTATCCTGCTGCTGACATCCCTCCTATTTATAACTTCAGAAAATGTAGAAAAAACTATGGAGTAAGGTTTCTTACTTTGTAAATTCTTTATTGCATCTAATATATTGGTCTGGTTTCCATTCAAATTGCTTCTCAATCTGTTGTCAATCTATATTTTATTTTGAAAGGAAGTTGCTGGGGTCCGTTTTTCCTAACTGTCCGTTTTTCACAAACTATAATGCTGCAGAAGTCTAAGGCTGTCACTGTGAGAGGGGGAGATGACATTTATGTGACGCACATATGTGCTGTGGGCAGATTTTGTAAATGTCTCTGCCTGCAGATTGGGGGACACAGGAGCTGTAACAAGTTTATTTTTTTTTAAGCTAAAGCATACATGGAAAAGGCTAGAAGAAAATTACAAACTGACATCTTAACTTCATTTACTGGGAAATGGAATAGTGAATTAATTTTCCAAAATACAGTGCTTGATCAAACTGAGAATATATGGCTGGAGAGAGAACCTGTTCAGAAATCTTCCCTGTGCTAAGAATGAAGGGTAGCCTTTTGCCTTAAGCTTTTTTAACTCTTAATAATGGAATCAAGAATTTCTTTTCTAATGCTTGCTTGCAACTGATGGTTTTAGCACTGATAAATGTTTTATGCCATTTACAGATAGAACATTATTTGTGCCCTGAAAAACTTACATAAAAATGCTTTGCCTGCAGATAATTATATGTGAATAGACCCTTTTCAAGCTGAAAATAGTTAAATTGCAGAGACTAAAAGAAACACTAGAAAGCCCAGTGAAAAAATGCAAATATGGGTCATTTTTAAACACTTCTGACTTTTCACCAGTTCAGTGGAAACAACTTAAAGTGTTCAAAAAACCTTCTCTAAACCCCTTTAGTATGTGGTATGTGTGGGAAGAAGAATTTTGCTTCTCTCATCAAGTCATGGGAATAACTCCCAATTTTAACTCTGTTTTTCAGTACAGCTTTAACTGTGATATTGGGACCAGAACCTTTGTAACTGAAACCCAAAACTGTACTTGCAGAAAAGCTCAGTAGAACAGCTCTCTTACATCATACGCTTTTATTTTATCATGTTACATTTAATCATAATATTATAAACCCAGCTTTTGCCTTAAACTCCCTGTTTTATTTGGCACTTTGACTGTTGTTACTGGCCTGTTCTCAGTGAGCTTGTCATTTTTATACATCCTGTTTGCTTACCTTCAAAATGAACATCTTTTCAGAAAATCCTCTTCATTTAAGCTTGGTTCGGCTGCAGAGCCTGGATGGGAGGTGCAGGACTTTGATTTCACTATGCTCCAGACTTTCTCGTTTTCTCATTTCTACAACAAAACTGTTCTCTGGTTGATGATGATTACAAACTATTTTCTTAATATTGACAGAGAACAGCAGAGGTCAGTGGCTGTGGGAGGAACCGAAAAGGGGGAGAGAGAAAAAAGCTTTAAGGAGCCCTTTGCACTGGTTCAGTGTTAGTCAGAGTTGCTTTGATTTTCAGAAGAACATAACAGACTGTAATTCAAGAAGTTGTTTATTATCCTCGTTTACCAGAAACTTTAATTCTGTGTTGAACTGACCCTTTTAAATTAATGCTGGTCTTAAGTCTGGGCTGTATGCATATTTTAAAGTGGCTTAGCTGTATATCTTAGAGGAAGTTTCTAACTCTCCTCCCTTCTTCCCATCCCTAAACAGGAGAGTCATAATTTTTTCACTATAAGGATTGCTGACACATATAGCAGTGTGATGTTCAGCTGAGAGAAGATGGTGAATCACGTTAGAGGCTTTCCCAAAATGGTGGTGATAATAAAAAAAGTTAAGAAGTTATGAAGAAAATTGAGAGGTCTGTGTTCAGTATGGAAAATACTTCTATACTGTTATTTTTGGTGTCATTTGAGTGTGTTCTGCTGATCTCAAAAAAAAAAAAAATTAAACTTTGTGAAACTAATTTGATTATCCAAGGCCCCACACTTGCTTATCTTTAGACTTTTTGATAAGGAAAATAAGGAGTGCCCCAGGTAATAGTTTAACGTTCTTGGGTCAAAGTACAGGTGTGCTGTTAGAGAAATTACTTTCAGTGTTTGGGATCAGAATAAAAGAAGCCTTTGATGTTGGCTCTGCTCGGGTTATTGCTTGCTTTCTCTGAGACAGCATCCTGTATGACATCTAAAATATGAGAAAAGAAGCAGAGTAGCCATTAGAAAAGGCTACAATCAGAAATTATATTCTGTAATAATCTTTTGTCTTTAAAACATAATGTGAAATTAATACTCCAAAAGCGGTTGTACTGAGAATGCTGAAAAGTGGTATTTTTTTCCCAAAGCATACTTACATCTCGGGCCGTGGTTTAAAACAAAAGAAAAAAACCCGCCAAACTTACTTGGTGGAATCAAATAACTTGCTGTAGGAGAAACATTTCTGGAGGAGAGAAAACAAATTACTGTTTTCTTCTCTTTTTTTTCCTTCATAGCTCAAATACATAATATTCTACAGGCAAATCAAGAGTTGTTCCTTGAGGGTATTACATTTTAAATTAATGTTATGTGACTGTTCCGCTTTTATCAAAATCACAGCTGAGATTCCAGTTCTGATAACGTGATTTAAAAAAGAAAAAGCAATGCTTGCATGCTTCTTTATATTGAATACATGGGTAAAAGGGTGAGGATAAGGGCCACTGATGTACTTCATGTGGTAGTGCAGCTGTTTAACCAACACCTTTTAGACTTGTGTTCTGTATCCTAAGTATTGTCTGCAAAATCTCCATGACTGCTTCCTCTGTGGAAAGTGTTTTAGTAAGTCTTGGCATGATCTATATTATTACTGGAATGGCTTGGGGAGTTAATCATTCCGCTCCTATTACAATTGTTGAAGCAGATTGTTTTTCCAGTTCCTGTCAGCAGGAGTTTTCTGGCTTGCTTTTTTTTTTTTTTTTTAAGTCACACCCATGAATGTATACATTTTATGGGCTGAACTATAAGTTCAGTTGTATTTTAAGCTAGAGCTTGGGTATGTGTTAGGGTAGGCGCCCCTCCCAGTTACCATTGTCAGCCTACTTCGTGGTCACTGTCCTGGGAGATGAAAGTGGATATATACCCTCATAGTTACCAAGCATTTGGTGCATTGTGGGAACATCTTTGATGCAGACTTGATTTCTGCATTCAATTCTCTATTTTAGAGATAAACCCGTCAGTAACTGGGAAATCCATGTCCATAGTTACGAGCAAATGTGGCTGCTGGAGTTGTTGTAATTCTCAAGTTTTTTGATTCTTAATTTGTAGGTACTGTCCTGAGCGTCACTACTGCAATTCCTGTATGTTCTGAAGTAGTTTGTGGCTTTTGCCACAGCATGCATGGGCAGTGGCATTTCACAGTCACCATAAAATTGGTGGGATAAGTAACAAAAGTTGGCAGCCGTAGCCAGGATTTCTCTGAAGCTGGGATTAATGGGAGTGTACTCAGCTAGGGCAGTTCCACCATCACTGATTTATTTATCGCTCCCTTATTACTTAATAAAGCTAAAAATACTTGAAACAGTGAAGTATTTACTGTGGACAGACACTGAAATGCTGCGTATCCAGGGAAAGTTCAGTCCTTTAAAATGTTTTGCCTTTCTTGGGAGTTTGCTTTAATGTATCTGTTATTTGAAAACAGCGCTCCTGTAATGTTTTTTGTGTATGTTTTATTGCTGATATGCTTTCTCATTTTAGTACTTGATGTAGTTGTTACTGAATATTGCCATTTGGCTTGCTTTTTAAATGGTGATAGACAAAACATTTTACAGTAATGCATTACCCTATTACTGCTTGTTTATTTGACATTAAATAGGTGTGATTCATATTGTTTTCAGTTTTATTTTGAAAAGTATTGGTTAAGATTAGGCATATCGTTATAGTATGCTCTGAATATGTAATTTGAGTAATATTTTGACAGATGTGAAATACCTCCAGTTTTCATGTGGATGTTTGAAGTACATGTGTAGTAATAGAAAATGTTGCCAGATGATTTCGTTTCCCCTTAACAGAACTTTATTTCTGATCACAGGCTTTCAAGATGTGCCTTGTGGGACCTTTGTTTTTTGTATCCTGACAAGCATTTAGGATTTTGTATGCATACTGACAGATGTTAGACAAATAACAGCAAAATTACTGGATGTTTAACAAAGACTGGTTAGGGATCACTGTTTAAAAAACACAGCAGAACCCCATATTCTTGCGGTTACCAGACTAATATCTGAGAATGGCAAGTTTACTTGCTATGTGAATATGGTAATGAGGACTGGTGGCTGTCTGGTTCCAGTAACAGCAGGGAAATACGTGGTTTTCTAAATGGAAGTCATTGGCTTGTTTAATTTCAGTTGTACCAAAAGGGAAAGTCCTAAGACAGTTGTCTCAAAATTCCCTGTGTTGAGGCCTTTGTGCTGTATGCTGTAGCAATTGCTTGCATACCCAGGCTCCTTCTTCACAGGTGGGAAAATAATGATGTGATGTGTGCATGAATCTAAGTACCATGGGAGTCTGTGGACCAGGGTGGTAATTACATGGTAGTGGTGTTGGTTATGTATTTTGTGTAAGGGAATGAGCTGTGAATGTCCTGGAGAGTGGCTGGGTGTATTTCAATCCTTGCAATTAGCGAGAGGATATAAGTGGGTGTGACTGCTCTGCACATCATTGGCTCCGCACAGCACCGGAAACCACTTTTATTTTTCTTGGTCTCTTGCAAGTTAAAAAGAAAAGAAGGAAGATGACTTGTTTTTACTGAGTTTGAGTAAATAAAAAGCATAGACTGCAACAGTATATGTATCAGCTGTGTGCTTCCAGTGAAGTTTCAGTGTGCTTAGCATTAACCTCTGAGCCCTATTTTCAATAGAGCCTGATTTCAGTTGAGACTGCACATATGCTTTATGCTTAGTTTTCTGTTGTACGTGTATTGTGAGTCCAGATCTTGTTCTTTTGAAAATCAATTTGGGATTGTTCCTACAACTTTCAATAAAACTTGCAGCAGGTTCCTAAAATCTTAGGAAGAAGCATAGTTAGAAATACTAAATGGGAAAAGAAAGAAATTAAATTTAATCTGCAAAGTAATTCAGACTTCCAGCAGTAGCTCTCATGTTTCTGTATGTACCCTTTGTTGGCATTCTGTATTTAAAAATACTCTTTCATCTGCCCCCCCTCCCCAGTCCCACATCCCAAGTCATGGGATATTGCATCCTCCTCATGTTGAAGGTGGTGGTAAAAGGTGTTGGCTCTGATTCTGGTGGAATCAGCAGATTTTTGCGTTGCCTATTCAGCATCTAAATATGCTGAATATCAAAATACTTAAGGCTGCTAAGCACTCTTCCCCCCCCCCCCCCCCCCCCCCTTGAATCCATGTTACTGATCCGTGTACCTGCATTGTATTTTAAAGTTTGTTTCTACTTGATTGCTTTTAGGGTTCTGCTCTACCTTGAAGCTAAATGTTGCTTGAGGTCATGGTGCACGAAAAGAAAGACGCTACCAAAAGAAAGTCCAAAATTTAAAAATGCACGATGTGTCAGGAACCCTCAAATACGGCATTTCTAGGAATTTTAATAGTGCATATTGGCAAATCTAATTCATAACAGTTTCTGTGTTCATTGTTATGAGTGGGGTATTTTTAATTTGACATCCTGTTCTTTACTTGAATTAATATTAGCGTTTATTTCTAAAAAAACATGTAAATTTTCTTGAGAGCTTACGTTAAATAAGTGACAGCTCTGACCGAATTTACAGCTTAGGTGAGAATATAAAGTAAAACTAAATGCCACGGGGGATTAGTCTCATTTTACATGTGCAAAATTGTAAATTAGTTGAATGTCCAACCTGTCATTTTCGGATGTTGTTTTTTAAATATTGATTAGATTTTTTCAGTAGCTTGCATTTTGTTAAAAACTTAAATCACTTTGATGTTTTGCAGTGCATAAAGGAAGTTTTATACAACAAATTCT
Organism: Falco cherrug; assembly: GCF_023634085.1. Lineage (NCBI taxonomy): Eukaryota > Metazoa > Chordata > Aves > Falconiformes > Falconidae > Falco > Falco cherrug. Next base: position 45,699,601 of record NC_073697.1, on the reverse strand, counting down.
TTTAAAAGGACATTGTCGAGGGAGTTTTTCTGCTTATTTAATCTTTGCACTTGTAAGAATCCCCAGAAACGTGAAAATGAAAACTCTCCTTTGCCAGGCTGCTGTCCTCCATTTCATGTGCCTATTGGTTTGTCATTATAGGGTTACTGATAAGTGTTGTGCTTTTTGGCATTGATGTATTTTTCAGAAAAAAGAATTGAAGCATTTGTTTTGAAAAAAGAAAAACACATTTAAAGAATTACATGGACTTTGCAAACAGATTTAAGAAAATGAAAGGTAGGTCAAATTTTGGGCCTACAAACCTGACAGTGTCCTGTACTTTTAACATGTATGCTTTATTTGAGACGTTCCTGATCCTAATGATGTTTTATTAATCAGTGGCATAAAAATGTGGAAATGACATCATTAATCATCATTAATCATAATAGCTTACCTTGTTGCATTTTGGTATGTGTCCTGATGTCAGCAACTGGTGACAGCCTACTTTGAGATCTCTGTTGTTTGTGCAGTGTGACCATTTCTGTTACTGTCTGTTCGTAACATAAAAGGTTGTTTTACGATGGCTTTGAAATGCATTATAACACCTAGAGTATGTCAGAGAGAGTTTCCTTACCCTCCAGTTCTGAGTATGCCTGATGGTGCTGGCTTCACCTCTCCCCTCTTGGAGCTTAGCACACAAAGACATACCTTTGTTTTGGGAGTGACAGGAGGTGCAGGTAGGATTTGGGAGAGGGGAGGAAAGTAGCCCACTTAGCTAGCTGGTTTTTCTTTCCAGTTTAAAAAACTACATTACGTGCTAAGGTTGGTCTGATCATTTGTAAGTCCCCTATGCTACCGAGGTATGGAGTAATTCATAACCTCCCCTGTTTTGGTTATAAAGCTGGATGATAAATTCATTAATCTTCTTGTTTGTGAGACCCACAGTCAGTTGAAATGCTTGTGCATGGGGCTGGCATCCTGTCAGGTTCTGCAGCTGAAAACTGCTTTTTCAAATTCCAAGATTTTTTTCCATAGAAGCTGGACTAATAATAACGTTTTGATACTAGATCAGCTAGTCCAAATTGCAGCCCTGAAAAGCCACTCTTCTGTTGGCCAGACGGTGAATAGCTGCTGCATACAGACAACTGCTCTGTCTGTCCGTGCTTATACCTGGTATTATTTTAGAAAAATTCCAGCAGTCACTGGCACAGTAGTTGTTACTGGGGCAAAAGCTTCACCAGCAGATTATTTCTATATTGGGGGTGGGTGGGAGGGGAACCCCAGGCTAATAGCTGGATTAGACCTGTTGGAAATGTTTTTGTCTTAAATACATTTAGATAACCTTAAGGGCCTGACTTATACCCAAGCAAACCAGCAAGTTCAGAGTTAAGGCTTCTCACTCCATCTCTGGTACTCACTGGAGCGCTTGGCTCTCCAGCACGGGTGGTATTGGAGATCACAGGCTATCCTCAGATCCCTGCTCACCTAGGCAAAGCGTTTGCTGCCTCAGTGGTGCCGACTGTTCCAGGTATGTCTGTTTACAATACACCTGCTGTCCTGCTCAAGGTTCCGCTGGTTTCCCTGGTATGTTAACGGCTGGTGGCAGCACAGCAGGTGTGGTGGAAAAGCCAGCAGTGAAAGGGGGAAGGGTGCAGATGCAGTGAGAAGCTTTAACTTTGAGTTTCCTGGCTTCTGTGAGCACAAGTCAGACCCTTAATGTTGTTTTAATGTATTGTTTGTGTTTAATTTTTAGTAAAAATTTGAACACCATCCAGGCTACAGAGGTTGCAGTGGATAAGAAGTTTAAAAGCTTTGGTTCAAGATTACAGGAGGCTGCAAGAAAAATTAAAGACATGGAAATGAGGATGGAATGACAGGCTGCTATTTTGCCTCAGAATACTGAAGATTGTAAAGCATTGAGAAATCGAATTCATGACCCTGGAAATCAAGCTCAGATTAAGAAATGTCAGGTTGGTAGGGGTTCCTGAAAGTCTCAAGTTAGGATAAACCGAGATTCTTTTCCCGTAACGAAGGTTCTAGGATGTGGGGGTGGATGGTATAATTTATGTTATCTGTGTTATATGAAATGCTGTACTAATACTTAAATAAGCCAGCTAAGTGAAATTATGTTTTTTTTAATTAGTTTCAAATTTGTGGTGTTGAACGTCACTTTTGAACAGTTTACAGTTATTTCTTTCTGGCACCAAGTTGCATGATTTACTGTTAATGCAGGCGTGGAAAATACTGCTCTTAAATACACATTGCTTTATCCTGCCACTCGAAGGGTCTGCTGCAAAGCCAAACACATGGTGCAGTATGACATTTCTAGATAAGAAATGGGCAGAAAGTATCTATAGTGGAAGAAGTATTTTTTTGTTCAAAGGGTTCTGATTCATAGTGAAACTGTGACTTTCCAAATGTAAACTTTAAATAGTGGCTGCCGCTGTGATTAAGTTACTGTAAGTTTACTTAAGTGTTGAGTTATTGTCTGCGATTCAGTGATACGGTATTTAGGCAGAAAGGTTGTGCAACAGGAAGTCTATGCTGAAGTTCAGAAAGGATTTTGGCAAGCAAAGGTTGGTAGGGTTTTTGTGGTCAAGGTCACTGGATGTATTTGAGTTCTGGGGACTCTAAAAGTCTGAGTTTCTCTCAGGGAGGGTTTATCCTTTTAGTTATTTTTCTGGCTTTTGTTTCTATGCTTTAGGGTTTGGTCTGGCTGGTATGCCACTTGGCACCGATATGGACAAGTAACTTGGTTGAAATCGATAGATACACTGGTGTGAGGGGACAGCCAGCCTACACCTTTATGTATATAGAGAAATCATTATTTTAAAGGGTTGTGTTTTGTGATGCTATATTTCATAATTTTCTGAGATAGCTCTAGTCAGAAAAGCATTTCTTAGAATTGACAGTTTTTCATCTCATCTTCTGTTATCTGTTTGGACTATATGCACTGTTATGTTGACAGAGGTGCTTTAGTTATATGTAACTGAGGGAATCATCTGTGCCATATTTTCCTCATTCATCTTCAGCAACTTCAGTAACAAAGTTCAGTTTTCTTTTTTTATTTTAGTTAACATTCAGACTTGTCGTTGAAATCTTGGCTTTGCTGGACCAACAATTGAGATGATGGCCATAACATTTCAGTTGCAAAATAAGCATAGGTTTCTGTGCAGTATGAATAGGACTTGCAATGTCATTTTTACATTTTCTTTCAAGACATAATTGCATTTTAATAATGCTACTACATGTTCATGTTTCTTCCAAAATAGCGTAAGTCTGTAACATGCTTTATTTTAGTGTGTTTCTAAGTAAATGTAATGTGGGGGTTTATAATTAAGTTCCCATTAAAGGATAGTAATTATTCTCTGGCAAACTATGTAGTTTTGAATTGTGTATTCATGTAGCGTTTCTGTCCTGAACCACATTTAGTGTGTGGTTTATTTAGTAAAAATGACTACGAAGGTTATGTGGCCATTTCCGATTCAAACAGGTAACAATGGTAGGTTAACAAGATGCACAATTAAAAAATAGATATATTTAAAAGGCTTTCATTTAATGTTGGTGGCTGGATATTACTGGAAGAGTCTGTGTACCAGAAGTATTTGTTAGCGTGTCTGTCACTGTAGACTATGACAGTAGAGGTTAGGAATTAGTGGTTTTACAACAGAGAATAGTTTCGTGGGTGTTGTACCCCTGGAGAACTTCAGTGAATACTTTTCACACCTGAATGCCTGTCTGCTATGGTGAGAGTACTGCAGAGTCAGGTTATTGGCATCATCAGTCGTTGAGAGATGCTGGTACTAGAACAGAAAGGAGCCAAATGTAATGACGGTTGTTCGGTCTCCCTCAAGTATAAAAACTGCTTGAATAGGTAAAGAACTTAAATGCCAGATTGTAGTCGGGCTGGCCTATCATCCTGACTTGGTTAGGGCTGGACAATTGGGACTATGAGGGTAACAATCTCCTTAGCTGTACTCCTTCAGCCCCAGACCTGAGCTTGGCCCCAGTGGGGAAGTAGTATGCTGTTTCTGTTGACTTGTGGAAATCTCTTTTCCCAGCAGCTGTTTTTCTTCACCAGGTACCTTGTACAGCTGGGATTCTACTGATTTTCTATCCACTTAAAATGCAGATGATGGTCTTTCAGGGCTTGCTTTTTGACACAGGCTGGGACTTAAGACGCAGGGATTGCTTGTAGAAGGTAGCTGGGGAACCTCAGTCTTTTGCATTAATTTTGGACTAACTTGTATTATTAAGCCATAAGCAATGTTTTTAAATTCACACTGCACCAAAAATACGTTGTTGAAATTTGCATGCAAGAAATGTCTAGCCTGCTTCACTGTGCAGTCTTTAAAACTACTTATTTTAAAAGAGAAAAAAAAAGCTCCATGTACTTCATTCTTGTTTTTACTTTTCCTTATCTCTTCAGGAAGTCCCTTTTTTTTTTTTCCACCCACACTTAACTACTTTTGTGTACATGTAATGGTTTAGTATTATTCCCTTGAGTACTTTTGTATATTTATAGCATCTATACTGTTAAAAAGATGCTCTCTAAATATCTTGTTGTAAGGATTACTTTTAAGACTCCATAAAGAGGATATAAATGACGTCTTCACTTTGAAGTGAATTTCCTTCCCTTGGATATTTAACATGTATTTCTTTTTCAGTCTGCAGTGTTCCAAGTGTGATGTTGATTTAGGGAGGAACATTCTGTTTGTATTTTTAAGACTTTTCAGTGGTGGATTAAGCATGATGTGTTTGTTTCACTAAGCTATACAGAATTGTTTTGTAAAACTTCTAAGCCGAAGTAGACCTACTTAGATCAGCAGCTAGCCTGTACACTTGGATGTTGGATCTTTGTAAATTCAAAATTTTGCTGTTGTAGGCTTTTTTTCAGTTAAATTTTAGACTCAGCAGATCATCGTCATATATGTAAATTGAATACTCAAATCTTCACTGAGTTGCTTATAGTATTCCATAAGCTATACTCTTACAAGCCTGGACAAGATGTTTCTCACTCTTGTCTAGAGCTCACAAAGGTGTGGAATCTAATCAAAACATAAAGCTTGGATAAGATCACACAGACACTTCTTAATAGAGCAGTGAGGATGTATCTTCAAAAAATGAGTATACCACTCCCTTAGTGGTTTTATCCATCTTCTATTGTTCAGCCTTCTGAACATCTATGGCATTTTTTTTCTTAGGTCTTTTGTGTTTTGTTGATTGCTGACTGTAAACTTGTTCCTGTTTTACTAGCTTCAGTCCCTGAAATATTTTTCTGCCATCAGAATAAGCAGACTAGCTATAACCAATTTTTTTAAATTACATTTGCATGGCTTGAATAACAGGTCTTCTCTGTTTCTTTGTAGGCATTCGACCTCCGATCATGAATGGGCCCATGCACCCACGCCCTTTGGTAGCGTTGCTGGATGGCAGGGATTGTACAGTAGAAATGCCTATTCTGAAGGATGTAGCCACAGTGGCATTTTGTGATGCTCAGTCTACACAAGAAATTCATGAAAAGGTAATATTTAGAGGTATAATTGAGATGGTTTAGAAAATGCAAATATTTTAATGATTATTAACAGATACAGTATTGTTCTTAGCTATGACAAAGTGTTTCACTATTGCATTGTAGTTAATGGCTGATTATCTTAGTGAGTGAGTTACTGATCGTTTCCAGTAAGTATGAAACACGATGACGAAACAATGATGAAAATGTCTGTGTTGAAGCATGCTTTTGTGTAGTATCTTTGGCTGGATGTTGTCCATATGCTTACCTACTGAATTAGATTCATGGAGAGAGTTACCTCTGGGGAAATTACAGTATTACATGATATTTTCAAATGCTTCTTCGAAACGTTTTGCCTTAAGCTGGAAAGCCAAATCTCAGTACCAGATTGGCTGAGTGAGGAACTTTCAGACTTCTTTGTTTAGCTAAGGAACTGTGCAAATTGGGTTAGAAGGTCTTGTGCACTGAGAATTGACACTGCAGGAGAGTTTCAAAGCAAATGCTAACCCAAAATGCATTTAAAAAATGAATTTAGTAATGTATTCTCACTGTATGTTATTTCAGAAGTTCACACCCTTGCATGTGGTTTGGCAGCTGTAAAACAACTAGTGAATATTAATGTTGTCAAAGGTTTTCTCATTGTCTTAGATCAGGGGTCCTCAAACTACAGCCTGAGGGCCGGATACGGCCCCCCAGGGTCCTCAATCCGGCCCCCGGTATTTACAGAACCCCCTGCCCCCCCCTGCCGGGGGTTGGGGGGGAAACCAAGCAGCCGCAGATGACGTCCTGCCACTGCATCCGTGTGCCGGCCCCGGGTTTAAAAAGTTTGAGGACCCCTGTCTTAGAGGGATACCCATTTTTTGTGATGACAGCCAAAGGAGCCAGCTGGCCTGTACACCTACATGTTTCTTTCCAGAGACTTCTTTCAGCATGAAGTCCTCAAGTCTTGCCCAAATCCTTGCTGCCGTCTAGACAGCAATAGAACCTTTTCAAATCCATACTTCTGTAGAGGTAGAATTAATTTTGGTGAAGTTTCTGGCTAGCAGAGTATGCCTCAAATGCCCAATACTCGTTCACCTGATAAAGGATGAAACCAGGCCTTACAGCTTCAGTGGAGGCAAAAAATGTTATAAATACGACAGCAGAGGAGGGCAACCAGGGGGTCCTTCTACAGGAACTGATTTTCTTCTCCAGCAAAGATCCATGATAGACAAGTACAGATCCAAGTCTTAAAGGCTAGGTAGGTGTCTGCATCCACTTCTCTGTGTGTGGTGCTGCCTGTGATTCATGTGTTAAGGAGTTGTGTCAACTGAACCAAGTTGCACCAGTATTTTTGTTTCTCTAGAGGTACCTTGTTAGACTTGTCCTGCGCTAATTATAGCAGCCCTTGGGTTTGTGACAGGTTTTCAGATGCTTTTCACTATTTTGAATTCATAACTGGTTTAATTGTTTATTTACTTTTCATGTTCTTGTAATATATAGCATTGTTAAACTTTTTAAAGTCTCTGTATCTGATGAAAGATTTGATCTTTTCTTTGATGACTTTTTTACAAAGTCTGCTACTTGAAAATAATACCAAACTAATTTCCTTCTCTTACCAGGTGAATAAATCTCATTTTCTGTAGCCCATTTCATGTTAGTATCTTCCTGGTGAGAACCCATCAACCAAATACTTAGTTTGTTATTTCTTAAGGAAGCTATTTTTATTCTGAAAAACATTTCTCATTGTTAAAACTTCCAAAATTTGCAAGGGTAGGTGATAGATTTTTCTTGGTTTTTGTTTTTTTCTTTTTTAAACAATAAAGACGGAAGAGTTTTATGCTGTATCAACACAGCAGACTAGAACTACTAATTCTCATTGTCCAGGCAAACACAAGAGATGACTCCTCTTTCCTGAAGCCCTGCATGTAGTTTCTTGGTGGATATCTGTGATGCTAGTTCCTTGGCGGATATCTCTGCAGACATTTAGGTTTCCATCTCTTACCCTTCTGCCCCCGTCCCCTCACAGGAATAGGCTGTTGTCAGAACGGTAGTCAGGAATGATGTTTAAAGTTGTTTTCTGCTGCATCAGTACTGGCTTAATGTCACTACCTTGTTTTGTTCAGCTGCCTTTTCTAATGTGAACAGGAGAATGGAAAAAAAATACAAACATGTTCCTACCAGGAAGTAATCTGCAAACACTCTTTTTCTCAGTTCATTAGTTGTTTCTGACAGGATAATTAAAACTATTCTTTTTAGATGGTTCTTGAAATAATAAGCTAGATTCAGAGCTGGCAATATTATAGTTCTGTTCTCATGTCTTTTTTGAAAACATTTATACTGTCGTATAGAAGACCATCTTTACAGTGGATGGTTCATGGGATAGCATAAAAACATGAACTTCTATTTTGTTCTTACATTGTATTTCAAAACAGCAAGGTTTTACCAAAACGTAGTGTTAATTTCAGCCTTCTCTTTAACATCTTTGGAAAAAGACTAGTGTTTTTACTGTGCATACAACTAAGACTATTCAATATTGTGGCAGTGAATGAGAACCTAGAAGTAACTAGCATGAGAACAAATAAATGCAAAGAAGTGAAAACTTCTCTGTCTTCACTGGTAATTTGAGATGCATAGAAATGGATACTGTTTTGTTTGGGTTTTTTTTTTAATTAAAAAAAAAAAGCACTTAATTTGTAAGGTTTGAAGTCAATAAGTATAATGCTTTATTTTTTAATTTGGAGAAATATTTAACCCAAGCTTTTTTCCCCTCAGCTCCTTTATATAAATCAAGAATTAAAATGTGATATAATGCCTTATTTCTCTGTATTTCTTTTTAATCATGTTGAAAAGTTGCATTCATCTTTCTGTTTTCCTGTTTTACACCACTGTCAGAAGTTTCATAAATAGCTGGTTCCATTAACAAGGACTAAATAACATGTGGAGGATGTGTTGCACTTTTTTTTTAGTAGATAATAGCAGTCTGCTCTTCAGATCAACACTGTAACATTGGCAGCTGCACCACCTGTATAGTTTTATTCTTTGCATACTGAAATCAACATTGTTTACTTCTGAGACAGGGGAATTCTTGTGTGACATGAATGCCTTGCCTTAGAAACACTCAGTATTTTCTGTTATCAGTGGGATGTAGTAAATTAACTTTACAAATCTTCAGACTGAAAGTAAGTGTGTGTTTCTCAAACGGTAGATTTGGAAAAGCATTTAAATAACTAATGTGTAACACAAGTGATCTATTGTTGATCTTCAGAAGAGTGTTGCATTTAGTGGATTATACTGAAGCTTGCATCCTTTGCTGCTTATTATACCAAAATAATGAATTCTTAGTGAACTCAGTATTATGTCTAGAAAATTGTATTTTTCACTAGCTACCAGTACATCGCCATAGTACAAATTCTCAGTAGTCCAAAGGATGATGCAGTCCTAAAACACTGGGGTTTGCAAAGTACCATTGTTCTGCCAGGTCATAAATTTCTGCAACAGATCACAAACCATTATCATATTGTTGTATTACACTAACATAGACTAAGAGATCAGTTCTATGCGGTGTTGAGTACCATTCACTTCCATGTGAAATGTGTTCACTGTTCATCTGCAGTGAAAAATAACTGTTTTCCACGCATCTTTAGAGATATCTGTATTTTAGTACTGCTTATATAATACATTGTTTGGGAATGGTGCTTTTCTAAATATAAAATTGTTTTCAGGAAAAGTTTTAGAATTAGAAGGTGTATATTTAAGGCAGTATCGAAAATGTTCATGTATTTATGAATGCACATTCCTGGCCATACTAAATGATGTTGTGCTGTTAATTAAAATACAGATTTTGATTATGGATGTTAAATTGTAAAAGGCTGTTGTTCACCCTTGTGAAAGAAGAAATGACTGAAAATCAGGAAAAGGTTTAGTGTTGAGAAGAGCTTGCTGGAAGCAGAAGGTGAAATTTGGTTTTTCTTTCATATGTTTCTTGTCTTTAAGAAGAGATACTGAATCTAATAGTGTAGCAGGTACAGATACATTTAGATTGTCTGAAGTTGCAGGAAGCAGGCCAGAGACGGGGAAATTCAGAATGGGATATAAGAGGTGATTGACACTGTTTGCTATGCATAGATGGAATGTAATGAAAAAAAAAAAAAGAAGACACAAACAGGGAAATGGATGAAAAGGAAAGGAATGAAAGACTACAAAAGGATGGCTAGGAAAATAACCAGTATAAACCCAGCTTGCGCAGTTGGGGAGCCTGTATCACAGGGGTTTGAGGAGTAAACATGAAGAAGGGATTTCTGCTGGTCATGAGAATGTTTCAAGGACAGGATGATGGTTTAAGATACTGTCTTTTAAGGTAGCTGGACAGCAAAGGAAATGAAGTGGTAAAGGGGAATTTGTAGTAGTTTGTGATCCAGCAAAGCGCAAGCTAGACATTTTTCCATAGAGGAGCAAGGAGGCTGAAAGATTTTAACACACACACAAAAAGGAGGAAAAGAAGTGAGGGTTTGAATGCCATTTGTATACAGGGTCAAAAGCAGGACGTTAGCCAAATACTATTATACCTTACTATGTGCTAATTAAAGAAAGTTTTCTCCAGATTGGGTAATGCCCGAGTTTCAGTTCTGCAGCAATTCCCTAATGCCAAAGAGTTCACTTGTCATTCTCTTTTTTTATGGCTGAGGCAATTAAAGTATGGAAAATAAGTAACTTGTTTAAGGTCACAAGTAAATCATAATATGTATTAGAACTTGGCTTCATCTCAGGTCAAAGCATTCATTCCCCATGTCGCTCTTTGGAAGGCAAGTTGGATGGTGAAGATATGTTCCCATCCTCTTGAAAATCAGGCTGCCAGTGCTTAAGTGAATACTGACCTTCACTGAGTGTGACCCAAGGTTTTGAAATAACTTTGCAGTTATAGATGTTTATTACACTTCTTCAGAAATTACTTGTGTAAAGTTTTTATTGATTTTTCTTCCCCCCTGTCCACCCTCCCATCTGCCATAGAAAAAGCAGTTTGTTTTCAAACCAGTCCGAAAGGCTGCAATAGACATGTTTGTACTTCGACTCCCCAAGTTCTGTTTTATTGTAGATGTTGCATGTGGCTATGTGAAGTTGAGCATTATGTTTGTCAAGCTGTATCATGGCATAACTGGGAACTGGATACACTGGATCCTATCAGGAAAATTTATCATTTAGGGCAAAAACTATTTTCAGATTTTGGTGGTTGAATTTCTTTCTTAATAGAGATTGCATTCTGTCAGTAAGAGTTCCTCGCTATATTTAAAATTTTTATTTTACAATTAATCATATGTGAATCAGTTTTCACAGTAACCATCTGAGACTGATTCCAAATGTACATGGTGTTTTGGTTCTGCCAAAAATGCAGGTCCTCATCCAAAAATACATAAAAATAATTAGCTTGCTCCCATCCTTATTCCAGGTCAACTTGCTTTTTTACTGTCTCATGCTCTGTTGTCTCTCCCCCTCTTTTTTTCCCCAGTCCCTTTTCCTTTCAACACCATTCACGTTTATTGCTTTACCTAGCTCCCTGGCAGCCTACCCAGCACTTCTGATTTCTGCAGTATTTCTCCTCCTTTCTACTTCTGTACCTTTGAAAGCATCACAGACTCAAGCACACCCTTGAGGTCTATGTGTTGCCCAAGGTTTTTGGAGTTCAAATTATTTACTCTTTAGGCTTCCTGAATTATGCTGTATATTCTGTAACATGGAATGCACTGTTTAGCTCCAAAGGGCTAAATGTAAACATAATATGCAGGATCTGGTAGTATACAGCTCAATCAAGCTGAGAGGAAAATACGGTGATCCTTGCAAACCCAAATGAGAAAGACATGAAGCACAGCTGGTTAAGAACGATCTTTAAAGCAAATCATATAGGCTGGAAAGAAGTCAAGAGTGAGTGTGAAGCTGTGTACGTTTTGTCATTCTCTTTTCCTGTAATTATGTGGTTTTCTACATCTTGCCTCAGATCAGTTAGAAGAAGAAAACCGGGAGTGGTTTTTTGACTCAATTTATGGCTTCATGGAAATACCTAGTTCACCAGAACATTAAAGAGAGTAAGCTACTTGGTTGGAAGTGGCAAAATTGTCTGGTAAACCTCTGCTCAGCCTTACAAATGATCGAGTTAAGTTAGGATGTATCAGATCCCTTGACTTCTGTTTAAAAAGCACAAAATAGAATCATCTTCACAGGGATATTACTTTTCCATACTTTAAGTAGAAAAAAAATTAAAAGCTGAACTGCCTATTCAATCATGTAGGACTCACAGTCTTTCAATTGCACTTTTACATGGGAATTAAATGTAGAAACAGTTTCAGTCATTACAGTTTTATCGTAAGACTGTTTCAAAGAAGAGCTGAAGAGCTTTCACAATGCAGCAAATGTTTTGAAACTGATACAAGCAAATCAAGAATGGTGCTCTTCAGATGAGTCTGATTTGTTCTGTATGAATGGTTAAGATAATTTTTACAGCTTCAGATTCTTCTTTGTTTAGCAGTAAAGCTGCATTCTTGCATTTGTACAATCAGTGCTGTTTATATTCAAGATGCAGTCACAGCATTTTAGTTTTCCATCAAAATTAAATTCTCAAAGAATATGGACTGAAAGGAAGCCTCCTTGTTCTAAACAGTATGAATATAGGGAAGAAGTTGTCACCTCGGAGCTGATCCAGAACCTTATAAATTTACTGAACTGGAATGAGCCTTGGATCAGACTCCTTATGAAAGAGTTTGAAAAAAAAATAACAAAAGGAAATCCTAAAAACTTCATTATACCTCATTATACCACAAAGTAGTAAACATAAAACTATCACAGTAAGCATGTATACAAAAGCAATGTTTGTATTCAAAGCCCTTCTGCCAACATCTTTGGATTTGCCAGTGGCGATATTACAGGTCAAGTGCAGCATTATAGGAAAGGGCAGGCTGTCAGTGTCGTCTCTGAACTAATGTCCTTTAAAAACCAGAATGGAAGTGCTTCTGTACCCAGGAAGCAGCATAGATCAATCCTACAGACAGATTAGAGTCTAACATAGTTGGTTATCAAGTAACTTTTTCTTTCATTTCCCAGTACTAGGTTTTACTAAGGGTCATTGGGGCTTGAAAATTGCTGGTGATTATTAACAGGTTTTTTGAGACAGAGTTGTGTGGATTGATGCATTGTCATTGGTGACTTTCATGACACAGTGATCATTTGGTATAGATGTTCAATTCGTCGTAGTGTCTGATAGACTTGAACTGAAATAGAGCACAGTTCAGCCTTATTAATAGAACATGTGAGTTAATACACAGAACTCCTGTTAAAGTTTTTTCATTAAAGCCTTTTATTTAGTAGAAGTGTTTTCAGAGTCTGTATTCTCAAAGTGACTTCTGTCGTTAAACTGCATATAACTGTCAGTAAATCCTGGGTTTGAAAGGCTTGCTTCAATATAGGTTTTAAAAGGAAGTTTGCTGTAGGCTGTGCATGCTGTTTATAAAGTTTTGTGTGTGTATTTGTATGTGTATCTATTTTTCAATAGTAAATTTCAAAAAAGTTGAGAAACGGGCTCTTGCATACTTTGTGTGTGTATATATGCAGTTCATACAATGTGTGGATGTATAGGTTTTTAGAGGGTGTTTTCAGGAGCCTGGAAGTAAGTTTTGTTTATGTTTGTATAAAATATTTATACTTACTTGTATTTATGTATAGTATAAACTTAAGTATTAATATTTAGGGTCTATGCTAGACAGTCTCCTGGCTGAATAGAGCGCGTATCATGAAGTGCGTAGGTTACTGACAGTACCATAGATCATAGGAACTGAACATCAAGCTGATGGTCTCATAAAGAGAAACAGGAACTTGTAAAAAGGAGCACAGACCAGCAGTTTTGGAGACTGCCTAAGTACCGTTTGAGCACACTGGCGTTTCTTTTTAGTTTTAACGGCATTAGTTTCACTTGAACCCTTTGTGACGTTCTAGTAAGGCTTTGAGAGCAGCTACAAGTGTGCTGCAGCCTTCCCCTATGTGGCAGACTGTTGATTACAAATTTGACATGCAGCTACAGTTTGCACGTCAAAGAGTGCAAGGCCTACTCAGTTTAGGTAAAGTACATTTTTTCCACCCAAACGTGCAAAATATCTCAAGTCTGCTGATGCTGGAACATAGGGGGGGTTTGGAGATGACACATCAAACTCCAAGTCCAAGAAACGCAATACCCTGTAGTTTCTAGAACCAGATGAAATATACTATAGCACTTTCTGGTGATGATTTTCTAGAAGTGTTATTAGTAAATATTTCATTAAAAAATACGATTTTTTTTTTCATATTCAGTATGTAATTTATAAATGTGTTCTGTCTCTGCATTGAAATAGTTTGGCATTTTACATACTGTGTTATGTTTCTGTGGTCCAGATTTGATCCACAAACCTCTGAGATCAATCTCTCATAGTAAAATCTAGCATCATCTTTAGATGACCAAAGAGAAGGCCTCGCTGTTCTTTTCTTAGCATGTTACAATATGTATATACTTCATTGTAAAAATACACAAGATGCTAGAAGTTATTCCCCAGATAGTACAAGGCATGTGTGTCTCAGTGGTGCCTATGCCATGTTTGACATGATGGCTAAAATAGTCTTGTGCTGAAATAAGGTGAAAAAATAGGAAGAGGTTTTGAAAGGATTTAAACCTTCAGTATTTGGTACTCGAGATTTGTTAAATTCTTTGAAATAGACATGTCTCCTACTATCGTGTCATCTGTTCTCTAAGAGTTGTGGAGACCTGGCACGTTGTGAAAGCAGAGTAGTCATTCTGAGGTTGAAGAACAGCAGAAAGACCTGTCCGAGCGGTTGTGGTTGGAAAGGATGTCAGCTCGTTAAAGAGGGTATGAAAAAGGCTTTCAACAAGCAGTGTGCTATAGCTTCACCTGGAAGTAAGTCTGAAGGTGTAGATATTATTGGGCTACATAATCATTTGGTAACAGAAGGAAGCCAGCTCCTGTCCTGCATTTCAACTTTTGTCTGGGATCCTTTCTTCCCCAAAAGTAGGCTGATGAGGGCAGGAATGATTGTTGAAGGTACACAGCTAACTCTGCTTGTGCTCTATCAAATTTTGCCCGTTACCTTTCCTTGCAAGAGATCATGGAAGAGTATTGTCTGACTGCCACGTACCTAGGCTACTCTGAAATTTCTAGCTAACTTGTTAAATAATGGTATCTCACTCAAATTGACATAAGTTGATATCTTTGTAATAAAATTGTACTAGAATTTGGTGAATCTTGTATCAATCAAGTTCATTATGGAAAATGATGAAAAAACCCACATATACTCCCTGTTTCTCTCATGCTTCCACCACTGGGTGTGCTTCTGTAAGTGTTCAGTGTACTCCTATGCACAGTTATTTTTTCTAAAGATTATTTAATTTTCCAGAACTGTTCATGTTTATATTGGATTTCAGTCTCATTTTCTACTCGGATTTAGTTCAAGTTTTGATTTTACTCGTTGACAAGCTTGTCAAACTTCCGAGTGTGCATTTATTATATGTAATGACTGAGAATACAAATAATTCCAAAATATAGAAACTTCCACTATTAATTTTTTGGCTCTCTTAAGTGGTATCATTAACATTAATCAGTGCTGAATATTTCTAACTTCAGGTTTTCCGCTGCTATTTTCTGCGGTTTTGGCATACTTCAATCACGTGGCCTGTTGCAAAAAGTAACATAGTTAAATTGTTAAATTCATGTGAAATAACACACAATTGCAGAGTATTATATTGCTGGCAATGGATTTCCTTGCTAACTGGTCTGTAATGCTATGAGAGGCTCAAACACTACAAAGAAATTTTAACAGATTTGTCGTTTGTATCTGTTTGTTCCATATCCTATATGATGGGTAAATAACTGCCTGTGGAAATGGCTAGTGTCAGCATTAAGCCATAGCTGAGAAATATTTTTCCTTTTATTGAACACATTCCTAACCTTCCCAATACTTACCCATCTCCTTCTGGTGCCAGACCATAACCTAGATGGGTCCAAAAATGTAGTGAAATTGGTCCAGACTGGTGCTCTTAAGAGTCCATATTACATTCTTGACTGGCTGAGTTAATAAAATATGCATGATTATGAAGTGAAAAGCTGCTTCCCAAATGAAACACTGATTTTAAAACACAAATTTCAGAGCCACTTCAGGTGTGTTTTAATGCCTGTTTAACGCACTACTTAAAGTCGTGGCAGCTCTCTGTCTGCACACACAAAACCACACGCACACCATGGGCCTTTTCCAGCCTGGGAGAGGAAGGTCTGGCTGTCATACAAGCCTTAGGTGGGTCCTTGTAATCTCAGCTACTTCAGGTTTTGCTGTTCTGAAAACTACACAGGGGATGTTTTCTCCTGCGTCACAGCTGCCTAGAACAACCTTGGAGGGATGGGAGGAAATGCATGTGATAAAACACTGGAGGACGTGGCTAATTGGAGAGAACCGGGATATCACAAAGGACTTGAGGACCTTGAGGCTTGAAGTTAGAAGTGCTATGACTTGGAGAAAGAAGTCCTGCTATAAACTTGGGAGTGTGACATAAACGTGTACTTCAAGAGAAGGATTCAGCTTTATGCGTTGGTCAAAGGACCAGCTGGGAGTGTGACAATGGCCATGCAGAAATGTTGCATGTTGTATGAGACTTCATTAGGAGAGATTTCCAGTACATCCACTGCTGCTGACAGTGCTAGTGTTGGTGTAACGCCATGTGGAGGGAGACTTCCAGTAGCACACTGGTGCGGTTGTAGTTGTGGTCACCTGCAGAATTGCTGAGACTTGTATGAGCATGGTGGCGAAGTGTTAGACTTGATCAGGGGGGTAGAAGGGCATCATCCTAGATGCGACTAGAAGGACTAGGCTTGTGAAGTCCAGCCAAATGAATGCTGAGAGGGGATATGATCGTTGTCTATAAATATATTTGGATTCTAAGCACCAAAGAGAGAAAGTACAGTTAAAGCAAATGGCCAGTACTGGTGCCAGGACAAATGGGTGGAAGCTGGGCTGTGAATAGATTGAAACCGGAAACTTGAAGAAATTTCCATATCATTGTAGCTGTGAAATTTTGCAACAGTTTTCTTCTAGGAATTGATGGAATGAAAAAAACCTCCCCACCCTAAGGACATTTTAGGTGGGCACTCAGGTTGTAAGAGGGGCGTTTTCTTGTGCAGACTGCCCCAGGCACCGGCTTTGGCTTGTCTGTACCAACTGTAATGTCGCTGTAGAAGTAAAACCAATAAACTGTTTTGTTTGAGCTGTTACATACAGTTAAAAAAACCCAAAGAAACACGTTCTGATGAGTGCAGTCTTTCTACTGGTGACTGCTAAATGTAATTTCCAAAGGACTTGTTTGTACCATTTAAATCATAGAGTTTTGTGTGTATAATGGTTTATAAGATCAGAGCCTACAGCTGTTCTTTGAATTATGTTGTAGCTGCATTCTTTAAGGATGTGTAATTTCTGATTTTTTTTTTTCAGTTCTTACTCTTAAAAGTAAATCCAAATTCTGCTCGAAGAATTTTGATCTTTATCTGATTTAGAACTGGGGTTACCAATCCAGAAACACCTGCTGAAATAGCATAAATCATTTTATAAAGTATTCAGTAAGAGGTGGTTTGCTATCATTTTTATGGAGTTTGGTTTTGTTCTAAAATTTTTCTTTGTGTATTTTGAATTTTAAAAATTGCTGCTGCAGTTCTTGGGTTCCAACAGTTGTAATCCTCTGTGTGCCAGACTGTGTTTTGCTGCAATAGTTTTTTTTAAAATGATTTATGTTGATTATTCTTACTCATCTTGCAGTACCCTAGAAAATGCTTATATGAGCAGAAATAACTCAGATGACAGAATCTGTACGTGTACCAGACCCAAAAGTCTATTCAATAAGACATGTAGAGCCTCTACAGAACTTCGTGAAGTGTGTGTCATAAGAACCTCTTGAAGTCATTACAGCTAGCTGAGATACTGAAGTTTTTGTGTGTGTTTTGTGTCTTGTAGAATGATTAGGAAGTTAGGTAGTACATTGAAGGTAGAAACACAGGGGTTTTGAACAAGTGAAATAATCCAGTTTGCATATAAAAAGGAAAGTGTTGGTTGTCTTTTCTCCACACCACTTTTTCTTAACCTTTCTTGATTAGGTTGGGTGCACCCTAGCATAATTTGAAAGATTCTCAGATCTGTCAGATCCTCTAAATTTATGTTTGCTTTTCTTTTGCAAAATTTTTGCTTTGGTACGGTTTCTTAGTCCTTGGTGCTGTATTTTATGGATAACGTCTAGTTTGGCATTTCAGACCAATTTATATGACATCCATTTTTTTATCGGTGAGAGCTTAGTTGCAGGATCAGTAAACTAAGGGACAGACGCTTTGTTCTTCTGAATGAATTGGCAGATTTCAGTCTCTGTTGTCTAAGGGTTTTGCAATGATAACTGAATGTTTTCTATTCAGGTATGAAGCGGTCTTAATAGCGCAGTGAATGCTTGTACCACTGTGTGTATGGTGAAGAGATACTGCTCTGTGACTGCATTCAAAACTGAGTGTCAGCTGCCTAAGCATAAAAATCCTTACTGTTTACATGCTTGCTCCCATGTTGTGTTTCATCTGCATGTGCAGATGCAATCCAGTGATGCTTGTACTTAGTGTTTGATATTGCAGAGCCTCTCCTGTGAAATGAGGAGAGTTTTCCCTCTTAAAAAGAACACAAATGCAGGTCACTTAGTTCTTCTGAATGCTAGAATGGATACATGAGATGAAAGAGAGTAACGAGGCTGGAATATGCTTGGAGAAATAACTTTAAAACAAAAGACCTGGATTTAATGCTTTTACAGTCTTATATCTGAAAATATGTATACAGGATTAAGTGGCGATCCTATGAAAGAAAAAAAATGTCTTCTATTTTATTTATAGGTACTAAATGAAGCAGTGGGTGCACTGATGTATCACACTATCACTTTAACACGAGAAGACCTGGAGAAATTTAAAGCACTTCGAATAATTGTCCGAATTGGCAGCGGTTTTGATAATATTGACATCAAATCTGCTGGAGATTTAGGTATGACTATTAAAGACATTATTTTACATCTTATACTTGCCTCCAGAAATCTGATAGCATCTAAATCTTTGCATTAATGTTTTCTGTATATTGTATGTAGGCTGTATAATTTTCTCATCAAAGTGTTTAAAAATCATTATGGAGATACTAGCATTAGTTAATTAAGTGATAATATTAACAGCTTTGTGACAGGATAACAATTCGCCTGTTCAATATAAACCCAAGGAGTTAAGCCATAATTTTTCATCTCTTTCTTTTTTACCCCAATTGTATATTTTAACTACTACTGCTGTAATCCAATCACGAAATATAATTCCATCAGCATGGCATACTACTTCTGTTTGAATAAAAAATGAGAACATTATCAACTATCTGAGACTTATTTATGTTGCGTGAGATTTAGTAATAAACCACTCCATAAAACAGAAATACCGATTTCGTAGAGGAACCAGTTGTTGCTGCTTCAGAATAAATTCAGATACTGGAACTATGAAAGGATGGTGCTTAGTGCAATAGTTCCACTGCAAAAAAGCAGCAGTCCGATTTGTACGTTTCTTACCTTAGGATAAACCATCTCTTACCTGTAACGTAAAGGTCAAACCACCACTCAAATAAATGTCTTACGTTTTCTTCGTTCCTTTTCTAAGGATTTGAGGTGACCAAGTATGTTTCCCATTATGCTCTGGGAAGATCTTGGAAATGTTTATTGCAATGTTACAGTGCTTAGTCCTAGTAATAATCCCATTGATGTAAGAAGGTGGTGTAATATGGTCTGTTTATCAGTAAATGATAGTAAAATAATCACCTGTTTCTAATGGCAGTGTAGTTTGCACAGCAGACAGAGGCTAACAACTTCTTTGTGAGCTTCTATAAAGAAGAGATCAGGTCTGAAAGCATGCAAAGCTGTGCTCCTACATATTGTAAGTAGTCCCACAGTTCGGCGCATCTACTGTGAGCCCCAGAAAAGAAGTATATTTGTAGAGATTGGCCTGGGGTAAAATCCTAGATCAAAAGCCAAATCCTAGATCAAAAGCCAAACCCTAGGTACAGATCAAAAAGCCCGAACAGTCAGCAGTCCAATTTGTGCAGAGAATCCTGATAAGAGGAAGATTTTTTACAAGTTTGTTGACTATTTCTTTCAGTCTTCATGCTGGATTGTAACCGCAACCGAAGCTTATAATTTAAATGCATCCAGATAATTCTTCAAGCTGGTGTACAGCAGATTTAGGAAATTCTCACTTGTATGAAATGCTAAATGGCCACATTCTTCATCATTCAGTTCCTGTGTTGTGGTTAAACTGTTACACAGTGATCCATCCTGTTTGTACATTCCCATATTTACGAAATAAAATTGTCCACTCTGTCAAAAGCCTATTAATAAGTCCTGGAGGGTTTATGGTGTAAAATCTCAGATTTTAATAGCTAGGGTGAAATGATTGGAATTAAATACTAACTTACCACTGATGAGGCAAATGTTCCATTTGTTGAACTAGTGCAAATCATACGCATCTCAATCAGTTAATATGAGTGTTAATTGCTTTTGTAAAAAGCTTTGATTCACTTTAGAAATACAGCATAGAGTTAGACCATAAATCTGAAATATTCCTGAACTTCCATAGTAACTTTCTGATATTTTTCACAGAGCTGTCTCAGGGGGTTATTACTAGCTTTTCCTAAAAAGTGTTTTCACATTAGCAGTTCCTTAAAATGCATGAAAACATATGTTGTGTTGATAAAATCTTTTAAGATCTGATCTGCTTTTTCTCCACTTTATTAATTGTTGACTAGAAAATACATACACGTGAGTGTAGCTGCATGCAAGTGAAGTGAGAGTCAAGGTGATGCCCGTTGACTCCTGCAGTTTTCTGCATTGAACCCATGCACAAAATCGCTGAGAGTGTTGGGAAAAGGAGAAAGGGAAGGAAGCATAGAAGCAATGGATGTGAGATGAGTGTGTGCTATGTTTTGCTATGTGAAATGTCTCTTCATATCCTTGCTTCTCTTGTTGCTTTTTGTGGTTCACCATGTCTCTGCCTTTCAGTAGCCATTTTTAAAGTTGGGGGGAAACAGGGAAAAAGAAATTCCTACAGTTTAGAAGAGAAATTTTCTTTTTCCCCAAATTTCCTAGGGAAGCCTATTAGGGAGGAAGGTGTAAATCGAGTTTATTCCTTATTCCTCTTCCCAAGTATGTAATACAACTCTTTAAGCTTCTTTTAAAGCATTATTTTGTTGATGCCAGCTATATGGAGACTTGCATATTGAATCTGTTTTACCATCTAAAACCTGCATTTTTGCTCCATTAAAAAGGGGTTTTTTTGTATAAACAATACAACTGTTTAATGTGATGCACTTAAAGGGATGTTATTTTTCAGTTTTTGTACTTTTTCCCCCACTGATTTTTTTTTCGATCTTCAGAAAATTGAGTTTCATACTACCATTGATGTTAGCAGGATGCCAAGATTAATTCTCCAGCAAATGATGCTGTTTCATCTTTTTGTAAGTCTAAGAGCAGTGACGCAGCAGATACTATATGTCCACAGCAGAGGAAGGAAAAATAGTTCTGCAGGTTCCTGGTGTTGGTTTTTACTGATCAAAAGAGAGCTGTAAAGAAGTACTGGGCAGCAGAATGAAGGCATTTGACTGTAGAACATTGATAAATATGATATAACCTTATTATTTGTCAGATTACTTATATTACTGTTATTGAAAATGTTTTTTTCTTCCTTGCTTCATAAGATATACTGGCATTTGCTGAGGACTCATTGAATATTTATTTATGTAAAAACCCGAACAACTAGATAGTGAAAACAGTATTAGGGTGTTTTTTAGGATACAGAACACATTTTTTTCTCTGCTGTGAAATTGCATTGTACACTGTGATCTCAGTCAGCAGAACTGAGACACAAACGTTTGTGGGAACTGATGATTAGAGAGACCAGGTAATGTAGTAAATAGAATGAAGAGAGACAAGTCAGAAGGGAGACAAACTCTTACAAGTGAACATTTGCTTAACTGCTGTATATTGAGTACTGGAAGGTAAAAAGCAGGATGGGTTAACTTGCATGCAATTACAATCACCTGTTGCCTGAGCTGTTTTTTGAAGTAAAAAGGAGTATTTTGAGTCTTGAATTAATCTGTCTTCCACAATTGTCTGTGGAAATCTGTAATGGTCTTTAGCTGCTTGATGTTATGCTCTTTTCAACTGGAACTTTTCAGCAATTGGGAACATGGACTTAATTTTGCATTATCTTTACATGCTATGCAGAAGCAGATTTTATATTTCCCTATTGACAGTTAGATGGTTTATCTCTTTAATTTGAGGGACCAGGAAAGGACTTGGATTCTGTTTGTCATAAATCTACAAACCTATGTGCAACACGAAGCAAATTGTCGCTCTCTGTGTTGCAATTACCTATACGTGAATTGGAAATACCAATAGTCATCCTGTGAAGGCTCTATAAGGGTTTCTGTCATTATAAATTATTTAATTTTTTTTTATAACTTGTATAGATAGCTTTTTGGAGGGTATCTGCTCACTGGTGGAAAACTAACTCACACAGTTCAATCTAAACAATTATAATTAACTGCACTGTTGAGACCAGGGCAGATTTCTCTTTGCTATTCAGAACACCTAACTCAGTGTGCATCTAAAATGCTTACCAAGACTTGTGTTCTAAGCTGACATCTTCAGTACTTTCCTTTTGTGGTTTCTGTTATTTGTTTACTGTTTGCCTTAGTTTGCAAACAGAATAAAAAGCAATAAAAAATAAGAAAAAAATATTTGCGCATATTTATCAACCATTATGTCAAGTAGTCTGTCTGCCATTACAGTCAGAAACTTAGTATTTCTGCAGAACAGGTGTTGAAATATCTGTAAATTTAAACATCATACTCGTGAGTTTCTGTTAAATGGGAAAAAGTAAGAAATGTTTGGCAACTGGTATCTTTTCCCCCGGTTCTTTGCAGGGATCGCAGTGTGTAACGTGCCAGCTGCCTCGGTAGAAGAAACGGCAGATTCTACCATGTGCCACATTCTGAACCTGTACAGGCGAACCACCTGGCTTCACCAGGCTTTGCGGGAAGGCACAAGGGTACAGAGTGTTGAACAGATCCGGGAAGTGGCTTCTGGAGCTGCCAGGATCAGAGGGGAGACTTTGGGCATTATTGGATTAGGTATGTTGGCTTGAGAGGTGGTTTAATACTCCTCACCTTCCGTTGCTTTGAAAACATTATGAAGATTTGAGCTATAAAAATGGAACACTTAATTCAGTCTTTTCCATGTCCAGCATTCTGTCTAATACCATTTAATTCCTGGTGTTTATATGTCTCAGATCTTTTCCCCTTATACATCATCATTTCCCTCAGAAAACTCACTTCTTTGCTGATACTGTCTCAGTTCTTTGAAATTCCATACATCTTTCTGTTGCTATATTGCCTGCTCTCAGGCACACTGGTGGTAAGAGAAGGAGATGCCATCACTTCCCTTTTCCAGGACAAGGCTCCTGCTACTTCAGCCCAGTGTCACATGTATATGTTGTATTTCTTATCTGTTGTCATATTTGGCCCTGTTTGTGCTTTTTTCCTTTTGCTGTTTTTAACATCCCTGAAAAGCCTTTGCTGCAGTAACAGCCTGCAGAGCAGTTATATTGTGCATTTGGTTGAGCTGCATCTGAAATGGTATTTCAGCTCAAATGAGAGGAAAAATATATGCAAGAAAGTTTGAAATGTTTCCAGACCTAATAAAATCACCTACTTTACCTCTCGGAATGGCCCTAAACGTTTCAGCATCTAACAGATGGACAGGCTTGCTTGAGATGAATTAATTACTGTCTGTTACAGAAGTAGAGAAGAAAAACAAGCAAGTCAGTTTCTATATAAAAATTATTCAGTCATGTGCTTGTCTTATCAAAGATCTGATAGATTGTGGATGTAATTGCTGTGGTATTCATCCACAGGAATTAATAATATGATTTTGACAACAAGGCATCATACTTAAATGACTGTTCCAGTTACACATTGCTGTCAAATAATTCAAACCACAAAATCTTACTTTTGGAAGCTGAAAATAGCCTGGCGTTTCGTAGTGCTCATTTAAATGAGTATGCAACACACCAAAAACATCTTCACAGTCAGAGAATTGCCTTTAAAATATGACTTTCAAGAAGTTAGTCATGAAGTTGCTTTCTCAAATCTATACCCATGTAATTATGTACCTCATTTAAACACACGATTATTATGCTCACAGTGTCTGTACGTGAATTATACAGTCACTTGCAGTGTTTTAAAAATGGAAAAGCATACCTAGTATTGGAAACTGAAGCCTTGGCTCATATGCTGTGTTCATATTTGCTGGAGATACCTGTCATATTGGCATTGCATTTTTTGTGTTGAGCAAATTCCAGACTGAGATTAGAAAAAAAAGTAATTGATTATTGGATTCCTTAAGTGAATTTTGTGTGTGTTATTTCTGTTGTGAGTGACTGGAAAGTATAAAGAAACGTGGATAATCAGATGGCAAATATGTGAAGCTACGTAGAATGCTAGTTTCTGGTTTTAGTTTCAAAAAGCAAGCCTTTTGTGTGCATAGTATAGTAAAAGGCTAGTACAATCTGATTTTAAAGGTAGACACCAGTTACAGTTATTAACCAGTCATTTTCTCCAGACTTCTGTTGTTCCTATTTCTTTTCCTACAATAGAATAATCACAATTCCAAGGAAAACTAACTTTTAAAGTCAGTTATGAAAACTTCCATGGTTTTTTTGTGCTTGTACATGAATAAGCAGAACATTTTGATTCCAGCCTGTCCTAACAAACTTCTATGTAGCTATGTATTAACGAAAAATAAAGATGTGGTCTTAGAAGATAGGGAAATAGGGCTGTACTAGACTTCACATTCGAGCACTTCAGGCACTTAGGCTGTGGCATGCACTCTTTTCTGTTACAGATTACTGCAAGAGGCTACCTGTCTCTAGTTTCATACTGAAACGTGTATTTACAACCACCTTCAGAAGACTGTTGCCCTTAGGTTGTGTTTGTCTACTAGTGGCGTCTTCCCACATCTGTAGTTTTGCCTCAGTTTATTATTTTACTGTTTAGAGATGTCAGTGTCAGAAGTGATGAACCACTAAGAGACTATGCAGTAAATGCACTGCACACAAAACGATTCCCATCATCTGTTACTAAGTCCTTCTTGTCTCTAGTTCTATGTAGTGTCGTTATTTCTGTCGTTTCTCATTAATGTGTCTGAGATCATCGTGTATCTCAACCACAGTTACGTTCCTCTACTCATGTCTAAAAATTGTCTCTTCAGCAGTGGGTTGCTTAAATTTATCACTTTGCTGCTGCAACAGCTAACTCTGAACCTTCATCACATCTGTTCCTGGGCTTTTCTCTTGTTTTGCCAAAGAGAAACACCCTAGCTCTTGCATATCTCTGTGCAAGGGAATGACTCCAAAGCTTCAGCTACTCTCTTCCTTATCCACTGGTCTAGCCAAGTTTCATGACTCACCTGCCTTCTTTCCATCACCCACTCTTTTCTTTGCCTTCTCTCATGCATATTCCTGTTTTGACACTTGGTCTATCCTGCTTAATCCTATTACTCCATGCTTTTCCTTTAAAGTTAACCCTATCTCTTAGCCTTGGCTTGTATTGAGCTTGTAAAGATAAGCAGAGAGTCAAGAGCATAAAATGCCTCCTTCGTTTGCTCGTTGGGTACCATCCATCATTGTTGTGTTGTTTGGTTAGCCTCTGAGCTCCTTAGGGCAGAGCCTGTGTTTCTTTCTGTCTGTATGAAGTGTGTGATTCTTTGAGCTTTACATAAATAATATCACCTCATTAAACAGCTGTCTTTGTCACTTTTAATCTTTATTACTATCCAGTGTCCTATATTTCAAGTGATGCATCACAAGCGTGGATAGTAAGCTCTACATTAAAAAAAAACCCAGCAACCTACCTTTGCACCTTGTATCTAGACATGTAGGGTTTTTTTATAGGAGAGTATTTATGAGCAGCAGCATGTAAGTACTTGGGTGAATAGATAGCTGGACCTGGTTCTGCTGTAATGATGATTTTACAGCAGTGAAGTCACACTCCCTTCCCCTTCCTTCCCAGTTACAAATGCTGATGACTCATAGCTAATGCATTTCCTCACTCGAGAGGTGAAATTCCTCCAAATACATCTGTCTCCACATCGTAATAAATGTCATCACTCAGTTTGTCTTTCCTCACCTGCTATATTCTCCCAACAGTCCCACAGTCCTGACTAGATATGGCCCGAAGTTCTGATCTGCATTATCAGACAATATTAAGGCTTAAGAGTTGGATGGTATTACTGTGCAATAAATGGTGTGCACTTAGCAGTCCTACTTGTTCTCTTACGTGCTCAGCAGGAAATGTAACGAAATTGTACTCTGCACATTGCAGAGTTTTCCAAGAGGGAGGAAAAATTACCCAGATTCTCCATTACTGTTGCATAGGCAGGAAGGAGCTGCTAAGTGAAAGCACTTTTTCTTTCCGTGGAAGTCTGCAGGCAGGTCATCAACATTTCCACAGTATCAAGGGCATTTTATAAATCTTTGTAATACTGGCATAGGATGTGCTTTCTTTGCCCAAGGGCTGAATGGGCGTCATTGACAACTGCAGCTACTATACTGTCACACTCAAATGAAGTCATTGGCAAGGGCAAGGTCAGAGACACCCACGGACCGAGGAGCTCGGAGGCTTACCGGGAGTGGATGGGTCAGACTATAACAGGAGACCCAGGTGTTTTTAATGAGCCTCTCCACACTTCTGGTGTCACTGAAAAGATGCATGGGCTTTGCTAGAGCTCCATGTAAATCTCTAATTTATAAAATAGACTTTTTTTGGCTTTCTGCTTTTTTTGCAGTTGTATACAACATACATTTTCTGCATTCTTCCCACACTACAGGCCAAGAAGTTCATTTAATATTTTGAACTTCAGAATTTTCCTTGCCTGGAAGCAGCTAGGAATATTCATAGCAATTGTATTATGATTTTGAGAGAGTTATCCTGAAGGTAGGATGCTTCGTATGCTGTTCTGTTGTTCTTGATGTGCTGAGGTAGGTTTTGAGCCCTCCCTCATGCCCAGGAGAGTCGTGTATAATAAAAGTTTTTCAGGAAGGGGAAAAAAAACATCGTAGGTTTGTGGTTGTATTGTATTGTTGGGCAGTAGTTGAGAAAGGAATTGGCAAATTACATCAGTCCACCCATGTATTTGTCTAATGACTAAGACTAAATATGAATTTTCAATTGTGGAAGAGTTTTATCCCATAAAATAATTGTAATAGGACAGTTCTGGCTAGAGGTACACGCATATGATTCAGAAGGAAACTTAGCACGCATTGAAGGCGGCTTTGGTTTATTAGCCTGGTTGCAATGAATAGAAAGTACAGCTGAACTGGAGAGTCTGTTGTAAGAGATTTCACTGTCATGAATCCCCTCAGGTATTAATGTTGTAAAGAGTGAAAAAAAGAACAGATGACAGAATGTTGCATGTGAAAATGAATGGAGCTGGAGTAAAAGCTGTATGCTTCGTTTAACAAAAAACAAACAAACAAAAAATAGTGTCACAGTTGTGTGACTTGGTTCCTTGAGCTGTGAACATGCCAAAGCTTGAAAATAATAGGGTTAGAAAATTGTCCCAATTCAAGTTTATAAAAAACAGCTTCGAAATTGAATAACATGTATGCAAGTACTGAAAGAAAAGTTTGAGGAGTATTTTAACTTCGTGTCCCCAAATAAAAGCAACAGTCCCCATCAGATGGACATACTGTTTAATATTCCAAGCACATCTGTTACTAAGCACTGTGGAATTGCAGTGTTCATGTTAAATGATCAACAAAAAACCTTTCTTCCTGTGGCGGCTTAACTTTATTCAAAGAAAAACTGAAAAGCAGAGGGAAATACCTTCAAGCACAGTTGGAAAGAAATGGGATTTCCCTGTGTTAATTTGATGCTTTTTTGAACTAACTCAGATGTTGAAAAAGAAAACTTGTTGACTTTTTTTCCCCCCCTCAAACGATTGTTATGGTGGGTCTAGTGATGCTTTTGAAGTGTCTTTATTTAACATTTGTGATAACTCTAACATGAGAATCTAGTGTCTCTAACATGAGAATCTTCTAACCTGAAAAGTCTGTTCTTCCTGGTTCTTCGAAATACACTTACTCTGCGCTCACTTACCACTTACTTTCTATTTTACTGGTAGTGTGTCAAAGGGAAATACACACCTCCTGATATATGTGCCACGGAGTCATGCCCATAGAGCAATTCCAGGCATAACTCGGAAATACGACAGTAAGGAAAGTGGAACAGAGAAAAGCTAAGGTCAATGTGAAAACCAAATGGTACTGCACTCTTCTTAACTAGGTGCCATATGATGGACTGTATTTATTAATCATTTAGGTAGATGGATACAAATTTTTTTAAAGCCTTAGATGACAGGATTCTTGTAGGCATTTTAATGCTGAAAGAAAATGAAAGAAAATACTAGGTCAGAAAGGAGATTCCATGCATTGAGAATAGTTGAGCTTCAGATTAAACAAATTATCTTCTATTGCATGCATTTTTTAGGATTAATTTTATAGCTTTTTATTAAATCCAGCTGGTCTGACATGGGTAAGAGTAAGTCCTTGGCAGGGTGTGTTTACAGGCGGTAGTGTTTTACCGTAAACAGGCCCAGCAGGCGAACCCTTGTATTACACAGATTATTGCAGATTACGTGACATCTTCTGGCATTTCAGATCTCCGGTTGCAGAAGGTGCAAACCTCCTGCTTTGTTTTGAACAAGGCAGCGTGAAACAGCCCAGACGTAACTTTCCTGATCTTAGGGATGATTTCAAGTGGCATGGGAGCTGCCTTTTTTTTCTTAATCCTCTTCCAGTTGCTGTACAGAGAGTATGGTTTGATACAAGCATTTGCAATAGGAAGGAGAAGGCTACTTACACCAGCTGCTTCACATGTGTTCTCGTTGCTTATCTTGTAGGGCGTGTTGGGCAAGCAGTAGCACTACGTGCCAAAGCCTTTGGCTTCAGTGTGATTTTCTATGACCCATACCTCTCAGATGGCATGGAGCGTGCTCTGGGACTGCAGCGGGTGAGCACTTTGCAGGACTTGCTGTTCCACAGTGACTGTGTTACCCTGCACTGCAACTTGAATGAACACAATCATCATCTTATTAATGACTTCACCATAAAGCAGGTAATAATCTCTGAGGGTGCACTCTACACCAGTTGGTAGTGGTTGCTGACACTGTATAGCGTTTATTTGTGTAAACAGGCAGATTCTCATTTGAACGAGATTTTTTTCCCTTTTGCTGCTTTGAGAATAAGTAAGTTTGTAACCGATTAGGAAATAGCTGTAGTTTACGTATTGTTGCTTTTATTGTCTTTTTTGCATTTGTGAAAATAATTTATTCTTCTTAACGTTGCTCAGATTAAATAAAAGTTACAGTTATGTAAAAGTACCCTTTCTATGTCTTCTAGTAGCTGCTTCGTTTACCTGTGTGTGTTCAGGTAGTGATTCTGCCTTTCACTCTTGTTCCTCAGTTTGAGTTATTTAGCTGCAGTTGAAGGATTGTGACTAAATGGCTCCCCCCTGTGCTCAGCCCTGATGCTTGCAGAGCACTTCATGGATGGATCACATTTACAGCATTGTATTATTTGGAAAAATAATGTTTCTTGCAATTAGTACTGATCTCTCCCAAAAGTTTTACATAATATTCAGATAACTTCAAAATCTAGGTTTAGTAACTGTTCCGTTATTGACTAATTCAGTGTAAGCTTTTTCATTTAAATGGCTAGCTTCTGACTCCAGCCTCAGCGTGGTTAACAGCCAGAAATAGAATGTTGAGATCTAAGAATCTAGATAGTGTGCAGGAAAGAATCTCTAAGATATTATAGTTGGTTTTGCTGTTCTTTATATAGTAGTGTTTGTATGTGTTAGTAAAAAATACCAGTAGCACTCTTTTGCAGTAAAATTACTACTTGGCTTCTAAGAAACAGTTTGCACCTACTGCTCTTGAACTTCAGAAGAAAGGAAGTAATCACTGCATGGGTTCCATAGTCATGTAGGATTGTGGCAGAAAACTGACAACATAATTGCTTCTTGATTTTGAGAGGTTAGGGATTTTGGAGATCCACCCCAATATAAATACTGGGATTTAAAACTCCAAAAAAATAAGAAGTTTGAAGTGCAGATCTCTTCGGAGAACAGAGCTCTGTCACCCTGCTCTTGAACATGATCTTTTGTTGTGTGCTCAGGTACATTTCATGGTTATTACGTGGTTAGATGTCTTTGCAAGCCAACATCTAGACCCAAAGAGAATCATGCTGAATTCAGTGGGACTGTCTGAAAGCTGGCTGAGCAGTGGTCCCTTGTATAACAGACTGAAACTTGGGCCAGTGTATCTCAGGAAGTTTTTGAGTGGAGGTGGATAAATGCAGTGAGCTTTGGAGAGGGCTTAGTGCATTAGTCAGAGAAGTGAGTGATACCATCTGAAATTAAATACATATAATAAAGTCTGTACTGGAAAGGATGTCATAAGCATTTATGCTGCCATTTGTTACCCTTCATGATTAAAGCAAGGATTAAAATGTTAGGAGATAGTTCTTGCTTTAGATAAACATTTGGATGAAGCAGTCTGTATTGTAACCACTGTTGTGAAAACCATGAAATTGTAACACTTCTGGCTGCTTAGTTTCTGTAGAGCAGATCTTC
Source organism: Falco cherrug (assembly GCF_023634085.1). Lineage (NCBI taxonomy): Eukaryota > Metazoa > Chordata > Aves > Falconiformes > Falconidae > Falco > Falco cherrug. The sequence goes on along the minus strand of NC_073697.1, from coordinate 45,669,321 downwards.
TAAGTCAAAAAGAGCAGAATAGCTTTTTTAGGCTGACAGATGTTAGAGTTGGCCTAAAATTTTTATTGTTGCATGCCACTGTTGACCAGTATTGCATGCTCATGTAAAATCAGTTTTTAAGGAAAGTACAGAGAAGTATGGTGCATCTCATTTCACTGAAGTTTCACCCTGAATTTTGTTTACAATCTGAAATTGCATAACTTTAAAATGTCCTTGAAAGTTGGTGTCAATCTTCTCTTCTAGTAGCTTTTCCCTTTAATTCGTCAGCATTCTGCCTAGCCATCGTGCTTGGCCTTGCAATCCCAGAGCAGCTCAGAGAAACGTTCCAAGCTTGTGTGTGTTGAACCCACAGTAATCAAGTGCTCTTAAGAGAAGCTGAGGTCATCTTTAGTTTTACAGATTCGAGAAAAAGATGCTGCAATTTAAATGCAAGACATTTTTAAAGCAGCTCTGCAGGTTAATGTAGGTGAATTCAACAGCTGTCAGCAGTTCTAGCTGTAAAGCTCCTTCAAGCTTCCACCTATTGTTAAGGGTCATCTCCAGCTGCATCCACCCTTATAGTTTATCATGAGTCATGTAGTTCATTCCCACCGGAGTGCATTTATGCAGCCATGTTCTGTTTGGTTTGGGCTTGTCTTTAGAGTTTTGTAAATAGGCCTAAAATGAAAACTCAAGCAAGGTTATTAAGATTAGACAGAAAATTTTAGCAGGGTTCACTTTGATTAAAATTTTCACATCCTTCAAAGTACATATAACTACACCAAGCTGTACTTAAAACTCAGTTATTTATTTGCGAGAGCACAGACATAGGAAGGATGGATGAGCTCCTGTGAGCCTATATGATGTCTGTGCAGCAGGTGTGATTGTCACCTAGGTGAGCCCTTCTGTGCTAGTTTTGATCTAGTTCTCACAGCTGATTTAAGTAATGGAGATGCAGTGATGGTTCCCATCAGGAATGTCTTGTTCTTACTAGACAAGATCATGGGCCTTGCTTCTTCACTGTTTGAATTCCCAAGTTAATGACACAAAACTGGAAGGAGTATCCCTTAGTTTTACTCGTGTAAGTGGACTTTGGTTTTGCTATACAGACCAATGTCTATTTTCTGCTGTAAGCACAGGAGTCTGCAAATGGAGAGAGACTGGGCCACACTAAACCTAGTGAGTTGGCCAGTGAAATATGGTGGGGTTTTTTTCTTATAATCTTACTGCAAGCATTTGCATGTTAATTGTTTAATGTTTCCTATAATCTGATGTAACAACAAAAAAAAAAATTAGTAGCTGACTTTCATCCAAACCTCCTTGCTGTTCATGAATTTGGCATTTTCAATCAGACTTTTAGAGCATCCATTTACATAAGCTTTAGTTTGATGCGTAGGTTTCATGTAGTTGACTTGGTGTCAAAATGTTGGGGTTTTCTTGTTCTTATGGTGAGAGATGGAGTCAGTACAAAATGAGATTTTTATCATTCATCACCATGATTCCTCCTCTTCATATGCTTACCTTCATGCACAGAAATGCTGCTGAGATCAGAAGCTGTGTTTGAGACATCTGGTAGAAGATGAAGTATTAGGGTGGCTGGAAGCAGGATGTAGTGATTTATTTTTTTTCAGTACCATCTCTCTTATTTGAACCGCCACTTTGTTTTCAAGTTGTGGATATATTATGGTGTAAATTCTTGTAGTTCTCTGTACACAGTGTCATCTACAATGCTAATCTGCACAATGCACAGCACAGCTTTTCTCCTGGGCACACAGCGTTCTCAACCAAATTCATTTTCATGCCTTTTAATTGAATAATACAAGAATTCTTTAGACCTTTATTTGAAAAATCTCACAGGGAGGAGGAAGCTGAAGTAACATAAATAAACCAGATCTGCTGTGTTTTGGCAACTAACGGGAAAAGTGTTTGAAAATCCAAAAGCATTTATTTCTGTGAAAAATTCATGTAGGCTTTTATTTGTGTGAAACTTGAAAACCACAAAATATGAATTTGTTTAAGAACGTGCTGTAGTTTGTCTCATGCAATTTCACAGTGAAATAAAAAGGCATAAAATGATCTGTCACTTTCATATGCACAGTTGTATCTTTTGATCATGTTACTGCACAATATCTGAAACAACGCTTCTATTAAAAGACACTGCTTACAAGAAACAAGGTTATTAAGTGCTGTGAAATAGCATTTTGTTAGAAGCATCACATTTTGTGGTACTTTCCAATGGAAAGGGAAGACAACTGTTACAGGTTAAACCAGCTCAATAGCCTTTGTTGTAATGGATGCTTCTTTTGAGTAAAAAATAATGCCACAACGATTTTATTTCATTTATTTTTATTTCATCATTCTTGTTTTTAACTTTCCCTAGATGAGACAAGGGGCTTTCCTGGTCAACACAGCTCGAGGTGGGTTAGTAGACGAAAAAGCACTTGCACAGGCCCTGAAGGAAGGAAGGATACGAGGGGCAGCCTTAGATGTACATGAGTCAGAACCATTCAGGTGCTTTTCCTTTTCTTTTCTTTTTATTTTGTTCACTTTCTTATTTTTAAGTCTTAGTGCATGATACAATCAACAGCAACAAGTAAATTGAGTTTGCCCTTCATTTGATAGCTAAATATTCCGTAGTAAAGCAACATGAATCTGTGCAGCACTGGACTAATGCAAATGTAGATGGAGCTTGTGTATGTGGTCAGAAGTGAAAAAAGCGACATCCCTCATTTGATTCCTTTAAAAAAAATAGCCAGTGGGTTTATTTAGTAAAAATAGCAGGGACTTGGGTTGAAACCCTGGGAGTGGCTTTGTGTCATGGCTTTGAGGGGAGTGCTCCTTTGTCATTGATGCAACTCTGGAGGCATCTAATGGCAATGCTTGAACAGACTCTTTCAGAAGGCAAAGAGTTGGAATAACTACTTTATGACACCTTTCTGGAGGAAAAGGCATACTTTTGTCCAGGTCACCTCTGCAGGAAAGCCATAAATGTAACAGTTGCAAAAAAAGTTAAGGAAGGTGGTCGGAGTGCAGGTTTCATATTGTCTTGCCCTTTATCAGGATAGTAGTAGCTCTGCTGTCCTTAGCAGAGCCAGTAGCACAAGCCTTAGTTTTTGAATGACACTGAGAAGTCCAGTGTTTTAGGCAGAAATGTACCACTCCCCAAAGTGGCATTGGTGTTAAGATATCAGCTCTCCTGATCAGAAACGAGCCTATTTGATATGTTCTTGAGTCCGGCTTCTGAGTTAGTTATGAGAACAGACTGCTGTAGCTTAGTGCTTGTATCTAACAAGCCTTTTTCGGTTCAGTCTGGGCAGGGAGAAATGTTAATTTTAACTGGAACAATGTACGTAAGTTTTTGAAAAGGAACAGATTCAGGACTTGAGGGCAGGTTGTAAAGACAGGCAAGAGGATAGAATCTCTCATAGCAGCTTGAGGAGTGGGGAGATAGAAGCTTTAAAAAAAAAAAGTAGTATCCTTTTAGGTGAATTTTTATATCTACCAAGACACAATGCCACATCACAAATATTTAATTTTATTTATGCATATCCTGCATTCATTTACCTCTAAATGTAGTCATTACAGTGCAGTAGTGCTGTGCAAAGCCAGAGTCTTAACAGCTCAAGGGTCTTTCAGCTACATACATTCTTCCCAATTCACATCTCAGATCTGTAGAAGCAGACCATTGCACCTATAGGAAGCCCCATTTGCTGCATGGAGATGCCATCTGCAGAGATTCAGTTGCAGGATTACAGCCACAATTTCCTTTGGCTTCAGTGCTGCATGTCTATCTGATCGCAGCATGCAACTCTGTATTCAAGAGTTTTGCCAGATACTCTGATGTTTATTGAACTACAGATGAATTCTATCATTTCATGAATTATGACCAACTCTGAAAGCACGCTTTTGTCTTAAAATATTTGTGCTCCTGTTGTTGACTGTAAGTTTATTAAAACTGGAAGTAAGTAGGAGGAGCAAGCTTCCATTATTTTCAGGTTCTTCACTCTATATCTGTGATAGCACTTTTGCACAGATTCGTTACTTACTCTGAAAATCAATCTGTAAATTTCCTTCTTTCTGTGGAGTTTCTATAAAGGAACAGGAAAGAAAAAGTAGTTAAAAATAACACCCCACACCCCCCCAAATTATCAAAAAAAAAAAAAAAAAAAGTTGAGGCTGCTGATGGACACACATCTTACTTGGAAGTAATTTTAAGATTTTTTTCTTTAAATGACTGTCACGTTGACAGTGACTGTTGAGAGAACAGAGCTTTGTTGGCTAATGCAGTAAAAGTAAAACTGTGATGAAATGGAGAAATGGAATGGCATCCTGAATTGATTTGTGTCTTGCTTTATGCATTTTTGCACCAGAACTGCAGTGGCAGTGGCTGTAGTTAGCAATAAGTGCATTGGACAGAAGCTGATGTTGCTGCTATACTCAAGTTCTACCCTTTGAGTCTATGAGAGGTGATTGTTGCTTGTTTATACCATGAATAGTGTATTAAATTAACTGACAGAATTAAAACAAACCCAAGAAGGAATAAAAATGCGATTCTTTTCTGTTGTAGAAATTAGTCTGTGTATGTACAAATACATTGGAACCTCTCTCCTCCCCCTTCTCCCCGCCCCCCCCCCCCCCCCCCCCCCCCAGTATTTTTTGTCATTTGATCTTGTTTTAAATCTTCATTTAGCTTTAGTCAGGGCCCCTTGAAGGATGCACCAAACCTGATCTGTACCCCACATGCAGCCTGGTATAGTGAACAAGCCTCAATTGAGATGCGGGAGGAAGCAGCACGAGAGATCCGAAGGGCGATCACAGGTACTAACTCCCCTTACTAGCTCCTTCACTGCATATTTCTTTTTAACAAACTTTTTCATTCTTCAGTCTTGAAAGATGCTGGAAAGAACCAGCCTTAGGTTTTGTTTACTGCTTCTAGTATTTGGGAGACAGAAATGAGCAAATAACCCGCTGAGTCTATTCTCAGAACTGGAGGAGATGATTTTGGAGGTTCATTGCAATTGCAAGGAGAAGGCAGGCACTGCAAAATAAGTGCTTTTTCCATATAACAGAAATGTACTTGTATCTGAAAAATTCAGTTTCTTTTTTGTTTGCTTTTTGTCATTGCATGTAAATATTATCCATTTGATGGGTTTGACTGCAAGTCATCCAGATATTGCTGGTATCTTTCATAGGTTTTCCTGGATGCCCCCTTGTACTTGTCATGAGCAGTTCTGTTCTCTTCATTATTTTCTCTTTGTCTCCTTGGTTATTTTCCGAATTTGTCTTAGAGGATGGTCTGGAGTTTCAGTGTCTTTAACGCTGTAATGTTGAGAGATAAAGCATCTAAACTTTCATGCTGTTCCTAGTAATGCTAATATCTAACGACTTGTACACTACATCAAAACAAAGTTTTCAGTATTTTATTGGGAGGGTACTCTTATTTTAGATGTTCCTCTCTTTAAAGCACTGCTAAAGAAGCCTGGCATTTTAAAGGACACAGTCTCTTTGTTATATAACTACCATGTAATTGTGAACTGTTCACATAAGAGAAAACAGTTAGTCTTCAACATGCACTGCTAATAAAGAAAATGAGAAGGGTGAGCCATTTGGCATTGGTTTGAATCCCTTGTAGCCTAAAATAAAAGGAAGGATTTTCATACTGGAAAATGATTCATTAAGCACTAATGTTCTCTCTTTAGTAGGACTTTGCTGTTTCCCCCTTGGCAATATAGGCAATGCTCTGCAGACATGAAGGGCCATCTGTGTCACCTTGAGAGTAGTTCAGTGCCAACACATTGCTCTGCTGTACAAAAAGCGCTAGCAATAGCCTTTCCTGTGTCTTGTGCCTAGAGAGGCTGGGCAATTTAGTTTCATTTATAGCCTGCGCAGAGCGAAGATTCTCCTCTGCATGGTGATTAAAGGCACCTCAAACTCCTGATCTGAATGGCCTTTTACAGGACTATTTCTCTCTGTTTTAGAGGTAACCTAAAGACTCCAACCGTGCCTTTGCTGGAATTGGTCCTTGTGCTTATACTCCAGCAGAACTCTAACAATACCTTCATTAAGTTTTTATATAACTATTGCCTGCTCCCAGATAGCTCTGAGAGAGATTGCACAAACCAGCGTATGATACCTGTTTGGGGGATGATTGATGTGCAAGTAAGCATTAGTAGGCTGAGATTTGAAAACTGAAGAAGAGTCAGCTATATCGAGCTAGTTTTATGTTAAGTGTCGTGCAACAACCTAAACATATGTGCCTAGGAAGACAGACCTATATTTTCTTAAAGTGTGTGATTGTGCTATCAGCGATCTGTGTCACTGATTTGTGTTGAAGCTGTCAGCACTTCAGTGTTTGCACGTGGTTTGTAGTAAGACCAGACTGAGGCCAGCATTAGGGAGGTGAGAATGACATTGAATTGCACTAAAACAAATGTAGGAAAGATACAGGAAGGGCGGGATAAAGCTGGATATGCGAAAGTCATAGGGGAGCACGGAGGAGGGAGGAAGCAGAGGGAGAAACTAATTGGAAAAAGGTGTACAATAAAGGAATGCAAGCTATCGCTAGCATCTGACAATAAAGATGTCAAGTGGGTCTGCTGTTACCAGAAAGTCAATGATGTTGTGTTGTATAAAATAAAAGTAATAAGCAGAGATGAAATATCTTTAAATATATTTTCGAAGATGGAAACATTCAAAATATTAAATAAGGAGGACCACTGAAAACAGTAATGGAAGAAATGTGAGGGTGAGCATGGCAAGTGAAAATGATGTTAGATGTTTTGAATAAATAAATACTGGTTTGTAAGGGGAAGCTAGTAGAACACACCTACAGAAGTTAGCAAAATGAAGAATGGGAGGGGCAAGGATGAAGACATGATTGCAGTTTAAAAATACTTCAGAAGGATCAACATCAGAAAAGAAAGATACTGTTTAAATTTGTGGGCAATTTTGGCAGAAGTTTAGGTGGATGTATATTTCAGCTAAATTTAGAAGATGATTTCTAATCAGGAGAACGGTAGGAATTCACCCATAATGGGGCATATATCTTGTTTGATGCTGAGCTAAGGAGCCCTTTTGACTTGTGCTTAGGAGACGTGGGAAGTTTTAGTGACATAAGTGCAAGCCATGGAGTAACAAATACTTGATGGTATCCACTAGACAAAAAGCAATTCTGTGGAAAGGCTTTTTTACAGCCCTGTTGTGGCCAGGCTGATGGATAGAAAAAGCAGGCAAAGAGTAGTGAAGTACTTAATCAAATTTCCAGTAGGGAGCTGGAGGCAAAAACCCTGAACACTTTAATGGTGGAGCACGGTCAGGTTTTTGGAAAGTTTTTTTGCAGTATTATTGCCAACAGTATTAAGGGTAGACTCAAATTTACCTCTTTCTGCCTCTTTGTGTGCAAATGCACAGTAACATTAGACTTCAGAAAAGATAAATTTAAACAGTTGCTAGAAAAAACACAGGCTGCATTTGATCTCTTGTTGAAATAGGTGGAGATATTCCTGTTGCCATGAAGAAAATGTGTGTCGTATCTGTGGATGCCATTTTTTGCAGGGCTGGAGATGGTTCTGCAGAAGACAGAGGCTTGTCCAGTATGTGCTGAATCAGGCTGACAGATCTTCCAGTATCAGTGTCTTAAAACTTCAGTTATACTTCAGAGGTTAAGCAGAAGTTTTGAAGAAATGAAAAAGGGAGTTTCCTGGTGTATTTTCATTTTTTGTAGGAATGAAAGAGCTGGCTGAGGGTTAAAACATTATAGTAAATAAATGTGAAGAGCAGTTGAGGTGAAGAAGGGGAAGATCAGGAGGACAGAAAAAAAATGTCAGTCGTATTCAGGTTTGTGGTGAAATTCCATTCAGAGCCCTACATTCTTCAATCAGTGTTTTTATTGCTATTACACATGGAGGGAAAAGGAGGAAAGTGACATTAAAGACAGAGAGCAGGAGGCTACATTACTGATTTTGAGTGGCACCCATGCTCGATACTCAGGTTTTGGCTTCTTGGAAAGCATGAATCTTGTTGATTATGGTTTTATTGAGACCCTGTATACAAAAGTTAGAGAGAGACAGAGAAATAAAAATTACACAGTGCATTTTAACCATTATTAACCAAGTCTCAGTCAAAAAGGGAACAGTTAGGATCAAAAATAAGCTCTTAGTGTGATTTTATGTGTTGATTTCAATATGCAAATATTTATAACTATTTTTAACAGAGACACATTAAGAGCATAAGGCATACATTTATTTTTTTTTAATTTCCTCTCCCTTGCTTCATCCTAGGTCGTATTCCAGACAGTCTGAAAAACTGTGTTAACAAAGATCATTTGACTGCAGCTACACATTGGGCCAGCATGGATCCCGGAGTTGTTCATCCAGAGCTTAATGGTGCTGCGTACAGGTAAGCATGCTGCAGGTGTAAAAGGAAAACCTCCTTCATTCATCAGAATAGGCATTCAAGAATAAATAAAAGACCTTCCTATTAATTAATGAAGTGGTTTTGCATTAGGCCCCAGCTGTATTGTTTTCGTAATTGTTGCATTCAGGAGAATAATTTTGTTTTGCTAGATGAAGTCATGCAGTATGTAAGTATGTTTCCTTTTTTTGTGTGGTTAGTAATATCTGAACAACTCACATCTTTTTGAATATTCAAATAAAACAATTCTGGTCATCTCCAGTGGGTGCAGTGGAAGTTTATGTTCCTTTTGCTGAAGGTAATGATGCAGCAGTAGGTAGCAGAAGGACTTTCAGTAGTACACTATTGTTACGTGGCTTTGTGGCTTCCAGACACATGAGAGAACAAATAACTCTGTATTGAATACAGTGGAATTGCCTGTGGTGATTATGAGAAGATGATTAAAATATTGTTTTCTAAATTATACATTTAATTTTTAAGCAGAAGCATTTGAGGGAGTTGATACGTGTATTCTCAATCAATTGTGAAAGTAGATCTTAATAAAAAGGGCAATTTTTTTATATCTAATATGTACATTCCTTAGTTACTTTGTCTGCGAGTCTTTCTCTGTCCCTTTATTCCTACAGCTGTTCTAGCAACAGGTTTTTTCCTAGTAGCCAGCTTCGCACAAATTTTAATTACGAAAAATGTCTTCAATTTTTTATCTTCCAGTATGGCATTTCCTCATAAGTAGGGTGAAAGTGGCTGAGAAAGGTACAAACAAGCTGCTTCCCCTCAGTGCCTTAAGGGGAGGGACAGTGCAGTCATTTCACTATTCTTTTTTAACCTCTTTGTCCTTCTTCGTATGTTTCTCTTACCTTTGTCCTTCTTTAGGAGGGCTACCCCATACTTTTAATAGATAGAGGATTTTTCTGTGTGTGTTACACCACTGTGACAACCCAGCTGTGCACTGTTGGGAAGTGAAGCAAAGTTCTCATGTGTCAATGACTTCTGACAGACTCATCGGGAGGTGATGGAGGGATGGCAGGGGGGAGCATCACCACCCTCTGCCATAATCTCCTTATCAGTAGCCCTAAGGGCAGCAAAGGAAAAGAGTATCTTTGAACATGCATGTATCTCGCATCACGTCCAGATGTTATTTTGGGAAAAAGTACTGTCGCCCTAAATACCAGAAGAAGGGTGTTTCTGTTTGCCTAAAAAAGAAGTTCAAGCCCCTGTGTTCTGCTCCACACAGCATGTGGTTTCATTGGCTTTAGTTTGGAGCACTTAGGGTATAGCGGGATGCAACAAAGGCTGGAAGGCAGGTGTTGCTGAGCTGGGGGTGGTAACTCCAACCCTGTCATGGCAGTTAAGAACAGAGCTGCATGCCCAAATTAAAACACAGTTGTTTGTTCTCATTTGGGGGGTCACAAGTCCAGCAGAAGCAGGCTTCGCAGCTAGAAATGGATTTTAACTTAGGAATGTTTGGGGAGTTAATGATTTACAAGGTAAAGACCGTATGTATTTAATTTAAGCAGGATAAACGCCAAACTGAATGCCTTTTTAAGACATTGTTTCAGTCAGTTTTTTCCATAACGAAAATTCATTGTAAATAAATTCTGACTTCTCAATTATTTTCAAATGCAAAATAAAAAATAATTTTGGGAATTTTGAGGGATAAGTTGAGAGTCATACAACAAATACTAAAAGCCTCATTTTGGAGGGTTGATAAGAGTAGTGTTTGTGTGGGGGTGAAGGCAGTTATTATTTTGTACAGTATAAAATACGTGGAACTTGAAGGCTTTATGAAGAAATTGGTTTCAGTAGCAGTGTTTGCTGATACTTAATTCCTACCTGGATTAAGTACAGAATTTGAATTGATTCTTCGAAACAGATTTTTCTTTTCTTTGCAGTCCAAAATTATGTTCAACTAAATGAGTTCTGGAGTCTTTCACAGGCAGTGTGGTGTTTCAGATGTGCTAATAACTGTATCATAGTCATGTAATTGCATTAGAAGATAAGACCTGGGATAATAATTTATATGTTAAAAAATGCAAATAGCTCTTTCGGTGAACTAAAACTAATGAGGCTGTTTTATTCTGGACATATCATTTACTTGTATTTTGATGTAGGACAGAACTCTTTAAATTATCAGATATTATCACAAGCAAAGACCATTGAGCATTCATCAGCAGAATGTAACCTTGATCATCTGAATATCATCATATTCTGTGGAAAACAAAATAATTTACTGTGTGAAATGCAAGATGCCCTATCAACGCAAAAGGTCAAGCAAATGGAACCTATCCCATGAGTAAAGATTAACGATATTCCTGAGAAGGAACTGTTTGTTGTAGTCTCGGTGAAGCAGCATAATATGCCCTGTTTTTGTGTTACTACTGTGTGTTTGTTACTGAGCTGCCTGTATATAATAACCCCCTGCCATCTCCTGTGTCGCAGAGCATGCAGGTTGTAGGCAAAGGGAAATCTGACAGCCAGTGAACAGGGGTTGTGCGATTTATAGACATGTTGATACATTTTTCTGCCTTGTAGCAGGTGGAAGATGAGAGTATCTAGGTACCAGAGAGGTGCTTGGATGAGAATAGCTAAATGTTGGCAGTTCAGGAGTTATTTCATGTTGAGGTATTTGACTGGTGATTTTCAGACTCTAATGTAAGATTACAGCATGCACTTAAATGTTTAAGCTCTTTCTGGACAGAAGCAGTTTCTTGAACAGCTCAACATAGTGTATTCAAGGTGCTTGTATGTTTAAAAAATACAGGAGATTAACATAGAAATTAAAGTTGCCTTTCTGTTCTAATTAAGAGGGCTACTGTATTTTTCTTTGTAAATTTAAGACCGTGGGGGAAGGGGTTGGAAGACTATGAAGTAGCAGAGGAGGTATAACTAACTGATTGCTCTCTTCTGCCTTCACAAGAATTTAATTCAGTGGACATTTTACCTGGAAAACATTTCAACTTATTGCTGCCAGAGGAGGAAGATTGGGAGCAACTTTATGAAGTGCTGGAGGGAATGTATTTGCTGATTAAGAATAGAAAAGTAATAAATAGCAACTTAAGAGGTTATGTAGGATAGAAATGCCCATGTGTAGAAGCTGTTCCGTTTATGTGCCCTCCTTTCAGAGATACAATTTGAACAACACTGATTAAATTTTAAGGTAACAAAAATTATCAAAGGAGAATGGCAAAATAGGGTTAGGAATTGTCAAGCAAAATAGAGTTTCTGTAGAGGGATATATTATCTGTACTTGGCTACTGCCATTGTGTAGCTTTAGGAATTGTAGGACTTTTGGGTGTTACTAACAGTGTAGGCAGCCTTTATCTGAGGAGAGGTGCTGGTGGGTAGAATCCCAATTATTATAACTTGGTGTCCAGAGGGAATTTTTTTATATACAGAAAGAATATTTGGAGTCAAAGGAGAACTTAAAGAGCATAATGTGCTGATAAGGTACCTGTTAATGCTTCTGATTCAGCACTGTCTGTTTTCACGAGGGGAGGCTCTGATTTTTCTTCCTGAGGGAAATGCAGTTACTGAATTTGCTCCCTCCTTGATTTCTCCCGGCTCCGCTGTGTTGATGCTCAGGGAACATGTTGTTAGAAAATAGAGATTCTGTGTTGGAAACTGTTGCTGTGTTGGGCTTTTAAATGGAAGTTTTTGTTGTGTCAGTCATGCTGACTTCTTTGTGAAGCACCTAGAGTAACAGATAAGTTGTTTCAAAATTCGATTTGAATAAGTAAAACAATACCCAGTCTGACAGTTTTCATAGGAATTGAAGCAAATTTGATTAATAAGATTCAAATTGAGGTACTGAAACAAGCAACTAATTCCATTAGCAGCTGCAAATTAATTCTAAGGAGCCTCTCTGGAGCAGGAATTAGCATAGGAAGCCCTGTAAATATGTATACAATTGGGAACGAAGTTATCTGGCCTGCAGGTGCTGTGATCTTTCACATGCTTGTTATCTATCCCAGACAACAGTCAGTGTTCTGATCTGTAGGATGCTTTCCCAGGATGACCAGGCCAGTGTATGGTGTCTTCGTCATCCCCACGCCTTGTCAGATAGCCATGCTGAGCCCCTCTGACACACTGTTTGCAAAAAACAGTTCCCATGATGTTTCTGTGGTGGAAGAAGAACAAGTAAACATGCTTTCACCCAGCTTTTTTCCTCCTCTGAGTTTTGCCTAAGTTCTGCCCTAATTTTCTATCAGTTTGAGGGAGTTTAGGATGAGTAGCACAAACATGCATTACTTTAAAAGATACCACTGATGAGGGGTGAAATTCCCTGAACTCAACGCTTTCAGTGTTGCACTCTGAGAATACACCGGCAGAATAATGTGATATTTGAAAAAGCTTGACAAGACTCCAAGTGCCTTTTCTCCCATTCAGTTCTAAGTAAATACTAGGGTAGCAAATGCCACAGTGAGTAAGGGCCTAATCACACAAACTGTGTTCCGGCTTTTAAATGCATAACGCTCTTGCTACGGTGCTTGGGTGAGCAGAATATAGCTGGAGAGAACAAGGGATGAGTGTGTGGCTTTACGATGGGGAGAGGAGGCAAAGGGCCGGTGTTAAGTGGCCAGCATGAGATAACTTGCATATGGATATTGAGGTACCTGGCCAAAAAAAGGAAAACATATTGTTGTTAAAAGTGTTCCTGTGTAGCTGTTGTTCATATACAGCACTGTGAAATACCAGTGTTTTATCAATTACATCTGAAACTCAGGATTGAAGCAGTAGATCTGCAAGATTTTTCTTTTTAGCCTGATTACATCAGAGCCATCATAAAATCAAACTGAATCAGAGGGTGATTTTTTTTTTATTGAATTTGTAAAATATTTAGGCCTAGATGCTTGTCCAGATAGAGTAAGAAATCTTTAAAATCACCTCTAGCTTTTGTGGTTGCATCTCTTTCTTGCAGTCTGCCTAAAGCACTTGTCTTCTGTCTGACTAGTACCGGTTCTCTTTCAGACAAGTACAGTGGCAAGTTTGATGCTGAAAAAGTTAATCAGCTGCAGTAGGCTTGATTTTGTCATCTTAAGAGTGTGTCGGTATGATTGCTCTGTTGGGGAGCTATCAGAAGGACTGCAAGATTAGTTTAAAGAAATACTTTTTTAAACCACAACAATGAAATTATAAAATTTTGTGTAAGAATGACAGAGAAAAAAAATCCTCAAAGGTCATTTTGAGGGAAAGTCATGGAGAAGCAGATATGTATTGCACAGACCTAGCCTGAATGACTTCTTGTTGAGGTATACTTTGAGAGGAGCAATACTTCCAGGTTGTTTCCTTTGCTGTGCTGTCACTCATGCTATGAAACCTGAAATCCAAAGAAACAATCTAGCAAACTGTTACTTCTCGTTTGGGTAAATCACAGCATCTTTTGCTTTATTTAGCAGCCTCTGTGTATTGTATCTCATCTGGAGTTTACCCAGCTGTCTTTCTCACTGGTCTCAAAACAAAAGAAGCACCTCTGTAGCTCTAGAAGGAGGCAAGGTGGGCTTGCTGGTCAGTCATCTCTTGGTGTTCATGTATGTTCTCATTTTCTTCTCTCAGCAGGTATCCCCCAGGCGTTGTAAGTGTGGCTTCCACTGGCATACCTGCAGCAGTAGAAGGAATAGTCCCCAACCCTATGTCTTTATCACACGGCCTCCCTGCTGTAGCCCACCCGCCCCATGCTCCTTCCCCTGGCCAAACTGTCAAACCAGAAGCTGATAGAGACCACCCAAGCGACCAATTGTAGCCTACGAAAACAGCATTCCCAACATCGGAGATTTCAACTTCAGCGTGTGGAAAACAAACAAAACAAAACAAAACCCTGGATTTTGATTAAAGGCAAAACCATGAACTTACAGGAGGAGACGATTATTGTTTTAGAAACTGGTCCAATATACAGTATAAAAGGAAAAGGTGGGAGACAAAAAGAAGATTTGGAAACATTTTTTCCTCCGTATAAATTGTAGTTTGTCCCTGTCCAGTGGACTGATTCACTGTTTCTGTGTCCTATGGGTTCTTTGTTAAGCAAGAGAAGTTAGTAGTTAATTATATCATGAATGTACTTGTCTGTGTACAGTTTTTAGAACATTAAAAAGGGTTTGTTTGCTTAGCTGTCAACAAGGAAAAACATAAGGGAGGCATTCAACAAACCGATTTTGAGATTAAAAATCCTTTCTTTTATATTTTAAAACATGCCCAAAAATGAGGCAGTTGGCAAACTTCTCAGGACAATGAATTTTTCCCATTTTTCTTTCTACGCCACACAGTGCATTGTTTTTTCTACCTGCTTGTCTTATTTTTTAGAATAATTTAGTAAACAAAAGAAATACAGTTTCTCCTGATTTTGGCATGAATTCCCTTATTTCAAAATGAAGACAACCTTACAAAGAGATTTTGAGGAAAAAAAAAAAAGGTTTTGTATAAACGAGCATTGTGCTTTTTGTCACCAGTTAAAGTATATATTATTGGTGGTATGCGAAAAAGGCACTAGACTACTGAAAAGTAGCAGCATTTCATTGCCTACATTGATTCCTTCCTGGTAATGTGGTAGGCTAGCAATATTTTTGGTTAAAATCATGTTTGTGACTGTAACCATTTGTATGAATTATTTTAAAGAAATAAAAATCCCAGACAAATATCATATGTGTAAAAATTTTTATTTCTAGTAACTGTTTATTCAACTTTTATTAGGTTTCTTAGCTGTAATCTTTAAACAGATGCTGTCAAGTATTTCATTTCTAGCTTTACTTTGCTCTCTGTTGTTTGTAATACTGTCTTGGAAGCTTGAAAAATAAAAAAAAAAAATAATTCTTTCCATACCATTTTTCCCTTTACATTTAGTAAATGTTGATCTTTTTTCCTGTGTTTCTAATGGAGTTTGAAATTAAGATGGATTTTTGATTTGTACACCGGCATCATCAGCTACAATATGGTAACAGCATTAATGCCACCACTGTGGGCAGAGCAGAGGAGGTACAACAGCAACACAACAATAATAATAATAATAATAAATGTCTTTTGCCGAAGTCCAACATGAGAAGTGTCCATTGTTTTATTTGCTTTTGTGATGATGGAAGCATGCAGCAGGATGTAATTGTATTTGCTATATTGAAGGAGTTTGTTTCTTTGAGCACAGGCAGAAGTGTTTTCAAGGCAGGTTAGATCCCAGCTGGAAGCTGTTGTGGCCTTTCCTGTGCTCCTGGGTAAGATGTCCTTCATCCCTGCACTGTGTGGAAAACAAACAATCAACAAGACAAAAGTTTAGCTGCTGCAAGAAGGAAATTCAGGATAGGCAAAAGTGAACCTGGATATAAACCTCCTTGGTGGTCTCTTGTCTGTCTGTTCACTATTGATCTGAACTAGTAACCGTGCACCTAAGGTTAGTGAGCTGGTTTTATGGGCTCTGTGAAAAGTTACTGTCCCCCATTCCTGCCAGCCTAGCAAACAGCCTCAGCTTCTGTTAGGAAAGTTATAGGAGGCTGCAAATCAAGAAAGACTGAAACTTGTGGGTCTGTAGCCAAGGAGCACTATATAAAGTGAAATTTTGTCTCTGTGGAAGGGTGTAAGGTTTTTGCCGTGAACGTTTAGAGCCAAAATGCCATCCATCACAATTCATTTGGTAAAACTATTCCTGTTCCCTCCGTGAAACAAAACAGAATGTAGCCGTAATGCTGCAAGTTCTCCCAGCGAAGGCACTTTAACAGCTTTGCGCCCGGACACTTGCAAGAAACCAAACGCGTTCTCCTGCAGTTGAAGTAGGATTTCATATTTCATCAGTAATTCATTATTTAAGATGATGCTTTGTCAGGCTGAGGATGCTTCTTTAACATATGTAAAACAAACATTTAACATCTGGCTGTAAAGAATCACTGACAAGTCTCATTTGCAAACAAATTTCCTGAGGAAAACGGAGAGGTGTTTTTTTCTTTCCTTTTTCCTTCTCTTGCATCAGTTTTGACGTGGCTTATGTAAGTAAGCTCTGTTTCCAGTGAATCAATAAATTGATGAACTAGAAATGAAGGCGCCAGTATTTATTGCATGCATTTCTCAGGCTCTGTTCTGGAAGCTTGCTGTCCTTCAGCTGTGTATTCTGTCATCCATGCTTGCTCAGGCACACATTTTTTCAGGATTTCAGCCTGAAATACCGCACTAATGGGTGCCAAAAGGCATTGCCACTGCAGTGATAGCATAGTCGATATTTTTCTGCTAGTGCTTGAAATATATCTGTTGGTCTGAGCAGTGGAGAGTAATGCAGTTTTGTGCTTCTGTTGGAGCAGAAGGGAAAACTTGTCCATGCAGTGACAAGACTGATAGGTACTGACGGTGGGTTATGGTCTGAAAAGCTGAATTGAGGGGGGGGGGGGGAGGGGGAGAAGCAGGCTTGGATTAAAAGAGTAATTGGAAAAGCGTACTGTAATAAACAAAAGCTGTTATGCCAGGCTAATCTTACATCTTTTATAACTGTTTCTGTTGGGTAGTGGAAGTATGATTAGATTTCTTCTGCTTGGTAAAGGGTGTGCTAAATAAAGTTTAGATGAAGGGAGGGTGCAGTTAGTGGAAAAATAGGGACTTGGGAAGGCAATGATAGCAGAGGGCCACAGGTGGCTTGAGACACTGTTGAAAGGTGAAGGAGGCAATAAAAGTGCCTGCCTCAAACAGGCTTTGGTTTTTGGTTTTGGGTGTTGGGTTTGTGTTTTGGTGTTTTGAACTGAATTGCAGGTCTTGGCCAAGAAGGAGGCCAGCCATCCTGAAACTGCTGCTGGCTCAAAGGCTGTAGGCATTACCAGTGCTGCGCAGGAGGCTCTGGAGCCTGCACAAGAATCTGATGGTATCAAAGAATGGGCTGTTAGAAGCAGAAAGATACCAGTTGTGCAAATGCAAAGTCAAGGAGTTGCAAGTCAAAACAAAAACTTGCCAGAGAAGGGAGCCATGTTTTCCCACGGTGAGACTGGTTGATTGCTACTGTGGGGCAGCAGTGGGAAGGAGCAGCGTGGTGGCAGATGCATCTGGCACAGTATTTTTGGTAGGGATGTGAATGGATCAGAGATGCTACACGGGGACCCGAAGCATGCGATGCATAGTTTTGGTCATGCATTTTCAACAGGGTGAGCTGGAGCTGAAGTGATAGCAAAGACTGGATCTCAGAATGACTGAAGGCGTGTTGGGCTTATCGTGTGAGATGAATAGATTAACTTTACTTGTTCAGCTAAAAGCATAGGCTGAGTTTGGGAAATTACTATAAATAGCAAATGCTGAGGAGGGAGGAGAAGTGTTAAAGAAACGCTGGTGTATCAACAAGCAAGCATAAATGGGGGTTAGGAAAAGATCTGTGTTAGCAGGGAGGTCCTGGGACCAGTTTCCAGTTGGAGTTACTGGGAGTCAGCCCTGACCTCCCTGTAGCTTGGGCTGGGGCTTTTTGTTTTGGTTTTGTGCTTGGGGTTTTGTTGGGGGTTTATTTTTTTTCTTTGTTTTTGCAATCCAAAATGTGAGAACATTGTTTAAAGGTCATACAAGGTTGCTACCAAAGCAACAGCTAGAGGCCCTTTCCATTCAGGGTAAACCACTTCAGCTTCCTTCATAATGAGCCTCGAGGCTTTTTCCTTCAGTGTGTTTATTTGAGAAAATGCCTTACTATTTGCTTGCCCAGCCTTCTACCTCAGATGATGAGGGCTTTTCCAAATGACCGTGACTCCTGCAGTGTAGCTGTTACCAGCTTACTCCTCGCCTCGGACCGATGGGGTTTCTTCTCCTCTTGTTTGGTCTCAGTGGGCGCTTCAATAGTGTTGGTGGTTCTGCTTGAAGGAGAAGGCAGCGCTGCTAGTATTTCCTTTATTCAGCTCACTCCAACCTTTCTACTTTTTGTAAATCGGGGGGGGAAAAAAAGGAAACGGGAAGAAAAAATAAAGCCCTTGGTTTTAAGGGCAGAGAGCTCTATTGGATCATTTTGTCTGACCGCTTAGTAAAGCCGTTAAATGTGATGTGCTTCTTCATTAATCCTGATACCATGTTTTGACTTAAGTAAATCTTTCAGAAAGATTTCTAGTCTATATTAAAATGTCAAGTGATGGTATTTTTGCTATTTCCTTTGATAGTTTGTTTAAATGGGGGAATAACTGTCACTATAATTTTTAAACTGCTTTATTTACTTTGGCTTTCTTTGTCTCTAAATTCCAGTTACTGTTTCATGTTGAACATGAGGTCATGTAGGCTGACTTGAATTTGGTGAGCATGTCACATTTTAGCCAATTTGCCTTTGCGCTGAGGTCAGTGACACATCTTCCAGGAAGATGAAACAGTGTTATTCATCCGTTTTCTTTTCCAGTTTCTTTCATTATACCCTACACCCTTTCCTTTGTGGCTCTGTATGAATTTTTTGAATGACCGTCCAATACGGTTGTCTTCTACAGATGAAATTACAGGATTTCTGATCTTCTCTGAGACTTTCAGCTGTTGTCTTCTTGCCTCCATTGACTTTTTAATTTCCTTGGTAAACTGTTTTCCTGCGAAGTCACAAGTGCTCGAAGAACTTGATTAATCCTCAGTCTTCTAAATCCCATTTGCCTAGGTAGCCCTCATTAGTAGCAAAAGCTTCACATTGAGTAGATGCTCAAGGCCGTGGGCTCACTTTGATAGTGCAAGTGCTTGCTTTCATCCCACCACCTGCACCCATGGTGTGTCTGGACCTTATCTGGGTCTCGTACATCGTATCAGGCTGTTTGTCCCTCAGCATCCGCCTCCTGCTCTTCTTTGTTTCCTTCTAGAGTTCAGAAGGCTTGGAACATTACTTTTAGAATTCTTCCCTTTTTTAGAAGAAATGTCCTTTGGTCAGTTCTACTTGTAACCTGCGAGTTCCAGCTTGACACAGACCACTTCAGCTCTCTCTTTGGCTGCCCTCCATGCACACTACCTTGCTAAACACATGTCCAATATTCTGTGGTTTATGTCCCCTTTTGGGCTTGGGATCACTTGGTCACACAGGTTTTCTTTATGCAGTTCCTCATCTGGAGTTTCCTTCCTACACTTTCTGTTCTAGAATACCAATTATGGCTCTTCAGAACTAGTCCCAGCACTTTTCTTTGCCTTTACATCTCTGCTCAGCCATAGCGGAGTGTTTTCTTGAAGGAACATCATTTGTTTTGGGGGGTGGTTGGGGGTGTTGTGACACTGTGTCAAGGCTGCCATAAACAGGCTAAAGTATGTCCTTGGGATGTTTAGAGGCATTTGAGACATTGCCAAGACGATGTGGATCATTCCCTGAGCATGCCAATCCGTTGAAGACATTTGCTACTTGCACAGTCTTTAATTACATATTTATCCCCCTTTCATGTGCTGCCTAAAAAGGATGAGCGGTTGCTGGTTGGAAGCGTTGATGATCTGCTCAAGAAATAAAGTAAGGAAGTATTTTTAAAAATGCATTTAAATAGCTGAGTATGTTTAGGTTGCAAAAGATTTAAAGTAATATAACCGAACAAAATTATTAACTTAAATTGCCACAAGAACCTTTTTTACATGGCAAGTTTGATGTATTAGAAGTAGACAATTATGCATCAATGTTTCTTCATCTGCGCTGTGAAAACAGTCCTTGTGTAGTTTGGGAAGAGCTTAAGGCACTGGTCCTCCCTGGATAAACCCTGAGAGTTAGGGCAGCAAATCGACAGCTAAAATTAGGTCTCCTGCAGAGCTGACATCTCAGACTTGTGTTTCCAAATGCCTCCAGCCATTTTCAAAATGTTCCATCCAACGCAATGGATTGAATTCTCAAGCCAGTTGCCTCCACCACAGCTGTCAGCTTCACAGCATCTTCCCCTTCCCGGGAAGGCAGCAAAGCAGTGGCACGTGCTCTCCAGCACACCTAAAAGCATCAGAGGAAATCCCATTTAAGTCTCCGTTGCTGTTTAGTAGGATTTCGGTTAAGCCCTTGTGTAAAGTTAAGTCTGCGCTGTATTTTACTACTCTTAAACCACAACGGAAAGAGAATCTGCTTTTGGTGTTTCCCAGTAACATATTTAATGTTATCAGCATCAGTAATTTTCACATTAAAATTGAGTATGGGCACTTCCAGCTTCTTTTTGCGATGGGTTTTCAGTCATGTTGCTGTTTGCTTGCCCGTTATTTTTTTTTTAAAGGCCTGATGTATGTGAATTGTGTTTATCATATTATGAAGTTACGGTGGTAGATTTATTTTTATCTCTTAAGTTATAGCCATTTGTAATTGGCTTCAAGGCCATCGCTTTCCATTCCAAGCATGACGTGGAAAGCCTGTCTTTTGAAATGGACTGCTAAAACTGGAGGTTTTCAAGAATTCATTCTGAACAGCTGTCTTTTTTTTTTTTTTTCTTTTCCTCCTGCAGACCAGCCATTTTAACCACAGGATGCAGCCGTCGTGTTGCAAGAAGGTAAGAGATGGCGAATCTCCACCGTGACACAAAGCTCATTTTTAGAGGTTTTCAGCCTCTGTAAATTCAAAGGATAAAGGCAGGGTTGTACATCATGCAACTAGTGTCTGAGATCTGATCCCATTTTACAGAAGAATGGAAGTCTGAAGTCTGTTGAAAGAGCAATATTGAATTGTGGCCCCTTGGACTGTGGCACACATGCCACTTGAATTTTTGTATGCATCCCAGAGCAAAATGTGTCATTCCAGTGCCTGTGTTTCCCAACGACACAGGCTCTGGGACACAAACCTCACTATTTGGAGAACTCTCTTCATGTGTGATGTCCAGCATTGCTGGAAGCAGGATAAGGTTTCTGATGTTGCTGTGATCCTCAAGGCATTTTAGTTTTCGTCTGCAATTAATTGTCAGTGGAGCTGCCAGTGACTCCCCGTAGTTGGTGATGTATTTGTGAAAGGCAGCTGTGTGTTCAGATCTGAGCAGACACCACTGGTTTTCCTTTGGAAAGGTTGTTGGCTAGCTGTGAGATGGTGGCTGTTCTTAAATCTAGCTCCATGTGCCTGAGCTCTCTCTTCTGCTTGTCTTGGATGACCTAAGTGAAAGCTTAAAAGGAATAGCTCCTCATGTATATAGTTTAATTAGGTGCCTGAGGTTACAGTGAAATAAACCAGGGACAGTCTCTGCAGGTACAAGTGTGTCTGGTGTAACCATCTCATGGCAATAAATCTAATTTTCTAGTTTCAAAGTGGCTTCTTTACTTAGGAAATGCACCCTATAGAAATGAAATGCCACCCGGCAGAGGTACCCCTCTGTACTGCCTCTTATCCCCTCTCTCCCCAGGTACGCACAGCCCACTGGAAATCCATCCCCAGAAGACAGAGAAGGGTGAAACTTTTCCAGCCTGTGGTGCCGTTTTTGAAAAACTACTTTGATAATCCACATCTGATAATTCCCTCCCAATATCTATTATTGTGAGGTTTAAAACTCCAAATGTTGGAAGCACTCTTAAACAGAGCATCTGTTTATAGGCTCAGCTCCATCAGCCCCTGTAATCCCTTTGGAGAGGTAGATTCCTGGGGAGTGAGGGCAATGTTTTGTTTTTTGTGGTATGTTAATTTTTTAATTTTTTTTTTTTTTTTTGTATGCCCATTCCAGGGGTCTGAACTTTCAGAAATGCAGTGTCTGCTCACTCCGGGGGGCGGCGGGGGGGGAAGTTGGCCTTTGCCTGGTTGAACATGTCAGGGGATGGAAATCACAGTCTGACCCTCGTGGTAAGTTAAATGTGTGAAGATGTGATGGAAGAGTGTAATGTCACAGTGTGCTTTCCCATCTGACAAGCCTGAGTCTGTGGAGGTGCCGAGTGGCAGCTGCTGTGGTACCAAGCCAAACCTTTGGCTGCAGGGAGACGGATGATCGAAGCGCACTTCTGCATTTTACAATAGGAACAGAGTCTGATGCTGAGCTGTTGTTTTCTCCAGTTCCCTTCTTAGAAACCCCTTGCTGCTCGCTGCTTTAAGCCAGGGCCGTATCCTGGCTCTGGAGCACCCAGGCTGGAATACATGAGCTTTTCTACTGATTTCTCTGCGAAATTTAAGAACTGGAGGTGATCTGGTTTGTGATTGTTATATATCCTATATATATGTGTATATATTTTTTTATGGGGTTTTGTGGTTTTGTTGTTTAGGGTTGTGTGTGTGTGTGGGGGGGGTGTTGGTTTTATTTTGGGGGGTGTGTGTGGTTGCTTGGGGTTTTTTTAATTATTATTATTATTGCTACTATCTCCTGCTATTTTTCCTCCAAGACCTGGAGAGCCGACCGGCACTGTGGATGCCCCGGGCACACGGCTACCGAGGATCCCCCCGCAGTAGCCACTAGGTGGCAAAACACCCTCTGCGCATCCCGGCCGGGCGGCGAGCCCCGCGACGGCGGCGGCCGCTGCTTTCCCCGCGCCTGAATTAAACCGTATGAGATAGATATATATCTGTATCTATATCCATAAGTTGTTATGGCATATTTAGATACTGCACATGGAGAACCTTCACTTTAACAGTCCATAAGTGGTCCCATTCTTAAGTACGTATAGGTCGTTCCGAGTTTGAGCCTGCCCAGAGCATTTCAGCGGCAGGGTTTGCCATCTTATCCCGGAGTTTGAAGAGGATTAACGTATACAACAGCCTGGGGAGACTTAATGAAGCTGCATCAGTCCTGGCTCACCTGTTAATCACAGTTCAAGTGTCGCTTCCTTTCTTCAATTACAGGCAGCTCAAAGACCTGGGACCTGTTCAGGGCAGAGGCTCTGTAAATGCTTTCTTGTGTTTATAAACATGTAAATGAATATTTGAAGATAGTTCCTGCCCAATGTATTTTACAGGCACAAATATGAAGGCTCGTTAAAAAGCGGAGGGGACCCTAGGCATTTTCTAAAGGCTGGGCATAGGTTACGCTGCTGGTTATTCTGACCCCCTGAGATTTTGTCCCCTGCGGAATCTGTCCTTGTTCTTTTGCCTACTGGAGATGTCTCAAGTTACAGATTTCCATCACGGTCTGTTTTTTTGTTGTTTTCTCAATAGTGTTCAGGGGCCCTCACAGGGAAGTTTCCAGTTCCTTCTGTACGGTGACGGCAGCGCTGTTGGCTGGCTCCTTTCAGACAGCTTTCACACATCCGAGCCTCTCCTGCCCTGGTCCCTTTCCCCCACAGCACCGCTTGCAGCCACACACCGCACTGCCCTGCCGAGCCTGTCTTTTTTGGGTAGTGGTACCTCTTTTTCATAGATGCTGGGACACGAAAGTCCTCCACCACTCACCTAGGTCCTCCCACAACCTTCGGCGGCATGTTCACTCCCTCTCCCTCGGCAGAGGTTTCACTCGGAAGAGCAGAGAATTACTTTTGCCCCAGAACGATGATCCGAAATATCATGTTTCGGAATGTGGTGGGAATCTCCTATTCTGGAATGGTGAGAAACATGAGATTTCCTCTGCTTCTCTGTGTCTCTGGCAGGCGGGATGTTAAAGTCAAAGTGTTACAATTAGGCACAATAATAATGGCAATAGATCAGATCTGAGCAGAAACAGTGGATGCAAAGCAGGTTTTTGACCCAGTCGTTTAGTAATGGAGCATTGGTCTTCTGAATGGAAGGCTGTATATAATGTTATGGAAAATACAGCATGATACTGGTCACTTAAGCATTATAATGTTCACATGGCCACAATGAGGTTTCACAAAATACCAGAAGTCTGGATTTTGCATTTTCAAGTACTTGCCTTGAGAATCTTAGTGCTGATAGTCTAGCTCAGGGGTCCTCAAACTTTTTAACCAGGGGGCCGGCGCGCGGATGCAGTGGCAGGACGTCATCTGCGGCTGCTTGGTTTCCCCCCCCAACCCCCGGCAGGGGGGGGCGGGGGGGTCTGTAAATACCGGGGGCCGGATTAAGGACCCTGGGGGGCAGTGTCCGGCCCACAGGCTGTAGTTTGAGGACCCCTGGTCTAATATTTGTATTCATAATTTCATTTAGTTCTTGTGGCTTTGAGGAGTTCTGGCTTTTTTTACTGTGCGGTGGATCTGGTGAAGGTGAGTCTCCTGTTGCCACTCTCTGGAGGCAGGCAACTTCATCGTTGCAGGTGGAAGGGTAGCCATGGGTCTGAAAAGTGCTGCTGGGCACTATGAATTCTGGACGAAAAGCACAGGGTGCCCAGAGCTTGGTTTAGGCTGCCCGCCATGGTCCCTTGGGTGCCTGCTCAGGTCAGGCCCAGGGCTACTGGGTCCTGCTTCCACATGCCATAGCAGGGAGCTGCAGCTGCAATGCCTGGGTCAGGCAGTTTCCATAGATAGTCTGAGTATGACTCACTGCATGGTAAGAAAAAACAAATATCCCCAGGTCTTTCTTGTGACAGGACAGTTCTCAGCTGCAAAAGCTGACTTCCTGTTTGCAATAATTTGCTACGAGGCAAAAGCAAAAAACCCCACCTGTTAATGAAGAGACAACATATTTTCCAAGCATGTTAAATATATAAAAATGGTGCTGGAATTACAACAGATAGACAACACTTATTTGTCTTTGACAGACATGAGAGACATGAATAGCTGTGGAATATAACCTGGTGGTCCCAGTTTACAGCAAAGGTAATGTCTTTGTTATTTGTAAAGGGTTAATCAATGATTAACAGACATTACAATTAATGGTTAATTGATTGTTGTAGACTTAGTTCACACATGGCTTGCAGCTATCTGTAACATTGCATTCATGCTGTAATGTATTTATAGCAGTTATTAATCACGCGCTAGTGTTTTTTAAATGTTCTCACTTTATTAGGTGTAACCAAATTTTCAATAGCATATCAGTGAACTTGAGTTCTCTCTCCACATTAGCAAAAGGGAAGATACAAGAAAGTGATTAACTTGGTCTTGCTTTCTTTAATTTGAGGAAACCATCAGCTGCATAAATAGGAGGCACTATCACATTATGAAAGCAATTTTAAGTAAAACATGCCATTTATGGAAGAAGAACGCTTAAAGATTTTTGTAATTACAAATATTTGTGCTGTTAAGTGAATTGCATTAAAGTATTTGTTGTTGCTTTATTTCCCTGGAGGACTCTTCTGTAGTGGGAGCTTTGTTATGTTGATAAATGTGCCTGAAAGCTTTATAATGTACTGATGCATTGTAATGATAAATAGATCTGGTTAAGTAGTAAAGATCAAACACACAATTAAACAGACTGTAATATACATCTTGCTGAGCAAGGGAAAACAATAGTGGAATCAGTAAAGATGAATACAAATGGTTTTATTGAACTGAGCAAAAAATATTTTATTATGCCTACAGAATGAGGAAATCCAGCCTGATACTTGCATGAACAGACTTACAGAGTGCTTAATCAGATATAAAATACCTTTAAGATGTTCAACATTTATAATCAATGGGCAGGGCTTTCTCTGACTGCTCAGAGTAATGGAAGTGTGCAACAAACCAGAGGTTGAGCAGATCAGCATGGCGTGGGACTGCTGCGAGAGGAGCCCAAGCACAGCAGGCAAGGCTCACAGGTCTGATGCAGCAGGAAAATTAACAAAAACATGTTGCACTTGACAAAAAGATTAGAGCTGAATATTGGCAGCGCCTGCTTCTATTGTCCAAAATGTGCTTTCCTAGAACCTTTCCCAGCGGGGAGACTGGTTCATGCTTGGCAAGGCCACAGAGGTTTCACACTTCTTATTGCCATTTGCTCTTTCAAATACCGGAAAAAATGTGATTCAGAAGCAGCGTGCTGGAAGAGGTAAGTATGGGTATGCATTAGTTGAGAGTCACAAAAATAAACCTTTAACATAAAAGCACTGAGGGGGACTTTCATTCAAAACTCAGAGCAGTACCCATGCAACCTGCTTGCAGATTATCCGTGTCCATTCCAAGTCTGAATTACTCTGAAGGGTGTTTTAAGTGAATTTCCTTTGCAGGGATACCCATAGCCAAGTCAGCACAATAGGAATTTCATAGCTCGTTGTACACATGCTATGGTGAAATAACTCCTAGAGGAGTTAGAATTAGGCAGGATAGACAGAAGAAATACTAATTCCCCTGGATTGACTTTATGTGAGCTCCTACCCTACACAGTGCTTTGCCCACCTGGAATAGCATAAGCTGGGTAGATTCCTTTGCAGTATCTGGGTATTAGCCAGGCTCAGGGGAGAGACCAAATCCTGCCTCGCTGATGCCAGCAGCCGAACTCCTAAGCCTTGTGCACACTGGCCAATTATCATGTAAAATCCCCCCGGTGCTCACCACGTTCTGCTATACCACCAGGAACCGCCAACTAGAGAAAAAGCATCCGCTCATGACATGGACTGCTGCAAAGGCATTTCCCTAGGATGTACAGCACGATCCATTCCAGCCAGCAAACCCGTTACTTCTAATTTACCGTGTGCTGCTAACTACTACAAGCTTTGCACAGCCTCCAGGAAGTTGGGCTTATTTAATGACAAGCAGGGGAGCAGTAAATGCTTCCAACTTTTGGAGTTTAAGAGCAAAAGGAGTGGCCAGGGAAGGTGGTGTGCCCCCATGCATCTGGCTTCCCACAACTTGAGCTACAGGTGCTGCTCGGCACAAAGAGCGGTGTAGGAGTTCTCAGGAGCAGATGTGGTGACAGAGCCGGTTTCTTCTCTGCAAGAAAACTCATTCCTGCCCCAAGAACTCCTTGTCACTCTGCAAAGGTATTTAGATGTCTGACTGCCACTTAAGCATCTAAATACCTTTATGGATTTGGGCTTAGGTCCTAACTGTGTAGCTGCAGTCCATAACATCACCAGTTTTGCATGGCAGGCACCAGATCGGATTTGGCTGTGGAGAGAAGCACGGCCCAGCAGCCACTGACTCTGATTTAATTGGGTTGAGCTGGTTTATGGTTCCTCACTATACACATTTTTTTCCTTGTTGAAAAACAATGTGTCTGCCAAGGCCAGAAGGAAAGCGGGAGCTGTCGGGAGGGGAAATTGCAGCCTGACGGGGACAACTCTGCTCAATGGGAAGTAGGCTCGAAAGGGTTTTGCGATGTCTGTTGGTTTATGCCATCCCTTCATCACCGAGTTTGCAGTCCAAAGATTATTTTGGATGCTTGCCTATTCCCAGAAGCTCCGTGTGCTCGGAACTATTTCAGCTCTGAGTTAAGACAATAATTATAATCAAATCTCATGCTCCGCTGCCTCGGCCAGTCACCTCCACGGAGCAGATGGGAAGGGGGCTCGAATCAGCAAGGGTTTTCCCTCCCAGTGTACAACTGGCCTGATGCCTTCAGAAAGGGCTTTTTTATTTTTTCTTTTGGCTCCCCTCTACTTCTCTCATGGCATCGGGGACAGGCTGCAGCTGGAAAATCATGGACAGGGTTTGAAGTGTTTGAAGGGGAAGGAGAAAGTTATTTTGTCTGCTGCCTGTCTGCTGCTCCTTGTTCCCACACCCCGGCTGCACAGCCAGCCAGGCTGGGAGCGGGCAGGCACAGGGAACTGGTTTTTTTGGTAGCGCCTCCTGCATCTGCTGAGCTTCAGCGTCAGGTCTGAGACTTGCCCCTGAGCTCAGCCTGGCTGGTTAGTCCAAGTCCCACATTCTCAGGTCAGTTGTTAGAAGAACTGCAAATGGACTTGCAAATAGGTATTGGGCTGTCCCGCATGGCAGGCACGGCTGCGAGCGCACATGGAGTTGCTGCTGGTGTTGACAGCGCTGTGCTGAACTGATTAATTCACACGGCATAAACACAAGGGCAGGCACTGGTCATGAGCACACCGCTTTGGAAGGCTGTCCCTCAGTGCATCTGTCCTTCCAGCCTCCTCTGCACCGTGGGATTAAGGCGAGATGTGATGGAGTCCCTTCTGTTGGATGGTCCCTCTGTGCTTTGTCACCTCCATCAAAAAAGCAGGAGGGTGACTGCTCAGCTCTGGTGCAGTTTTGACCCCCAAATGATGTGTTAGGTCTCCAGAAAATTACAAACAAAGAGGTGCCTTTGGGAAAGTTCTACTGGAATGGGGACAAAGCTGCTGAATTGACTGGGTGCCTCTTTGAAAACATATACCTCTACTGCATGTTGGGTGGCTTTCATCAACAGTCTAGCCTGTGTTGTGTCACTGGTGCGTACTGGTCACTGAAATGCTTGAGATGGAAGAGTACCTTGCAATTCCTCTGTGTGTTTGGCTTCCATGCAGCATTCCTAAAACAGGTCAGGAGTGAGGATCCACTAGTTACCGGTGCTGGTCAGACCCAGATAAGATAATTCGGCTCATTCACCTGGAGCTGGTGGTGTGAGATTGCCAGGTGCTAGCAGGGAAATAAGTCAAGACACAGTCTAAGGACCCCCATGTTCCCTTCACTTACCCCACTGATGAAAGGTCCCAGTGATTTGATGTTTTATTTTATTTTTGGCAATGGCTGATGAAATCTCCTTGGTGCCATAGCTCTTTTGTTTTCTTTTTCCCCATTTCGGCTTATTAGAAGAGAAAATTACATGTAAATGTTATGTGGAATAGCTGCTGAATGCTTGAATTTTTACTGCTCTCTCATGCTGCATCTTTAGTTGTCACTGGTTTTTCTCCCCCCCTCCCCCTTCTTCATCTTAAAGGCCGTTGAGGCTGATTGTGGCTTTCTGCATTACAGTAGCTGCAGCGGTTGTTACAGCATCCCGTTGTACCCCGTGACTGCTATTAATGAGATGTTTGTTCTCTTGAAGGTGATTGCAAGGGTTGTTGTTAAAGTGAAAAAAATACAAGCTCTGTGCACACTCTTTTCCCAGATTTGGGATCTTCACCAAATTTTTGGTGGTGCTTTAGATCTGGATCCTTGCCTTATTCACATGGCTGTCTGATTCACGAAAGTACCTCCAGGGAGTATTTAAGAAACGCTCTGTGTTTACAGGAAAGGGGCAGGCAGCACCCGCACGGCTGCACAAGACCATATTTATCCAGTGACTCAAAAGCCCTGACTTGGCAAAGTCTTTGCAGAGTTTGCAAGACCTTCAGTGGTGAGTTTCCCGGTTACAAACCCAGGGAATCTCCTGCCCACCCCAATGCCCGGCCACCAAGGCCATCTCCTCACTCCGGACCGCTGTCCCATCACCCAGCCTGGACCCTGCAGCCCCAAAGAGGCGACCAAGCGAGCTGTTCCTCAGGGACAGACCTGGTGCAGACACGTCCAGGAGCTGTTTACATAGAGGTCTATAAACTTAGAGCGTTGTTAGCTCTCTTGGCTTCATCAGCCAGGAAAAGCTTGTGGGATCTCGTGGTTATTCCAGCGAGGAGGAGAAAATGATGACACCGAGGAGGAATGCGGCTCTCAGCCAAGGTGGCGGGCACGGTCCCTCGCTGTTCCTCTCCGGCACGTGATCCCCACATGTGCTCACGCCGTGTGAACCTCCTTCTCCTCACCCCACATTCCCCCATCACCTCTGCCTCCCTCCTCCTTTTTCACAGCCTCGCAGGCTCCCCCACCCATGGGCTCCCCACATGTTTGGGGGGCTGAGGGGAGAGGGGCTGGTTTAGCTCTTGCCTTCACGGAGGAGATGGACTATTTCTTGCTCTTTTCTTCGATGGTGTGCAGCAGGCGCGTAACCGCGCTCGCAGCAGCAGCTGTCTTGATGAATATTTGCCCAAATCATTACACTATCTAGCAGTTAGCCTGCAAAAAGGCCCAGCACCATTTGTATGGTAATGGAAGGCTTTCTCAGAAATGTTTTGGAAGCAATCAGCTAAACTAATAGGATTTTATGTAAACCAATCTTTCTTTAGATCAGGGTGGTTGTTTTTTTTCTGGAGAGGAGGGTAAGGGCTTTTTAATAAATGCAAATTGATATTTCAATGAAAATGGAAATGAGAGAAAAAGTTCATCACCAGGGTAAAATGCTGTGACTTTGCTCCAGTAGCAGCTTCGCCTGTGAGTCTCTGCACAGCCCCCTGCAGCCACACCGAATTTCTGAGGTGCTGAGGCATGGCACAAGGAGGAGAAAAGCTTTCTTCCACCTTCACGCTACAGCGAGACATCAGCTGGGTTGGACTTTCCACCCCCCCGCCAAATCTGTGGTTTCCCCAGTCCTGGCCCTCTGCAGAGGGTCACAGCAAGCGGTCACAGGGTGGGGGGGGTGGGGGGGGCGGCTGTGGGTGAGTGGGCTCAGTCTCTTGTCGTTGCTCATTTCTGCTGTGGATCAGCAGCTCTAGTTCTCTGTAACTTGAGCTTTATGTACCACTCCGGCAGGATTTGAGAAAAGTAAAGGATGAGAAGCACTCAGAAATCTGATTTATGCTGTGTGTTCAACGCTCTGCTTGTGAGATTAGAGCCTTGCACTGGGGAATCGCTTCACTGCGTCCCCCTACTACTAGGGGCTCTTGCTGCAGACCCCAAATGCCTTCTCGCTTGGGACGCAGCCGAGGTAACTTGCTTGGCCCTGCTCCCGCTTGCCTCTCTGTGCAAGGGCCTGGTACGTGACAGCAGATTGTCTGTGTGGAGCGTGAGCTGGCTGAGGTTGTTGCAGTCAGTCATTTCACTGCTTCTTGTTTATATATAAAAAAAAAAAAATAAAAATATAATTTAAATTCACTCTGACCAATCTGTAGATGTGGTGGTACTGCTGGAAGTGCTGTTCAAGGAGACTCAGGCCAGCAAGGGTCTGGCATCCAGGAGATTTCAGGTGAAGAACTCTCAGTCTGAGGCTGAACCTGGATTTGGAGCAGCAGGGGTTTGGGCTTGCCCGTCCTGTGCAGCAAAGCACAGCAAATGTACGTGGCAGAGAGGTGTGATGAGTCCCCAAGGCCTCCGAGAGAAACCTCCAGCAGCACATGGGCAGCATGGACACACTGAGCAGCAAGCCTGGTGGGATCATACACCCACAAGCCCTGCTGCAGGATGCTGTTCGAACTTGTTAGCGGTGTAAAAGTGTCAAACAAAAAAGCATGCAGGGAGTGGTGTAGTGAACAGCTGTTTTCCTCATTTACTGCGGGGTGATACCAGCAAGGTATGCAAACCGCAATGGGGAAAGGTAAACATGCCGAGATGGCATGCGGTCCCTTGGAAAGTCCCAAACATCTTGACTGGGCAGTGGGGAAAACAAGTGATCTTCTACCATGCTGGACTCGATCTTGTGGTAATGCTGTGACTCTGGGTGCAGCAGCAGCCACAGGAACGTGAGGAAGCCTGGTGCCAGCAGGGACGTGTTTTGATGGGACAGTGGTGGCTGGGGGGAGCAAGTGGTGGTTGGTGCCTTATCACGCTAACACTGATCTAAATCTACCCGGTGTGCCAGTGTCTTTAATCAAGCTCACATCCCGCTGTGCTGCCTGCCAGCTGCACGGTGGGTCACTAATGAATTGCTCTCCGCAGGAGTGTCTGGAAGCCGGTACCTGAGGTCAGCTCAAGGTGTGCTTGTAAACCACCTGGAGAGTAAAGACGGGGGTTGGTCCACAGCGTGCTGGCTTTGGTGGCAAAGTTGGTTTAAGAAATACCTTCCCCCCTCCAAACGCTTTTTCCTGACCTTTCATTCGTGCCAAGACAGCTGGTGGTGTATCCTGTAACAGGATTGCTGAAATGATTGGGGGTAAAAATTCTTCAAATTTATTTATTTATTTATGATTTTTTTTATTTTTTATTTTTAAAATATTTTTTTTTATTTTTAGCATGTATCACCTCAGTGTCCAAGGCTGGTACCAAATTCCTCCACAGTAATTCCTCCTTTGAGATTGATTCGCTTGGTGACCTCAGTGTGACAGAAAGACCTTGCTCAAGTTTTGGTCGTGTGAGAAGACAAGGTCTAATCAGTGTCCCATCATGTGAAAACACAGATCTGGCCTACAAATATGCCTGGTGAGTTATTCTTAGGCTTGTCTGAAAATATTCAAGTTTTAATCCAACAACATAATCCAACTTTACAACTAGAAGAGTCAAATCTAAGACATTACATATGCATTTATTATAATATGTTTTCATATTTGAAACCATGTGGAACGGTATAAGAAACACCAGAACAAAAAATATGTGTTTTTACAGAGTGTGATCTTTTTTGAACCTCCCTAACTGCCTCAAAAGAGCAAAAGAAGGGCATGGTGATTTGGTATTCCACGTTGGCTTTCCAGATATAATACTGCATTTCCAGACGTTGCAGGTAACACCAACTAGATTATGAAATGGAATATTTAAACTGTTGCATGGTTTAAATGCTTTGTTAGTTTGTCTGGGCTACGTTAAGTTTATATGAGTAGAAAATAATACTTGAATTACAAAAGCAAGTAGCTTTTTCTCTCCTGACATCTCAATCCACTCCTGGAGATACATTCACTGGGAACTTGCAAAGTTTGTTTAAACCATTTAGTCTTTGGCAGCTATAAGGGAGGGTTTTTTTAATAGCATTTATTGAATGCTATAGTCCCAGCATTCAACAAAAATACTACTGAAGTTTCAGCCTGCAGATTTTATATCTTCTAAGGGAGAGAGTAAAATAAACACAGTATATCCAGAAACCAATCCTGATACAGACAGGGGACATTAAAAACAATTTTAAAACCAACCAGAAATGTTCAATTGAAAATTTCTTTGATGGAAAATGCAGTTTCTGCAAAATATAACGAAATAAAAAAAAATTATATTCCAGCTTTGATTGTAAAATTGAAACAAAATCCTTCACTCTGGTTTGGATCTACCAGAATAATAATAAAAAAATAATCTCAGTTTAAAAATGAATCCAAACACTTTCAGGGGTGGCTGCCTCTTGTTTAGGCTTTTGTGCCGTAGTTCTCTCCTGTTAGCTGTGGATCAATGCCAGTTATAAATGGGGTATGCCAACAACATGTGGACAGTCCCGGAAACTCTCCTTCCCACTGCTTTTTCCTTACATCTCTAATCTGGCACTCTCAGGAGCTCTCAGCTAGCTGTGTGAATGGCAGACGTGGGGAAGGGATTTGCTATTCATCAACCAGTGCCTGACAGAAACACCTGAGCAGTCAGTGTCTGTGCTTTCCATTGTGGCAGGGCTCTTGGGGGAAAAAAGGGAGTCCTATGTCTTCCCACTGGAAGGGAGAAGCAAGGAAGGGGTGATGTTCTCCAAGCACAACCAGCTGCTTACATGCAGGTAAGGTTTTGCATTCCACAGCAAGTTTTCCAACCTGAACCCAGGTATGGTTGTGCAGAGGACGCCCAGCAATGAGAATGTGTGCGCCTCAGCATTGCTCAGAACATCCGTCTTTGAGATCTTGAGGTCTTTTCCCTACTTGATTCCACATTCATTTATATCCCTTTGAATTGTCAGGGTGTTGAGTTAGTTTGATTAGTTTGATTGCCTCCCTGGATGAAAGATCGTTACAGGAGTCCCAGGATATCCCAAAGTTATTCCTCCACCTGGGAGAAATCTGCCAGTGCTGCACAGTCCACACAAAGACCCTGGCCAGTAGACACAACTGGAGATGCGAAGCACCCCTTCCAATGGGAAGACTTCTGTCAAAGTTTAGATGAAAAAGATACAAGATACTCCTACAGGATGGAGAGGCTACTTTTAAATGAAGGAATGGCTCAAATCAGCAAATCCTGTTGACCACAAGGCAAGTTTCTCTTCCTTGCTTTCTTCAGGTAATATTGAAGCAATTTAATACATGAAAACAGTATTCCAAAGGTTGCAGTTGCAATGTGTTTGAATCCACTTACCTCCCACCTACCTTTCTCCTGCCATAATCTGAAGGTGCTCACACTTGTGGTAGCTCTAGCTCCCAGCCATGGGAAGTCCCTTTATGATCAATGGAGATGAAAGCACATCATGTCACCGCCCTTCATCTCTTCCTTACTGGGCACCTGAGAGTGTCCTGGTTGGTGAGACACCTACAGGGCAGATGTTGATGTCTGATGCCATGAAGACACTCTGCTCCATGGCTGTCTATTTATCCCAGCTATAGCTAATTACAAGAGGATTGAACAGGTCTTTTAAATTACCTACCCAAAAATTAGTCTGTAAAGTTACAAATTTCATAACACTTTCTTGCCTTTTTTTCTTGTAAAGCAATTATTACCCTCTTAATTAAGTTGTCACAGACTCCCAGGTGTGTTGATAACAGTTTTTGAGGTTGTCATTCATGCTCTATTCATGTATCAATGACTTTCTCAGCTGTCTGGATTGGAAGAGTTTGCCTGTTCAAAATATTTTGGAATCCATCCACTTTGGCTTTTCTCTAGATTTTTTGTGGCATCGAAAAGCACAGTCGGACACTCAGTGGAGTCCTCAATTTTTTTTCCATCTGGAATCACACACCAGGACTTGTGGGGAAGTTATAACTGGCCTTAGAAAGTAATATGGAATTGATCCTCTGAATTTGGTGAAAATCTACTTAAGAGGTAAATTCCAGTTGATGGCATTTTCAGAATTTCTCTCTTTTTGGGTTGCTTTTTTTTGCAATAACACCAAGTTTTATTTGAATGGTTTCTACTTAAATTATGCATAGTATTTGTTATGCATAAAGGACTTATTCTACCAGTCCCCAGGTGCATCTCAAAAGCAGGTAAATGCAATTAATTCAATAAAACAGTAGACAGTAACTTGACAGTGGTGTTGGAAACCAAACAGTGACTACATCAGTGATCTGCTGCATGGATGGTTGTGATTACCTGCTTGAGGTGAACCTGCTTTGGCAAGGGGTTGGACTGGATGATCTCAAGAGGTCCCTTCCAGCCCTGACCATTCTGTGATTCTGAGATTACAAGTGATATAAAAGTTGCATCAAACCCAGTCTTTAAGGATCTCCGCAAACCTCTTGCAGAGCTCTGCTTTGCAGATTCGACCAGCTGGGAAGAACAGATTTGTTAAGGGTGAATCCAGGCTGGCTGGGAACATTTGGGCTGCCCCTGAATAGGAACTTGGTCCATCACGTCTCGCACCAGGCTGGATCTGCTCAGGGCTTTGTGGGCTGCCCTGGAGATCAGAGGCATGGCCCAGAGCAGAGTCCTGCTGGTGGTTCACTGAGCAGCCCTAGCAGGAAGGACCCATTCTTGGCCCGCCTTCTGGGGCAGAAAGACCAGCAGGATAGAAAACAAAGGTTCCATTTTCTCTCCTCCAAGCCACCACATCAGAAATATTAATGAAGGTGGTAAAGCCTGGGCAGCCTGTCCTTGGGGCTGGCTCATCTACCTACGGTCTAAGGCCAGCCTTCACCGCTCGGTTGAGTTTGCAGAGGGTTGCACAGTGCTATGTTTCACATCAGGTAAGTACGCAGTGCCAGTACACCTCTTGCATTGCCAATAGTGCCTTGCTCTTACCCTGTACTTTAAACTTATTTTACTGCTCTTGATAGTGGTGTTTCCAGATGTTGGGATCTGGGTTTTTTTAGTGTCTCTGATAGAAGCAAGTCAAGTATGCAGATTGCTGATAAAATAAGATGCCTTTAAGTAGGAAAAAACCCTGTGATGTCTGTTTAACCTCAAGTGCTTTTATGACTGTTAACACCAGAGACCATATCTAGTTGCTATTTTAAGTACAGGTCAGAACTGGTATGCAGGAGCTGTACACAGCAGGGACAGAAGCCTGGGTCCAGAGTGTCTCTTTGTGCTGCCCAAGTGTGTTCCAACTTCTGGGATAAGTCAGGAGAAGGACTTACATCGGCTGCTGTATATCCCATAGCATCATGTAAACAAAACTGCCTTGGCTCCTTCCTGAAGGCTTCAACACGGTGAGCACAGCAAGTATCTCTGCAACAGAGGCACAAGTGCCTGAGGGGTACTGGTAGCACAGGGACACACTGTGCTTCATGTAGCCTGTTTGTGGTCTGAGATGCAGCTACGCTGTAGAAGTGGAGCCAAGGTGGCTGGACCATACAATAACTGCTCAGCCTACAGCACCTTTGTGAGTCAGGGAATTGCTGCTCCCTGAATGAGTCTAAATGACTTTCTGCAGGGTCATCTAGAGATATGAATTCTGTTTTCTCAAGTCATCAGTATCACCAGAACCCCAAGAGCATATGACCTCATTCAGTGCACATAACACTTTAAGCCATGATCTATATTAGGCCCCAAGAGATGGTGTAAGAGTGTTATATTGGCAGGTGCATTGCCACAATCTATTAGGGCTAGGCTGTATTTGCAAGGCTTTATAGAAAACGTGTCTGCTGTGGGTTTTTTGGCCTTTACTGCATTTACCCACCCCATCTGTTATTTTCCTGAAGAAAAAACTCGCATGAATCATCCCATGACCATTTTAGAAAGATTCAGCTGTGGGGCTGATACTCCAGTTTGCAGAGCAGGGGCGGTACTGCAGGGATATATAATTTCAGAGTGGTGTCAGTATTTCATACAGCTGCAGCCCTCTCTGCCCACTGGGATTTATAGGAGTAATGAAATGCTCTAGCATTTCCATGGACTTCCAAGCTGAACCAGAAATGCTAAACACTAAAATCTGTCCTTTGTGTTATTGACATCTATGGTGCAAGTTCCCATCCAGCTAAACTCCAAGCCTAAATTTCAGAGTGGTTAGTTGAATTAAGCAGGCATTGAGAAGCTGAGTGGATGGGAAATGGGAGGTAGAAGCGGTCTGGGGTTTTGTAAATCATCCACAGTGGTCCCCTGTGCATGGGATGGCCCCTTCTGCACCGCGGAGCTGCGCTGTGTCCAGCGAGAGCAGCTCCAGCTGGGTAGCAGGTGTGCAGCAGCAGTGACCTGGTTTGGGAGCGACCTTCTCTAACCTCACCATCATGCCAAGATAAAGATTGCCCGTGTGTTCCTACACACACTTTTGTGCTGAAAGGTCATCTTCTAAGTGGTCTTAGAGAGAACCTGAACTCCTGTGGAAAAAAACATCTTAAGATATCTCGGGAAAAGAGAAACCCACTCCTCAAACACTTTTCTGCATGGATAAATAGTGTAAAACAAAGGTGTTTAAACACCAGGGGTAGTTCAGTTCTGCTTGATTCTTACTTGTGTCATTAACAAGCATTTGGATGCAGGGGGAGGATAATGAAGCATACAGCTGCAGGTCCCAGTACTGCTGAACCAACCAAGAGACAAGATGTCCTGTGGCCCCACAGTCCTGCTTG
This sequence comes from Falco cherrug, assembly GCF_023634085.1. Taxonomy (NCBI): domain Eukaryota; kingdom Metazoa; phylum Chordata; class Aves; order Falconiformes; family Falconidae; genus Falco; species Falco cherrug. The sequence goes on along the minus strand of NC_073697.1, from coordinate 45,632,026 downwards.
AAGTGCCATCGTAGAGCTTCAAGGTACTGCGATGTGGATCCTGAGGGGCTGTTAGAAAGTCCTGGCTGCCGTGGTAGAAATGGGAAGGTGAGTCTTCAGAGCCCATGGTGGTGGTTTGTGGCTCCATTTTTGGCAATCAGTTTTGGCTCTTCAGAGCCCTTTTCAAGCTGAAGAGCATTGGGACTTAGACTCCTAAAATCCTGCTACAGAAAGATTCTTGATATTTTTTTCCTATCTAACCCCACTTTGATTTTCACAAACATTGGTGAAAGTTGAATGCCTTACCAGAAGTTAACCGCCCAATTACCCTGCAGATTGAGATCCAAGTCCTAGCTGAAAAGGAATGCATGGTATTACCTGACTTCCTTGATTTACAAGCCTTTGGAAGTGTTAGCTATCACCTAAGCAACACAACTTGAAAACTGCACATGGGAAAGGGCCTCTTATTGTATTAGTCTCAATTTCTGCATAGCTGAGAGAGACACCAGGTGATCTCTAACTGCAGCAAGAAATGAAAGCCACAGGATCACAAAGGCAGCTAAACACTCTTTTCTGTTCACTCTTTGGAAGCGGGACCATCTTTTCAGTGCTGCCATTCATTCTTGCCTATCACATTTCCATCAATAAACTTCCCAGTCAAGTCCTTATCTGCAACTTATAAAGCAATCTATTCTCTGCTTCACCTTTCCTGTGTGAGAAATCTGCAAGCGTGCGTGCACCAAAGCAGCCTGGAAAGAATTTATAGGCTTCCTGCATATTCATGTGGTTACTTACACCCTTAAACAATTTTATTATTCTACCTGTGCTTTTTGTGCTTGCGGAGTTGGGGCTGTGTACACACAGAGTTTGCTGTGCTCACATCAGCCCTTGGCGGAGAGCTTGCTGTAGTCTTTTCCCCATGGGATCATCAGCAGTGCCTGCCCCAGCTCTGGGGGTACAGGGACCTGAAGCTGTGGCTAAGTTGCTGGCACTAGTGTGTACATGCTTCTTGCCGACCCAGTCTGGTGGAAAATGGCTCTGACGACTCATTTCTCATATGGTTAGTTTTTTTTAGCAGCCCCAGGCATCCTGAAAGAGAAAACTGCCTACGAGTAGCCTTTGGAGTTGCAGGAATCTCCCCCTTTCCTCCCTCGGCCCTGGTAGAGGGAGGATGTGTGTCTGGTGGGATAATAGGAGGGGGCAGCTGTGTTGTTGCTGTGCCTGGGTGACCCTCCCTGGCCTTTTCTGCTGGAGCTGCAGTGCCAGAGGGGAGCTGGGGGTCTGCTGCACATGACAAAGGGGACTCTGGGCTGATGGATCAGCCAGCAGGCTTGTTGCAAAAAAAAGGGAGACTTTGGCAAAAGACAATTCTGAGACGTGTGTTTCTCTGGTGGAACAACTGAGCATGTTATTCTAGTGGTATAAATTAAAACTGCACGTTCTGGCTTTAGCTTGTACCGAAGCCAGGCAGAGCATGGGGAGGGAGCTTTGAGTTAAGCACTTGATCAGTCATATTGTAAAACCTCAAAACTAAGCCAGAAGGCGACCTCGGTTCAAGCTCCAGAAGGGAAGCACACATCATCTGTTGGCCTGTTTTTGCTGGACCCGAGGTTTCATTCATGTGCTCTGGCCACATCGGTGCATGACAGCCCCTCCACCAACAGATAATTCAAGCTTGTTTTCCCCAAGGTGCAGCACTGGATGTGCTGAACTGAGATAACAGCCAGCAGTGGGAAGGAAGCACATGGGCTCTGACATGCTGAGTGTGCTTTTTAAATGTTAGGATTGTGTCCCTCTTGGTCCCTGGCACTATACTTTGAGGTGCGATGGAGACCTGGAGTCATAATTTCTGAAAGTCCACATAAATCTGTAGCTTTCACATCTGTAGACTCATCTGTGGCCTCAAGTGCTTGATATGAAGGGGTCTGCAGGTGCATCTGAACACCTCCAGGCAAGGTAAAATAAACTTCGCTTCACTATTGCATAAAGCCACATTTTGGTCTCAGCCTAAACACTTCCTGCAGATCTGGGCACACTGTCTCATTAGCACCAAGCAGAACTGGAAAAGGTCCGAGGGCTGGTAATGGCTATGGGAGAATGAGCTTCAGAGGAGATCCCTCTCTGGGGTTAGGGTTTGCTCAGCTGAGTGTGATGATCTTGTTTTACACAAAACAAAAACTGGTGGCGCAATGAAACAATCTGATTAGAGTAGTTTTTACCCAGAATATAACTGAAGTCACTGACCTTCTTGTCACAGGCTGTTGCAAAAGCAAAGGTGGATTCAGAAAGGGCTTTGACAAATTGTGGGGAGGTGGCAACCGAAGAGACCAAGGGTCCAGACGCAACCTCCTGCCTCAAGCTGTTACTAAACTCCTGGTTTTCCAGAAGCTTGGGGGTTTGGCCAAGAGTTACATCCTCTCCTTCCCCATGCAAGCCACAAGACGCTGGGCTCTGGATGGACCTTTGCTCTGACTAATGTTCAGGCTCCAACACTTGGAGTTTACGTGGCAGCAAGTTCCAGTGACGTAAGTTAAAATTCAAGTGCCAGCACTTGTCAGGGATGTGACATTTGTTTGGATTGTCTTGGTTAGTGTAATTTTTCTTCTGTATATTGAGTTGTACACCCTAGTATTGTTCCTGTAGCAAACCAGTCACACCCTGCTAGCATTTTTGTGGCCCACAGATCTTCTATTTCCTTGATTCTTGCTCATATATGGTCATGAGACTGAGCAGGGACAGCTGGGGTTTGAAAAAGCAAGTAGTGATTTTCTGTATGCACAAGAGGATAACTTCAGTGAAGCTTCAATTTCAGAAAGTGCTGACCTTTGAAGCCTTTTGAAGATTAGGTCAGGCTGGACAGCTCTGAACAGAAGGGTCCGAAATCACCAATCAATTGAAAAACTTGCACTGAAGCTACCAGAAATAATTCAACCCTCACATAAAAACTGCAGACAATTATTATCATATTATTTGCATGTTTGCTTTAATTGCTATACAAATGAAAGCTAAGCTCTCTCTCACGGTGTGATAGATTTGGTGTCATTTATTCTGTATAAAAAACCTGATTCATTAAAGTTTCCCGGCATTTGGCAATCAGCAAAGGCCTGATTTTGCCTCTGTGGTGAGTTACTCAGGGCACAGACACAGCGTTTCTCGATGTGCGTAATGATGCTGGTGCATAGTTCATGGGTTTAAGTGTTCCAATTGGAGAGAAGTAAAATAAGAAAACTTATCATGAACTTTACACGATTGTCATTGAAGATGGGCTAAGTGGAGTTTCAGTTCTGCTGTGACCACTGAGATAGCATATTCAGCTGTAGCTGCCTGGGTTGGGCTTCCAGACGGTGCGTGTTGTGCAGAGAGGTGGAAGGTGAGGTGTGTATCAGGGGCTCCAGGGCACGACCCCCTCCGTTTGCCATCTTTCCTTCTTGCTCGCGATGCTGCCACCCACTGCCGTGCTCTGCTGGTAGTGCCAGGACCTGGCCAGCCACATCTATCCTGGGCTCCTTTGTGCCTCTGCCCCCACCTCTGTGGGACAGAGCCTGGCCTGGAGGTGTGGCTGCCTGCGCATCCCAGCAAGCACCCAGCAAATAAATCTCTAAAGCGAGATCTGCCCTGGCTGTGAACCAGAACTAGAGAGCTCAGCTTTCCCAGGGATGGGGAGGAGGAGGCAAAGATTTGCAAGCAAAACCACCCATCGCCTCTGTAGCAGACCCTGTTGAGCAAGGTTGCCTGCTCTTGGGGCAGACATAACTCTCCCGTTCACACCAGTATTTCTACATCGCCCATACCAGAGCTGCAAGGACAAGGTCAGCAGACAACTTTCTTCCCTAGTGCCACACTACAACAACTTAGAACAGTATACATCCCTTGTGATCTAGAAGTACCCCTAGATACTACATCCGTTGCTGCTCAGGAGCCAGCTAGCTTGGTGTCCTCAGGGTTTCTTCTTGGTGGTCACCGTTGGTGGCACCCACAGGTCTGGAGAAGGTCAGATGGAACCTCTGGCAAACACAAAGATGTGATGTTTCATTCCCGGGCTGTGTTTTGTCACTGCTTGTGCCCTGTCCTGCAGGGCTGTGAATGCTGCCTGCGGGTATTTACACCAGTGAGCACTGCACATATCTACATTAGACACCCAAGATCCAAGCTTGATTTCTCTGTGGAGGGTGGGAAGGACTTGCAGGGCCCTCAAGGTAGTTGGTGTGTGTGTCCCTTGGTGGCAAGGATGATTTTCTTTTCCTGTGTATCCATGTGATGCCTAGAAGAGCAGCATCCCCACCTCCCGAAGTACAGGGGTAGTAGAAAGTACTCTCACAGTAGAAAGGCTGGGTTAGACGGCAACACCTCCCAGGGGAGGTGCAGGTGCTGTAGCAATATTCACTCTACATGTTGAAAAGTGCCATTTCCAGCCACGAGCCGGTGCAGCTCCAGCCAGCTGCAATCCTGACAGCCTTTGCAACACTCCGGTGGATTTGCTCTTCGCTCGTGCTGTTTGTTTGAAGGAGGAACTCCTTTGTTGCTCTATCAAAGTCTCACTGACATAGCCTGCAGCTATGAACAAATGTTGTGTGACTGCGAGCTGGAGCATTGAAAAGACAGGCAGCATGTTCAATATTGATAAAGAGCAGAACGGGGGCTTGTTGAAATTGTGCACAGGCAACTTTTCCATAATTAAGGGAGCAACAGACGTGATCCCTTGCCTACAAATTAAATGACTAACAAAAGCAGGAGAAGCACATGACATGCAGCCTGGTACACGCCTGTGAGCAGAAGTGATGGTGAAAGGGACCTGAGATGATTCCCAAGGATGGGATGTATGTGCCTGTCATTCCCTTGCTTCCAGCTGGCAGTGCTGGTGTACAGAAATCTCATGTTACGTTCTCAGCTACTAAACCGTGCGTGCCTTAAGCCCCAACTGGAAGTGGAGCCCCCTCATACGAGGCCCCATACCCTTTCTAGTGCTCTTGTTTATGCTGGAATGGTTCAGCCTGCAAATGGAGCCGGTAGAGTAAGGGGTCAAATCAACCTATATCTGTGGTCCCTATTCACAGGGGCTAATATATGTATGTGATCGCTTCCTTTCTACCTGCAGCTTTATCCTATGTTTGTTCTTGGGAATGTGTGCCTGTGAAGGGTCCAGTGCTGTGCCTTTATACTTTATACTTAACAAAATGAAGACTTCTGCTGGGCAGCAAAAAATGGGACTGAGGCTGTTACTAATTTATGCTGGGAGAGGTAGCATAGATGCTGCTGGAGTTGAGTGTGGGATTTTCTTCCAATAGTTATGAATGCCTGATGCGCCTAGGTTACAACTGCAGCATTAGAGATGTGCCCACCTGCTAACCATCCTCTTTCAGACGCCACTTGCTCTGTATTCCCTTCTTTCTAAGTTTTGTGTGCCTTTCCAAAACAGAAACTTTAAAAAGAGTTTGCGAATCCCTGCAACCATACCAGGCCATTTTAAGTTGTGATCCCACGGTCCAGGCCATACTGATGCATACTTTTCTCACCCTGGAGTCCCTGTGAAGTCATAGGGGTTTTGCTTCAATGTTCTTCTGGTTATCGAGGGTTCAAGCACGCAGATCTGCTGCCAGGACGAGGGCCAGCACAGGCAGCCTGCTATCTGCACAGATCTCATCGAGCACTGTTTAAAATGGGCACAGGCATCCAGGTCTGTGCCAATGTTGTAATTTAGCAGCTGGCATATTTAAATGCTTGCAAGTGGGATCAATCTTTTTTTAATCATTTATGTTTAATTATTGTTTCCAGCTAGTGGTCTTGCGTTTTATTGCTAGCAAGTTTCCAAAGAACATTTTTTAAGCTTGAGCTGAAAAGCCCAATACCACCCAGCAAGAAAGAGCTTATAACACTTCAAGTAGGAGACTTCTCCCATGCTTGGAGCTCCTAGGCAGGTCAAGGGTTAAATTCACTGTATTATTTTGGTTGGAAGATGCCTGGTCTGACTTCTGCTTACAGCTGGGCCATGTAAAGTAGGCTGAGGCTGCTCAAGCCTTGCCCAGTCAAATTTTGGTTATTTCCAAATAAGAAGATTCCACAGCCTTACTTACAGCACCAGTTGGTCCCCGTGCTGTATTGCTGTATAGGGTTATCCCACCCCAGATGCAGGACTTGGTATTTGCTGCATTGAGCTCCACAAGGTTCCTATCAGCCTGTTTCTCCAGCCTGTCCAAGTCCTGAACAGAGCCCTCTCCTCCAACGCGACAACCATTTAATTCAGTTTGGTGGTGGTGTGAAGTTCATGAGGGTGTGCAGAGAACAGGCCAAGCAAGGTCGATGGTAGAATGCAGCATGTGCTGCTTAGTGTAATGGGTCTGGCTTAAAAAACACATAGGGAAGTAAAGACTTGGGTCCTCCAGCACCCTTCCCTGAAAGAAATGGGGTCAAGGAGCTGATGAGCTTTGCTGTGGCAAGAGCCTCAGGGTGGCACTTGTCTCCAGATGTTAAGGCATGCATTGCCTTTCTGTTGTCCTGGAAGAGGAGTGTTCACCAGGGTCACTGTTCAAAGACCCCTGCTATTGCATGTGGCCAAAAGGAAACACCATGGCCTCACAGAACTTTTTTGCATCCCCCCTATTTGCTAAAAAGCATTTAATTTCTCATTCAGTAATTAGCATTTCATTATTATTACTCAGTATAATCACCTTTTCTGAACTCTCTATTTACCTGGGCTGTGGAGAGAACAAACGTTAAAGACCCAGTTGATTTCAGGTGCATGATATAAGCCATTCCCTTCCATTTTATCAGGTAATTCAGGTTGCAAAGGGCCTCAGGAAGTCTCTAGTCCAATCTTCTGCACAAAACAGGGTCAGCTATGAGATCAGACCAGGTTATTGTATGTGCTGTGTTGAAGAATGTGTTTTTAATCACAAACTTATTTGCTCATGGCACAAGCACACCCAGAGTGCCCTCATGCCTACCCATGCATGCCTACACTACACAGGGGTGCAAAGATGGAGCAGGCTCCATGCGCTCACCGCAATGTCCCCACAGGTTGCACAATGTGGCATTTTGTTTAAGAACGACTGGCTATCAATGTGTTCCATTGCAACATACATTACCCTATCAGCCTCCATCTACTGAGAAATGAAAAACTATGGATGCCAGCCCCTCCTTCACTATTCAAAGCGTGAAGGAAGATGATGCTGGTAATTGGGTGTTTGCTGTCTAAAGGAGGAAGTTTGTAACCCATTGCTATCGCTGGCATGATGCCTCTGTAAACCTCTAAGCCACAATTTATCTCAGCCATTTAATATCTGTGTGGAGGGACAGAATGGCATAGTCAGAACGAGCCATCATGATCTGCCTGTTTGGGAATACATAGCTTTTTATAATCTTCTATGGACTTTTTTTTTTTTTTTACTTTAAACGAAAATTAATGGCTAGATTCTGCAGAGAAATAATGCCTGATGTGAAGCACCGTTTGAAGGACAGTGCTACATGAAAGCTGAAATTGTCTTTCTCTTTCAGCATGGTATCTGTTTTCTTTTAATCACAGGAATGAAGGACTAGAGTTTCAGTCTTAACTGTTAATTTCCTGTCTATTGTCCATTCAGACAAGCTCCTGCTGTATCTCTTATAATAAATACCTTTAGAGACGGGGCTGAAACCTGGGCCTGCCCTCTGCCCCTCTCCAAGGGCACCTAATTCACCCAGTCTGGGTCACCCTTTCCAGGTGATGCCAGGGCTAAAGCCGCTTGCTGAGCGCTGAGAGGATGGGGGCTGAAGCATGGAGGAAGAGGCAATAGAGAATAAAGATGGCTGGTAGAGCTGTGCAGAAATTCAGGTGCAAGAAAGATGCCCAGATGCCTTTAGCAAATGGGCCAGGGGAGAGGACATGACCGAGCAGCTTGTGACAGTGCCAGCCAACGCAGGGGCAGTGAGGAGCCCCGGGCACAGTCACTGCAAGAAGGATCTTGGCACATCTCCCAAGCAGGCTGCCTTCGAGAAGGAATTGCCTGAGATGGTTTGAAAGAAAGGTATTTATAGTAGCCAAAGTGCCCTGGGCTAGCCCAGCATTCTGCCCTTGTCCCACATTAATGGCAGTGGTTAATGGTAGAGCAGGACAGAAATATTTAGGGAAAATTGTTAAAAATAGTAATAAAAAAATAAAAAAAAATAAGGTTGACAACTATTTTTTATCTCTCATCAGAAGTTTTGCTGCCTTGTGGTTAGTAGTTATTTTAGAAAACTTTACCTTAAAAAAGCACTGATTTTGATCTGACACACCTACATTATTTCATATCAGTCACAAGGAGCTATTGAGGGCATAGTATTTTTTTAAGATGAGCTAAATATAAGTACAAAGCTTAATGTGATTTTTTTTTCCCTTTTTTTTTTTTTAAGCTTACAATTCAGGAAAAAAGAACAGTGATCTTACAGGATTCCAAAACTGTGATTCTGAAGCTCTTGAATTATTCATATGCTCTTATTCAATGCACTGTGATTATTTCTGATGCTTCAAACTCCTGGATAGCTTTTGATGCCTGTATTATTTCTATGTAAATTCCAACCATTAGTTGGTTTTATCAACAAGGTTCAGATTGAATCATGCCTCCCCTGTAAATTAATGCAGGCTTGACAAATGGAAGAGAAGCTTTAAACTATCAAACCACAGACTGTTAGACATGGGTTTAGAACAAAAACATATATATGTTATTTCAAGCTTCAGAAGGTGGTATCTGAAAATATTACCACGTATAGGGACATTTAGCAGATTGGTACACATGGAAGAGTGAGCTAAACTGCAGGCTTGAAAGGCTTTTAAGATGTGTAGATAGACTCCTAGCTCTGCCACGGACTCAGTACTTCACTGTTTCCAGGCTGGAGACCAGAAAATGTTAGGCTGGCTATTGACTTATTGTCACTATATCTAATTAAACCACAAAAATTGTTTTCAAACAAAGTTAAAGATCAAATTTAAACTCATAAAAGCAGGAAAATCAGGATAGGGTTGAAATTGTCTCTCTAATTCACCCCAGCATGCCTTTGGGCTGTCTTTTGCAGAAATGGCATGTGTCATTGATTAGAGCCTACCCAGCTGGGGGGGCCCGCTGGGAATGGTGTGGCACTCTCAACACTCAGTTCTCATGCCCTTCTGCATGAGACTTTGCCTTTAATACAATTTTATTTCATTATTGTAGCATTAATTTATTTCAGACTACTACTAATATATATATATTTTAATTACCCTTGCTTTTCTCAGCCAACGAGGGGAAAAGATATGATCAGCTTTAATGGCTGAGAAGTTTTCTGAGCAGAGCACAGTCAATGCGGTGACCGATTCAAGCCTGCAGGCACACAAAGTTGTACCTGCAAATCTGGTCAATCGATTTGTTCCCCTAAAGCAGTGATGAAACTGGTTTAATTGCTAATGAAAACTTACATCTGGTCTGGACCAGTAAACTGTGGGAGACACTGATACGGAAAGCAAAGGAAACCTAATTTCCCTTGGTATTGACCACTACAATGTGTCACAAATAAGTGGTAGAAAATATTAAACAGAAGCTGTAGCAGCAGAGCCCATTGTGGACTGCCAGTAAGAGCAGTTTTGACCTCTTGTGAAAATAGAGGATGGAATATGGCCACCTCTAAAGCAGAGATGTTTGGATCTATCTTTACTGAAGAGAGAAGTTACACCTACCAGGTGGCAGAACCAGAGGCATCTGTAAACCTGTTCTCCCCTTAAACCATATCTTCCTTTTCCCTTACCCTCCCCCTGTCTACCTATCTTTTAATCAGATATTTAAAACTCCTCATTAATTTTTCAGCATGCTCCTTCCCCAGCTGGAATGAGAGCTGCTGTGAGGAGCAAGTGGTAACAAGAAGGAAATTTTGCTTGAGCAGCGATCCCTCAGCCCTGCCAAGGCTGTGCACTGATCCTGCAGGCTGGGCTGGATGTTGGTACTGTAAACAGGTGGTTATTTGACAGGATCTCTGCAACAGATGCCTACAAGACCTAATCCCCTTGCATTACACAGGACTGTGATGTTGACAAGCACATTAAGAAAAGGGCGTGGGATAGGGAAAGTTGCTTCCAAGTAGTTTCTGCTTACGCTGTTTTTCAGGGATATAACAGAGTCCCACCAGCAAGAAGATGGGGCTTGAGCTATCTCAGGTTAATTAGGATTTATACCCAAGTCTCAAATGAGCAATTTGTCCAAAGATGGCTGAGTCAAGGTAATCGCCATCTCCCCTGCCTGGACTTTGCTCAAGAGCAGACCATTTAGTGTGTAGGTGCTGGGACAGAGATGGTCACATTGCTGGGAAGGAGGAAGAGGGGTTTAACTCATTTCTTCCCATGACATTTTCCTGTGGTCAGTGAAGGCAGCTCGCCCTGGGAGGGCTCAGGATTGTTGTCTTCTCAACATCTGCTGTTTCTTACCATCCCTTTCCTGGGAAACGTACATAGGCGCACCGATGCTGCTGGACCACACAGCAGGCAGGGGCTATAGATGCAAAATATCAGCTTACATTTGCCTGCTGTGGGCTGCCAGGACTCTTCTCAACCCCATGCACTTTTTTTTCTACTTGCTGCTGCTTGGAAATGGAATCCTGCATTTCTTCAGTCCAGTGGGGAAAAATTCTTGGCTGCAAAGCTGAGTCTCGCAATCTGGTCTGCAGGCCAGCAAGCCCTGGCCAGCTTCCAGGTTCAGGATCTTTCAGATGTGGGGATTTTCCATTGAGGGTATTCTGCTTCCTCTTCAAATGTTGAGAAAGATGCATTATGAGAATGGCTCTTGCTGATAATCACCCCAAAAGGAGAGACAAAAAACTATGTGTTTTCCTACAGAGCCTGCTCCCAAGACCTGCAGAAGGCTGGGGACTGAGATCAGCGCCTGGACTCCTGCCCAGAAATAACTGGCCATTGGTGTGCCTACAGTGTTTTGGGGCTCATCTGTCCAGCCAAAAGGGCAGCTGTTGCCTCTGTTTCCACAGGCCAGAGAGTAAAATGTCTGACTGCACTAAAAAGCCAAAAGAGAGATTCTCTCTTAATGTGTTTTTAGGCATATTGAAGAGAAAGGCTAATGCTATTACTTTCTTCCCAACTTAATTATGTTTATTATTTTATAGGCATTCAGAACACCCCTATTTTCCCCTCTTTCTCAATTGTCATAAGCCTTATGGTATGAGGGGAAGGCCTGAAGTAGGCATCTATCTCCCAGTGTTGGGGGCACCCAAAGAAACATCTCCATCTATGTGCAATGCATTGCTGGAAAACGCTGCATGCTGCAGTCAGCTCTGCTGACACCACCTTCATGGGCATCAGCTGCTGCACTCTATGGCCAGTCCTTGACAGCCTCCAAAAGGTATGTCCCTTCCCCACCAGCCAAAAGGAGCTCTTGGTTCTCTCCTGGCAGCATCAGGAGCTGAGATAGCTACATGCAAGTGGATGGGAGTTGCAATTTGAGTTAAGATGGACAACAAATACTGCAAATACACCCATATCAATTAGTTGTCAACAGCTCACCTCTCACAGTGTCTGTTGTGGGTTGCAGGTTCACTCACTTGCCTCAGCTACATTGGGCACCAGTTGCTGTAGTCAGAGTCCAACTCAGTCAGCCTCACAGGGGGCACCAATTGTTGCAGTAGGCTGCAACAAGGCTTTTACCATTGGTCAGATTCTACTGTCCATGCTGTTCTGTCTTCCTCCAGAGATCAGACCACACTGTTTCTTCTCCATCCAACACCCACCTGCTCCCCTCCTCAGGGCTATTTAACTACTTAGCAGGAATGAGCTACAGCTGCACACCATCAATGCCAACCAACCCACTCCCTTCATTCCTCCACAGATGGGACCAGTCCCACAGGCAAAGGGGGATATGCAGGATAGCCAGAGGGTTGTTATACACCTGGGCTTTTTCTTTTTAGAGATGGAACCTCAACAAAGAAGTGCTTAGCTGACAGGCAGATCACAGGTCCCACTCCCTTGCAAAGATGATGAACCTCTATTGCTTTCCATCCATGGAAAATTGGCAGCAGGTCCAGGAAGGGAAGCTGGTATGGACTAAGTAGTGCAGAAGCAAGGGCTGGTGTAATGCTGATTCCTGTAATGAGAGGTCTTGCTGGGTTATTTTAAGTGCAGGGGGATGCTGTTCCAAAATCACAGTTGTTAAAATATCTACTTCTGGGTGGTGGATAAATGCCTGCGAGTCAAAGGCTGATTTGGACTAATTTCATGTTTTCTGAAATTATTCCGTTTGGGGTTAAATGGCCCGGCAGGGGAAACTGTCTTTAAGCAAGTGCTTAAAATCTTACATGCATATTTGTGAATGGCTCCTCAAAAGAGATCGAGATGAGCTCCCTCTCTGTGTTGGGGCACAGAGAAGTGCTTTGTTGCATAAATGAATCCTAAGAAGCTCAAGGTTAAAAACTTATGCTTTGTCCACAGAAGAAATTGAAAGCTGCTGATACAAACAGGCAGTGAGAGTGTATTGAAATACGGTGCCACTGCTCAAGGAAAAGCATCATGCTCGTGCTTCCGGCATTGGTTGCACCATCAGGATTATTACTTTGATTTTTGAGGGTAATCAGAAGAACAGAACTTTATGATTGAGAGAGCATGGCTCACTGAATCAAGGATCAGAAAATTTCTCATTATTTTGGGTGGAAACAATCTCCAAGGCCCTCCAAAGCTTTGACACTACCTGAGCACATACTGATAGATTCCTCATTTTTTCCTACTTGGCAACGGAAATGCTACATTTTGTTCCTCTGTATATTCAACCTTACTATCATTAAATAATGGGGGACTATTATTCATACTGGATGATTTCTAAATTGTTGTTTGTTCAGGTTTTTTTAAATTGCTTCGGGATTTCTGTATCAGAAGGGGAAGGTGGGAGACATCATGATAAAAGCAGTGGGTTTCAAGAAAACGGACATAGACAGACTCATGTTTGGTAAATAAGACCTCCTAAGAGGTAAAGCTAATGGAAGATTAAGTTGTCAGTTCTTCAGAGTAAGCTAAGGACTGAATTCAGACTGTCCAAATGCAAGCATAGGAAATTCAGTAGGTGCCAAGCTGGGTAGATGATGAAGAGTTTTTCTTTAACACCAGACAAAAAAACACAGCAAAAAAGAAGAGGTCAGATTTCTAAGAATAAATCTGAAAGAACAGCACAAGCATTCAGGGATAAAACCAGAAAGGCCAAAGCACAAAATGAGATCTCAAAGATAACCAGAAATAATTCTGTAAGAAACATTAATAGAATGAGGAAGATCAAAGAGAAGATCAGTCTGCTGCTCGATGGAGAATGAAAGCTGTCTGCAGATAATTACAATAATCTTGAAGAATACTGGAGAAGGAGAGAAAATATTTTTTTTCCCAGAATAGTTTGGGAATTATAGTCCAGTCAGATTAACAACAAGTCTAAAGGAAAATAATTTGAAGATGAATAGCAGTCAACATAGGCTGGTCAAAAATAGGTTGTGTTAAACCATTTTAATTTCCTTTACTGCAAAACAACCTTTGCAGATGGGACTGGGGAGGAACAAAGGTCACATAGCTTAATTTAAAAACATGTAAAGTTTGCTTGGTAACTTTGCAACAGTAATGAAACTGAGAATGACTGCAAGCATGTTGGAGGAAGGGGTACTATTTGTGTGATAAATCAATGAAATGTCTGAAAACACAGGGCTTTAAATTCAGCAGGGGACAAATGCAAAGTACTCTTAGCCAGGCACACTTTGCTAAGCAAAGAGGCTGGGAAACAACTGTCTGGCAAGCAGTTCTCCAGAAAAGTATCTTTCGTTATAGCAGGTAGAAAATTAGCTACAAGGGGACAGTGGCATGCTGCTGTGAGAGATGAACATCCCACTATCAGGTTCAGACACAAGTGCGCTCTGCTCTGCTCAGCGTGGGAACGCTGTGGCCAGTTTTGATCAATGAATTTTTAATTCATTCGACAGGGTGGATTGGATGGACAGATTGGAATGGATGGACAGGACAGAGTTCGATGTCCTCTTCTGGAAAAGGTTGTGGGTTTTTTACCTTATTTTTTTTTATATATATTTTTTTTAAGCTCTGATCTGTGAGTAAAAATTGAAAGACCTGGAGTCACGTGGTGGCACCAAAATAACCAAAAGGCTGAAGCAAGGCCTGATGGGTGCCTTCAGGTATATAAAAGGCCATTTCAAAGAGGACAAGAAGGTTATCTGTGCTCATGATGGTTAGGACAAACAATGACACTCGTAAATTAACATAAGGGAAATTTAAATTGAGCCTTAGGAAAACCTCTCTAAGGAAAAGGGTAATAAAGCACTGGAATAGGTTGCTTGGAAGGGTTGTGAAGTTCCTATGATTGTAGGGTCTTCAGGAACAGATTGAACAAACATCTGTCACGAATGACATATGCCAATACTGCCTTCAAGTAAAGGCATCTTTGATTCCTTCCAGGGCTATTTTTTGATGACTCTGCACAAATCTAAAGATGTAAGTGACTTACTGGGAGAAATTCTTGTGGCTGTGTCATTACCTCCTTCCTGAGAGGGTACCGCTTTGCATAATTTGGTTCGTTTATTGCTATTCACTTATGTGTAATTAAGCACTTGAGGTGAGCAGGGAGAGGGCAGTTGTCAGACACCATTATGGGAGGGCTTAGCTCCGACAGATCAAAGATACTACCATTTGGATGGTACACATTTCGTTAAGGCAACATGCTGCTGTTTTTCACTCTAACTCTTACTTGCTATTTCCTTCTCTAAATATGTTGTCTTTATCTGAGAGAGCCTGGGGAGCTGTAAATATCTGAAGAAATTCTCCATATGCTGGTGATTTTCAGGGAACTCTGCCATACATAATTTCTGATAGGAATGTTTGAATAGAGAATTAATGTACTTTGGGTCCTTGATTATTCTGTCTTGCAGCAAGAAGAGCATTGGCATCAGGCTGAAAGTTAAACAAGGCACTACTTTTCCTTTTCTCTCTGATCTTCACATTCACAATAGGACTGTTGGAGTCAGAAAGCAATCAGATGGGATGTACAGTGATCACAAAAAATCAGTATTGTGTGGCTGAAGTAATCTTTTTATTCCAGGAGCTTCTAATGAGTAATGAGACCATGTTTCATATCACTCCGGTTAACATGGCAACATGAGCATGCATCGGTCTACAAGCAGAGAAGCTTTAGTAACACATGAGTAAATTACCTCATGCATTTCTCTCTGTAAAACAGCAGACTTTCTCAGGGGAGATAAAAGGATGAAGCAAGAGCCCTGAGAATTGCTTACAAGTGCCATAAAGAGAGGAGAAGGATGAATGAATCAAAATCATGACACTTGAAAAGATGTAGATTCATGGATTTTCAGTCCAAAACCACATATCAACAAATTATTAAAAATTACAATCCTGGTCACTGACCCTCACCCCATCAATCCTTTCTCCCTAACTTCTGTTTGATTTCTGACCAATATCTGTCTTCACTAGGGTGCTGGAGGAGACAGAGTTTACCACCCCTGGAAAACTTGTTCCAGCTGTTTGAAGACACATGTTTATAATGAGGATAGTTATTTTGATTTGCCTTGTCTTTGGCTTCTGAGGAGTGAATCTTTCTATGTTGCAGTGAAAAGCTGCTCTAGTTCTAGCCCTATAGGTGTTTAGAAGTTGTACCTCTGCTGAAGCAATGTAGGGTACTATAGCAAATTGCAGGCCAAATTTTGTGTACTTTCCTCTGGGAAAAAGCTTAAATGAAGACAATGGGACATCACCTGAGAATACAGCTTGACAAGTGGTGGCCTTGCATGATACAACAGTCTGTTTACAGGCACAGTACCTTCCTGCATCGTAGTGTTTAATTGGTGTAAGAACTTGATGCAGGAGTTGGGAAGCTCAAGATAGTAGGTTTGTACCATGTTCTGGTCCTCCAAAGAATGAAAATTCCAGCATTTATAAGTGTTTTAACATTGCTATTCTGATTTATCTTTAATATATACATATATATTTTTTAATAGCAAATGGCTACAAAAGGGCTCAGTTAAATTCTGTATTCACCTTTTTCTTATGTGGAGCTCCACAGTCTCTTAAGTAGGGATATACTGTCATGTCTCAGTCTGTCAGACTTGATTTAGGTCTGAACACTCAGGCCGGCAGCTGAAATACAACCACATGTAAATGAACCATAGGTATTAGCCACATTTGAAGTTTAAACACATGAAGCAAAGTTTATTCAAAGTCATGGATGTCAGTTTTTGCCATCATTTGGCAAGTATGTGGCCAACTCTACTCAGCAAGTATTACAGCACCTTTAAAAACAAACCAGCCCATGAACTGTTATCAAAGGCAGTATAGATTTTGTAAGAAGTACACTAAAATATATCAGTGACCTCTTAGCTATGTTAGAAAATATTTAGATAAAATTTTAGAGGAGCTGCCTTATTTGGCTGTTCATTAAACATACAAATCCGTGTGATCTGTCTTTGCCCATCTGGAGACTACAATGTTAATGAGTTAACTGCCTGAACATAGTCTCTGTAGAGTCACTCAGATAATTTGAAGCAGTGTCATTTCAAACTAAGGATAAATACAGCTTTGTATGAAATGAGTTCTTGTTCCAGCAATAATTGCTTGTGCACTGTATAAGATGGTCTTGAATCACTCCATCAGATTTATTCTCAGAACAGTAAGTGATATGGGTTTCCATAAAGGGGCAGTGCATCTACTAGTAGAGTCACTAATTTTGTGGTGGTGTTGGCACATGGAATCAATTTACTTTAGCAGTCAGAGACTCTTTTATGGCAGAGAAAGCAGTTAGTCGAAAAAGAAAATGTACACAATTTATATTGCATTTCCATGTTTAGGATACCAGAAAAGCCAGCACAGGTTTAGGATACCATTTCCCAGCACAGGTAAGGTAATCTGTGCTTATTTTTATATCATTGTAAATGACAACACTTCAAAAGAAATAATTTCTTCCTGTTGAAATGAACTGTTTGTTACTGTGGCACCTATACATGCTCATAACTGGCCTGTTTTTATAAGTCTCAAGATTCAAATATGCAAATCCAGATTCACCAAAAGGATTAATCTGACCAGAATTAAAGATCTTGCACCCCTGATGCTGTGTGTCTTGACCTCATTGTCAAAGAGAAATGAGAGGTACTTTAGGGCATGAAATAGCTGATCTGTTTGTGGGTGAACAGTGAAAATATTAATATTTAACATTTTAAATAATGTATTAAGGAAACAATAATTTTATAATAGCAATATTAAGAAAACCTATGAGTTAAGAAAGAAAACTGGTCATCAGTTGGCATTTAAATCTGGCCAGGTGATTTGGGTTACTCCAGTTAATGCATAATGAAGAACTCCTGTGCTTCACAATTCTTGCATGGAGGAATTGTATGCAAAGGGAGGTTTGATACAGTGGGATTTGGCAGGTCAGACAAAAGTAAGTTCTTCTTACAAGAGAGGGAAAAACGGGAAGATCATCCTTGGTGGAAGGGATCTTTGCTTTATAGTAAAAATAAATATTTTCTTTGTAATAAAGAAAAAAATCAAATCTATTCTGGGGAGGAGATCTGGCCACAAAACTTCCAAGGTAAGATCAGATACAGTACAGTTTTTCAGTCTAATCAGTGTTGTTTCAGCTAGGTGAACCTCTGTTCTGATAAAATCCTGGGCATCTAGGGAGCAAGAAGATTTGTCCTTCATATTGCTTCTTCATCTCTGTTAATTATTAATAATTACAAAAATGAAAGAAGAAAATCTCTTGACTACAAGAATTATGGCTAGAAGAATCTGTTCTTCAAGGTAAACATCTTAAAATACCACGAGACAAAATTCAGATGGTGACTAATGCTTTGCTTGGTTGGAATCTCTCCAGAAGTCTTGAAATCAAAGCTCGTTGCCAGTCAGTGTGGGTTATGGCAAAACACGAGTAATAAGTGAACAAGACAACCAACGCATTTAATGTGACAGCACCACTTGGGGCATTTACATCTGTCTTAAGAAAGTTCAGTCAAGATTGGATCAAGCATTTAAATCACAGGCAAACCTGCAAAACATTTCCATAACCAGCTAGAATAACCCTTTTGTCTCCAGCTAAAAAACGCCTTTTATTGAGCCCAGAGTGAATTAAGCAAAACCACTTTCCATCAGAAGTAACCATGACGCAAATGGTTTTATCTGCATGTAACCAAGGCAAGAAAACATTAACCAGCTGGTCCCCATTCTGAGGCATCTGTAACCATCTGGAGGGAGCCCCAGACTGCAGTGCAGCAGCTCAGTGTGGGACCAAGCATCACTCAGTTTGTGCCTGCCAGAATCAACACTCAGTGACTGGAACATGTTCAGAACCTCCTTTTAACAATTCTCCAAATAGTCTTTACCAGGCATTAATGTAGCCTTGTTTCCATAAGCCAAATGGGAGTTGTATGGTTCTGGCTGGTAAAGGCTGGTGTTGGGTGGTCCTGTGATGTTGGTGGTCTTGGCACATGGATTTCAGTTCTGGGAAGCAGTGATCTTGGGATCCATTCTGCTTGATGGCTCTTCTTGTTGAGGTTGGGTGATTACTGATGTGGTGAGTTAAGAAACGAGAGAACTGCCTATTTGTGTTTGTAATTTCCAACGTCCATGCTCTGGCAGCTTCACATTCTCATTGTTGATATCTCCGGATACATCCGTGGTTCACTACAAGTGGCTCCTGTTACCTCTATCTTCATGAGGGTGATGAAGGTACTTTGCTTTGGCTTTACTATTTGGTAAAACCTTTCTTGCTACCTTTTGGATATGGAGTTTGTCCATCAGATTGGTTAAAATGTGAATCAGATGTTAGCAGATATGTTGAAGTTGACCCAAACATGCATTAAAGGATTCAGCTCGAGTACCATATGAGGTGTGCCTGCTGCCTGGTGTGAGTGCACGGAGCCTTAGGGATGCTGTGCTAACCCTTGAGCGCTTACAGGCCTTTCGATGCATCTTACCATTTATCATGTTGGTTTTGTGCCTGTGGTTAATGAGAAGCACAACTTAGTTATTAATCTACAGTTAATTTCCATGTTGCAATGCTTTTTGGCATCTCCAAAAATGAGTCCTCAAATGTCTCTCTCAAATGTTGGCACGGAGAATAGTGGTGCCTGGGCCTTCTGACCTGAAGAAATTTAGTCCGTATGATTAAACCCTTACTCACTCTGCTGACCAGCTGCTCAAATGAGGAATCAATCCCTCTGAATCTGGTGGGGCTGTTTGTAAGGGTAACCGGTTATCAATATGACTGAGAGAGTGCCTTAACTGATGTGACTTTGGAGAGTTTCTGCTTTCTTTGGAAATACAGACCTTTATGTATGCCGTGGTCACTTTTCTCGGTGAATTAAGAATTTCTGTGTATCTTCTGCTAAACTGCCTTCTTATTTAAGTGATGAGAGCTGAAAAGATATATAATACACTAAATAGTCATAGAGGATGGTAGAATACAATTTTATTCAAGAGCAAAACCCTGTGGTCAGGTGACTTTACTCAAAAGGAGCTGAATGAACTACAAATTGTTGGATTTTAATCATCCTGTTTACCTCCTTTCACATTCAAATATTCAAGACTCCTGTGCAAAGGACTACATAAAAGATAGCTGTATGAATGTTCTTTTCATTGTGCTACAGATTTTAAACCGCAAAACCATTGCACCTAAACTGTTTGTTCCCTTTTGGATTTTTGGGTCATCAACTCGAACTTTCTCTGTTTTTGCATGAGTTTGAAATAATATGGTCCATGGTTTACAAGGGTTTTTGTAAACCAAATCACAGGACCTCTCACAAAAATTTACAAAAAGCTTGCTGCAACCTGTAATCATAGAAGAATTTGTATTATAACAGAGTAGGATTAATAATGCATGTAATTATAATATACAATTTTCTTTAGGCTTTTCTAATTATAAAAATATTTCAGATAACATCAACAGTGTGATTCTGAAACGCCTCTCATTTATTATGTAGCTCTCTTAATCAATGCTCTGCCACTGGAAATCAAGTCAGAATGTTATTATGGTCTCTCCTTCTGGATTTAATTACAGCAGTAACTCATGGCTCAAAGTCTGAGCAAACACACCATGCAGTTTATAGCTTTGAAGAACAGCCATTAATCCTGCCGTCTACCTCCCAGTGCAAGCCAATGAAAGCCCTTTAAAAATCTTTATGCCTGAAGATAAACACACATGTATATGCAAGCTGAAGGTGGGAGAGCAGAAAGCCCAGCTGCCGGGTCTATTCTGCACAGGCGCGGGGGAGCATCCGTCCCTGGGAGATGGTCTCAGGTGCTTACACATCTCTGAACTTTTTGCCACCCAGACTGGGATGTTACCTTGCACCCTTAACATTTGTGAGAAGGATTTCAGGACATCAGCTCCTACCCATTGGTAGCCTGGAGGCAGGACAGGGTTTTCGCCATATAAATAGACTTGCTGAAGAGGTCTGTGTACGTCTGTGCCTCTTGTATTATTTTGGAATCAATTTCCATCATGAGTCTCTAACCTGACAATTAGCTGCAAATGGGAATAATACACTCTTTCAAGAACTTGAATTAGTATCAGGAACTGCTTTTAGTTTTGTAGCAGCGAGGGATGATGTCTCTCCCTCCAAAGCAGAAACATGCTCAGCTACACGCTAGTGACTGGGAGGGGGCAGTGTTGCCAGAGGGGTCTGGGGAAGGGTGAGGTGGAGCATGCAGAAGAGTGAATACAACTATGAATGCTTGTTTTTTGAGGCTGACTCTTTTTAAGAAAATCTTGTAACCCAAAGGAAGGACAGTTAAAATACCCTAGATTAATATCTATCAGTGCCTCTGCCTTTCAAAAAAGAATCTAAACCATGATTAAAGAAGATTCACTTGTCCTCTCAAGCCACCGTCTTGAGCACCAGCTTGCTGCATGCTCAATATTTTGAGAAAGAGTAAATTGAAACATAAGCAGCTTTGTTATTTTAGTGTGTGTGTGTGTATTTGAACTCACCAGGGGTGCAAGGGCCCTAAAGTCATCTGCTCGCTTTCCCAGCTGGCTGGATGGACCAACAGCTATTTGATATGTGTTTGGGAAGCTGTGGGAAGGAACCAAAGAAACGTTTGCACTTGACTGATGTAGCTTATGTCCATGCTGCACTGTGTGCTGCCAGGTTATCAGAACTGGTTGGAAATGTTGGGGTGTTTTTACCTAAATATTATTTCATCAGGACCTGCCAATTGTTTGAAATGGAAAGCGCTGGCAGGAAAGGCTAAGCTTCAACAGGCTGCTCTGTTTGAAAGACAGTGACATTTCAAAACTGATATTCTGAAATTGCCACATGCCTTCTGGAAACAAAAAGAAATTAAAGGTTGGCATTTCACTGAAACTTACCAAAAACATGGAGATGAAGCTGTGACTGACCAGCCTGAGTTTTGTGTGGTTTTGGTTTGCTAGCTCTTTCCACATTGCAACATTTTTGTCTTTGTGGAACAAGTTTGTTTGGCTTTAAAAAAAAAAATAATAAAAAAAATATATATATTCTGAGAGTTGTCTAGGACAGCAATTTTTTCCCAGCCTTGGTTTCCAGCTTATGTTCCAGCAGAACCTGGGGTCCTTCTCACCCCAGGAAGCCAGACAGGAGGGGCTGAAAGCACAGCAGGACTAGGTACAAGGTGTTTTGTGTCTAACAGGAGAGGATGAGAGTAGTAAAAGCACTTGGGTAGGAGCTCAGGCTAAGCCTGCAGTAAAAATGTCTCTTTACTCTCCTCTTGTCTAACATTAGCGTTCCAAAAGCAAAATCTCTTGTCAAGCATCTCAAAAGGTGATGCAAGCTTCTCCTGCAGTGCCCAGGGACCGCTGGGTGCTCATTCGTAGTGGCGGGCTCTGCGCTGCCCTTTTGTCTCCCTTGGCTGCAGGAAGGGCTCTAGGAAGACTAAATATCAAGGATGTTTAAATGCCATGAAATGAGGGGGTGTGAGCACCTTTGTGCTCTTGCCTCTTGGCAGTCCATTAATCTAAGGGAAAAGCCTGAGAAAATAAAACTAATTAATCCCAACTACTGTGGACAGTGTAATTTAAGTTTTTTGCAAAGATTAACATTGCTTAGGCTGAAACCTGCCTCAAACCCCCCTCAGCTCACATCCTCAAGCACGAGACTATTCCGTGTTTTCTACAACAAAATATACAGCCAACTGTATTTTCTATATTTGCTTTCAAACTCATTACAGGAAACAAACCTTACAGGAAACAGAGGAAATCAGTAACTGCCATATTCCCAGGAAAAGCTGTGGGAAGAGCCTGCTGTATTATGGTTTGAATTCACTCTGCTGTCTAGCACTGGGGATATGGAGGAAAAAAAGCAACGTCCCATTCCAGTGTTCAGATCTGATGCTGTAGGGAGCGGTGTCCTTGATGGCAATGAGCCGTGGTGTCGGCTCGGAGTGGAGGAAACTGGGCTGGAGAGAGAGGGCTTCTGGCTGCAGTGGTGTGACACTGACACATGAGGCTTTAATTTCAAGGGAGGAAGTGGAGCAAAAAGGATTGCAAAATCTGGTTCTATAATGGTCTGTGAGTCTGCTTGCTGTGCTTAATATCATATTTGTGGTCTCGGAGGAAACATGAGCTGGTCCTCCTTGGGTCGAAGCAAGATGGGGAGGTGGGTGGAGTGCAGCATTAAAGTGAGAGCAAGGAAAAGTGGGGAACCTTGATGTATCAGCAGGGATACGAAGAGCCCTTACCTCTCACTGTGATTGAGAAGCAGCTGTAAAGCATTTCTTCACTTTTTTTTTTTTTTTTTTTTAATGTTATTATTATTATGGCTGTTCTGTTTGTGAATACAGAAAACTCTTGGGCATTTGTTCTGTGATATGCATGTCAAGCCTTGCACACACCCCTCGTTGCACGTCTCCAGGTTCCTAGCAGACCTCAGCCTTGAGTCGCTTTGTTCCAGGGTATCCCAAAACCATCTGAGGAGATGGCTCACAGGCTGCGGGAGGTAATTTGCTCTGGCAACTGAGAAGAGAGCAATCTGTACAGCATCCTTAGAGCAAAGCAACACAAAGAGAAACTACTGTGGAGAGTAATTACTCCCGTAATCCTCCAGGCTTGCCTTGCCACAGCGCTGTGCCATGAGATCTGTGCGAATCTGGAGGTTTCAGTAATTCCCTTTGCAATGGTAAACGTGCATTTGCAACGTGGAGGGGAAGGTTGTTTTCATACGAAGGCAATCACTTACCCTTTATTTACTGTGAAGGATGAGGACAGGGGACTCAGACTCCCAAAGCTTTTCACAGTTGGTTTTGTTGTCTAATTATTCTGCAGAAGAGCTTTTCCCGGCAGCATGGGCCTGTGTCCTCTGTAGCAGAGCCTGGGGGCCTCCTGCCCTTGCAGAAGGTCTCTCTAGAAGTGAAGTTTCACGGTGGGGTAATACTGCAGCCCATGTGCCTTTTTCACTTTGTTTATTTCTTTTTAATGGCATCGCACGAATAAAGAAATTTGCCTTCCATATTGCCTTTTGAAGGCAGATAATTGTGTTGCTGTTGTGTTCACTACGGGCTTGTCATGCCCAAATGAATTTACATATATCTGTCTTTTCCTTCAAAAAGCAGCCCTGCCGAGTTTTCCCAGTTGTTCAGTCAGTCACAAAACACTGTTGTAAAGCAAGCGCTGCTTTATGTTGTCTAAATAGATGTGGCTTTTCTCTTGTTCCCACTGTCAGTCTTATTGTTAAATTGCTTTGAATTTGCAGTGAATTGAAATTCTGTGTTCCAAGGAGAAAGAAGTTATTACTGGTAATTAGGATTATTGGATAGTAGCACTTTTCACTCTAGAGTTAATGAGTTATGATTAGAACATATCCTTTCATTAGTTTAAAATATTCCCAATGTTATTCTGATATCGTGATTAATAATAAAAAGTTTAAATAGCAGTCCACTTAAACCAGCAGAAACACACATGGCTTCCCAGGCTACATTACACCTGTGGATGGCTAAACATGAGCCACTCAGCCTAACAGAGAGTCCCACCCTGATGAGTTCCACCAAGGTAAAAAAGTACACCGTAAAATCAGTTATCATGTAGGACATCTGAGACCATGCTTCACAAGAGACTTCCACTTGGAGTTGGCACTGAGCGGGCAATCAGTGTGATGAACTATGTTTTCTATGTTTTCACCTTTTTGGCTCCATTTCCCTGAAATGAAAAAGGTCTCCTTCAGAAACCTCTGTGGCACCATTCAAAGTTTTCTACTGGATGAAGAGGTTATGGAGGCACCATGGCATATAGAGATGGTGCTGGAGAATGTTGTGTGCTACAGTCTGGAGAAACTCTACTTTTCCCCAGCTGTCTTTGCACTGCAGGGCTCCAGGAGGATGGTTTCTGCATCAGAGCAGAGGGATGGGCATCATATTTCATCAACTGCGTTTAATCTCTGGTGAGATTAAGGTAGGTATGGGGCTCGTGTGTGTCAGGGAGTGAGGCTTATAAAGGTAGCATAGCAATGCAGGATGCTGAAAAAAACTCTTCCAGTAATTTGGAAGGTAGATTTTAAAATGGTGAGCGTCAAAGGCTAGAAACCATTCTTTGATCTTCCAAAGCCTGTAAATGAGAGCAGTGTCTGCAGGACACAACACGTGTTCAAACAATGGCAAGAAATCTGAATGGAGTTTTGAAGCAGCAAAACCCGTAAAAAATGAAAGGAAAAGGGACATAATTCAGACAGTCAGCCTAAACAACAGCATGGTTGTCTCAGATGTTTTTAGTAGACATTGTACAATAACTTATTAACTCAAAAATAAACTGTTTGAATTGTCAGCTGAATTCTTGAAAAAGGAGGGAGGTGGTAGTTAAATAATTGTGGACTTGGAATAAGAAAGATTTTAGTCTGTGCAAGTTTCTGAAAAGATCACAGCCTCAAAAACAGGGGAACATTTTTAGGTGGGAGGAAGTAATGAAAAACATTCTGAAATGTTTTTGTTGTGGTTTTCTGACCTTTTACCAAGTGCTCCAGGCCTGCATGAAATATTGAGCTATGAGGTGGGTTTGTTTATTCTTAGGTAAAGCACGCTCAGAAAACATTTATGATCACAACTGTGGGTAAACAACACTTGGAGTCCTTAGGTGGGCCCTGCCATGGCCAGCCAACCCTGGGAAGGCTCTTCAGGCTAACATTTAACTTGATGTATAAATCATGGCTTGGCTCTGCAGTGATGCTGGGCTACCTGGTTCCCAATGGAATCAAGTTAAAAACTTAAATACTTCAGTATTTTTGGACCTGAATTATTGACAGTGCTGGAAGGGGAGTATGTATGAGCAGTATACTCATATTCTTTCCAATGTTTTGGCACATAAAAACCAAATTGCTGAATTCATTTGTATACTTGCTTATCTTAGAGTGCAGTACATGGCTGGAAGATATACCTCAGTCTGTGTGCCTTTCCTTCTTAATGTCTTACCATCAATTACAGCATTAGTTACCCATGTTTTCTGTTTCTAAATACATCTGGAGGGTTGGTTGCTTTTTTTTTTTTTTAACTATTCATTGAGACAGAGACTTACTTTTTACCGGAGTTTCTGAATGTGCTTTTAAAAATCTTGGAGCCAACCTGTGACAGCCAGAAGAAAAACAGGACTGGATGATGGAGACTGGTTGTATCAAGGCAGTTGTGTAAAGCAATGAGGTAAGTTTCAGTGTTTTCTTCTAATGTGCTGTCTCAAGGTATCCTATTGGAATTTTGTAAGACAATTGCTTTTTATAAATGTGTTGTGACAAGCAATTGCACACCACTCCGCACATCTTAAGAGAGGAAGAACAGAATAATTGAAAATAGGGCTGGGAGAGCTCTCGGGAGGTCACCCAGTCCATCTCCCCAGCCAGGTGGGATTGGCTTCACACTAACTACTCCTGGCATATGTTTGCCTCACATGTTTTCAAAAACCTCCAGTGACAGAGATCCTGCAACCTCCCTAGGAAATTCTGTCAGGGCTTATTGCTGCTTAACATTAGAAACATCTTTCCTACTGCCTTGCTCACGTCCCTCTCGAGGTCAGCGTCATACTGTTGCCTCTTGTCCCTCTCGAGGCCAGTGTGATACCTTTTGCCTTTTGCCAGGCTGCCAGGGAGCACAGGGGATGGTCACTTCCCTTCTTCTACAGCTACAAGTCCATCTGTTTGGATACTGCTATGATTCTTCTTAGTGTTCTTCTTTCTAAATTAAATTAATCCTATGCTTTTAATGTTTCCTCATAATGCATGGGGTTTAAACCTTCTCTCATTTATGTTGTTTTCTTCTGGACTCGAACTAAATGATCTATGCCCTTTCTGAAAACGTTGGCCCAAACCTACATTTCAGTGGCTGCAGTTTCTCTTCCTGATAATTATTTTGCAAGGGGTGCTTTGCTCATCACAGCAAGGGTTTTCAGGAGCCTTTGTTAAAGCAGTCTTTGGTAAGTGCCCAGTCCTGGACCCGATATGGTGTTTGAGTAGGCAGTACAGACTAGAGGAGCCTCAACATCTTAGCTGATCTCCGGTACCCTAAGGAGTCCTAAATTTTAAATGGGAAGAGGACATGAAAGGAAGATGGTAAAAACACATAGTGGCACCATTCTCAAAGATGTCTAATTCTTAGAAATACTTTTTACTGATCTGTGTTAGCCTCCAACTGTCTGTCCCCTGCAACTTCTCAAGCAATACATCTATAGAAGTGACTCTCCATGTGAGCCTCTGAGCGTGAGAGTGGGTCAGGAGAGCCAGCCATGATGCAAACTTCAGCTAAACAACCCTGAAAAATTCATGTTGTATGTATTATGGGGGCTGGTCAAGAGGATTCTCTCCTCCTGGAAGAAACACAGGCATTTTTGGCTTGTATTATGCTACTTTGATCCTGAAACCTCCTTTGGCGGTGGCAAAACACCCACTAAGGGTCATGGCCAGGGTGTTTTATAGTAGGCTTCTATCCCAGTTGAGTAAGTTTAGGATGGAAAAAGCTTTGTCTTCCCAAAGCAGCTGAAGGACTAGATGACTTTTACAGTTACGTGGCTGTCAAAAAAGCCTCCAAATCCCTTCGGGTTAGGGACTCCAAACATCACCATCTAAGTGAAGTGATTTTTGGAAAAAAATGTCAGCAGATAATAGTTTGATTTGGTAGGAATTGAATTAATTTGAGAGGGGGGGGGAAAAAAAGGGTTGTTGTTGGCTATCCTCTCCGCTGACAATGTTAACTGGGAGATAGGGATCCGTTCAAACATAAGCAATTATAATTGCATAAACATAAATATGTAGGTTTCTAGAGCTTTTGCAGGGGACTGAGCTGATACTGCAGCTTGTGCTGGGTATCTGGGAAATAAAATGAAGAGAAATAGCCTTGCTCTGAGTGTGTGAGGTTAAACTTGTTGCTGCCTCTCTCACTTTGGGATTTCTGCATCCAACAGATTTCACACTCTTTTAAGTAAGCAGAGTTTCAGTGTTTTCTGCCATATAGTTTAATACCACATAAAGGAAGAGAAAGAAAAGGAAGTTGGCTAATGCTGGGATTGTTCTGGTGTTTTCTTATACAACAGAATGGTAAATTGTTTTCCTTGGCTTTCTGGAAAATTTCTGACCTTGATACTTCATATTCAATTTATGTAAACAATTACAAAAGCATCTGAGCCAAAAAGAAAAGGCTATTTCTTGAAAACCTGCAGGGAATGCACATGGGAATTTCCCACATGCTGTGGCAATCTTAAAAATACCTCCTTGTAACCCCACAATATTAATGATTAACTCCGGAACTGTGAGGTTTTCCAGACTTCCAGTGAACTCAGTGATTTGTGTGTTCAGCTGCATGTATCAGGGAGAGGTAGTAAAAAAAAAAAGTAATTTACCACTTCTAGTGACTTGCATTTAAGAAACAATCTGCCCCATTTTTCCCTTGAAATTCAGGGATTTCTGCAGATTGCTTGGTTGATAAATAGCACAGTACAGGAAATGTTGTTTTGTGGCTAAGCTGTGTGCTGAGATGCTCTTGCAAGAATGAGCTGGAACCAGCTTTGTTCTTCACAAATTACTCAAAGATGGAGCTGCTTTGCTCAGGACACTTGCCCACACATTGCAGCATGAACTTTCAGAGATGTGCTAAACATTATTGATATCTTGTTTATGTACATCTGAAATTTAGTGTTGGTGTTAGCTTTGTGAATTGTTTCTGTTATATTTGCTGAAGAAGAGAGAAGGAGCAGACTGCCTCTTGAGAGGTGATTTCCCAGAGCAAGCAGGGCTTCTTGTGCAAGGAGATTCACATCACACAAAGTCTGCTCAGCTTGTGGCATGGTGGGCAGCACCACTGACAACAGTTTACAGTTGCATGAAGCTTTTGAAAGATGCCAAGTGCCAAACCCTCACCTATCTATGCCACAGCCTGTCCGTAATAGTTAAGAGTATCCAGCCTCTTGGACCACTTTTCTTTATTGATCCTGTTTAATGTAGTGGTGTGGTCTATCAACCATCCCACTGCTCTGGTTTGGTGGTGATAATATTTTTACCTTTAAAATTTCTAGAGTGTGGCTTTTTAATGTATTCAGATTGAGAGACTGGAACTTGGCAGTCATGGGTGCCAAGTCAGTATTCATCTTTACTGGGCCAGAATAAAACTGTTTCAGAGTACCTTGTGAACACTTCCTTTTCAAGGTGTTTTTAATATCAATATATATACATCATTTAGTTATATATGTATACTTTAGTCTCTCATTACTTATCTGTCCATCCATCCATCTATCCATCCATCCATTTATATGGTGGCTCCTCTGGATGTTTCTTGGGTCAATATAAGTCTTTTTTTTTTTTCACTGGCGGGGCAGTCCCAGCAGTATCCTAATGACACAGTCCCCCACAATTCACAGTTAGACCATCAGAGCTTTGCTGCAGCAGATGTTGGGAACTTACCTGCCTGCAGTCAGAAATATCTCTACAAACTAGACTTAAAGAAAGAATCAAGCTTTAGCTGCACAGAGCAGGAGAACCTGTTTTTTCTTCTGAATGGAAAGATGCATGTGTGATGTTTTTTTTCTTCTGAATGGAAAGATGCATGTGTGATTTTTTTTCTTCTGGATGGAAAGATACATGTGAAAGACAGGGATGATGAACAGATTAATTTCTTTCCTGTGATTGTCTTCTTTTGGGCTAGCACAGAAATTAAAAAGAAGACACAGCCTTGTTAGACCTTCAGTGAGTGAAATTGTTTGTGTTTTTGGGGAAATAACAGCAAGTCTAACAGGTAGGGTGATGGGGTTGTATGCACAGACTGGGTCTACAGCAAGCTGCACTGAAAGCTGTGTTTGACAGTATGGAGGTGATTAAAATAACCTTGATGAAGTACTGTTAAGAAATTATTCTAGTTATGAATCTTGCATTATTTAATGACCATTCTTGAAACTTCAGGTCCTGCGAGCAGCTCATTTAATGAAAACATTAGTTTCCAAAAATTAGGTTGGCTTCTTCTCCTTCCAGTCATGAGAAGTGACCTGGAAATCAGAGCTGGGTACACCTACAAGATTCCAAACTCAGAAAGTCAAGTAGGAAGAATAGACACCAAATCTTTTAAATCAGAATGTTTCAAAAAACCCCTCACACCGCCCTTTAAACAAAGGGTGGAAATGTTCTATCTTTTATAGTATTAAACCCCCCTGCATTAATATGAATCTATGGTAATTGTTTAAAGGAAGAATATTTACATACAGGTAACTGGCAGGCAATGAAATGTCATCTGAGAAGATGATGACCCTTTCAAACTTTACTATTCTTGGGCTCATAATGTTGTGGGCACTATTCACTGCTCAGCATCTATGTACATGCATATAGCTATATATATGTATCTATTAAGTTTCCTTTCTTCTGTGCCTAATACACAGAGGATGTGGCTTTGTTTCAGCCCTGCTGTGACATTTACCTTTCCGTCTGGGGGTAGAGGCTCACACATTCAGCTTGAGAAGTCCTGGGTTGAGTTGTTCTGAAGACAGATGTTGGCTATAATTTTTGTGGGGTTTGGTTTAGAGTTCAGCCTGTGCTAGGGCACATGTGGTCAGAACATCTTGCCTCTGTAGTCAGGAAGCAGATAACCAGCTGGTCAGTACAGTACATCTCTCTGTATCTGCTTGATTAATGAAGGATATGGGTCTGCCACAGCTTTTACCTTCAGATCTTGGCTCTTCAGTTGACTCTTGCTTTCACCCTCAGAGAGCTTAATTTTCCTCCCAGATAAGATTTATTTCACTGGGTGGTGGTTTTTTTTTTCTTAACCCCCCCCCCCCCCCAAAACACCACCAAAAAACAAAATCACCAGCAGAACCCAAACAAGCTTAGAGGTATCCAATTACTGGCACCAAACTCATGAACTTTTGCCCCATTCAGTGTTTTCCATTTCCCATTACGTTCAGTTTGACTGGAGCCACATGCTGTCCCCATTCCTAAGCTGGCCATTTCCTGCTGGAAAAGGCAGGGAGAGATTCTGCATTGGCTGGGAGAGAAATAATACCTGCAGTTCTCTCTGCAACTTCTGTGAATATTACACTGCTGTGTGTGTTGCTGACATTCGTAAACCCTCAGAATTTTCAAAAGTAAGATTTGGGAAAACGTGTTTGCATATGGCACTCACTGTACCATGGAACTATGGCTTATTATTATGGCATAAGAGCTTCACTTTACTGTCAGCTGATACAATAAAACTGTATCATACGGAGCTTGGAGTTCAGCAAACGGGCTTTTGTTCTGTACCCTGCTACAGATCGATCTCCATATGTTTTATTTCAGTTAGGATAATTGCAGATATAAATTTAAGTATCTGCCCTCTTTTAAAGCTGTTGACTCCTTGTTTCCTCCAACATTTTCATAGCAGTTAGGCACTGTAGAAAGTATTTCTGTGACTCATTTAAGAATTTTTATGTTATAACTGCATTGACCTATAAGGAAGCCTCTAGGAAAAACTAAACACCCAATTTACCCTATTTTTCCCAAGTTGTTTTTTCTGTTACACACCTCTGTTCTGTCACCTTTTACTTGCTTCCCTCTAAATTGAAGGCTGTTATACTGCCTTAAATCTTTCTACCTATGGGAGTCTTTTTAGGCTGCTGAACATTGTAATTAACCACTTTGGACTTTCCAGGTTTTACTGCGTGTACGCTCTGCTAAAATTCAAGCCCGTGTATGGCAAACAGAGTTCCAGATGAAGGCGTATTGCTAACTAACATAATGGCATTATTCATCCAACAATGCTCCTTTTTAATGACTTTTCTTTTTACTGTTGCTGTGCAGCAGTCAAACACACCTTTTTCCTGTGCATTTTGGCAAACAACAGGCATTAACTTTGAAGCTCAAGGCACTTGAGCTTTTAAGGTTGAGCGTCCACATTTCATGAAAACTGTTCTAGTTACCTGATTGTAAGTCTCATAAGGACTGAAGAACCCCCAAATGACCTTTTAAATTCATAGTATCACAGAGTTGTTTAGACTGGAAAAGACCTTTAAGATCATTGAGTCCAACTGTTAATGCAGCACTGCCAGGTCCATCACTAAACCATGTCACTAAGAACCACACCTACATGGCTTTTCAATATCTCCAGGGATGGTAACTCTACTACTTCCCTGGGCAGCCTGTTCAATGCTTGACCACCCTTGCAGTGAAGAAATGTTTCCCAATACCCAATCTAACCCTCCCCTGGCGCAACCTGAGGCCATTTCCTCTTGTGCTGTTGCTTGTTATCTGGGAGAAGAGACAGACCCCACCTGCCTACAACCTCCTTTCAGGCAGCTGTAGAGAGCAATAAGGTCCCCCCCAGCCCCCTTCTCTCCAGGCTGACCCCTCCCCCCCCCCCAGGCTGGTGCCCCAGTCCCTGCCCCAGCCCCTGCCCGGCTCTGGACACGCTCCAGCCCCTCAGTGTCTGTCTGGCCGTGAGGGGCCCAACGCTGAGCCCAGGCCCCGCGGGGCGGCCCCACCAGTGCCCAGGGCAGGGGGATGGGCGCTGCCCCGGCCCTGTTATTCCTGGGAAGACCTCCTGGCTAACACAGCTGGGGTGGCCTTGGTCCTCCTTCTGGTGGCAGCAGGTGCAGGTGAGCCCAGGTTCATCTTGTGCCACCAACCTGAAGGTGAGGTTTGCATGGTGCAGAGGAGATTCCAAGCTACAAAGCAACCAGTCTGGTGGATGGACGGGTCCTGCCTTGCTGCACCCCAGGAGCTGTGCTTTAACTGGGGATGGGCCAGGCTGTGCGGGTGTGTTGCCCACTTGAGTAGGGAGATGGTGCCTGGAGGAGATGTTTTGCTACCACTACCAAACTGGATTTTGTTAACACAGCAGGAAACCATGAGGTGGCATTGACTGTGTCACAGCACCATCTGCAAAAGTATGCTGTATTGCGCAGAGACTGTAGCAGAATTAGGCAACGGTGTTGCAAACTGTGATAAAGCACACATTAAACACACAGTGCTCTGGGAACGGATCTAGCAGTTCTTGCTCAAGGAGTCCCAAAATGGTCCACACAGCTTATGGTTGTGATAAAAACAGGCAGATAAGACACTGCTATGTCCCTACGAGGTGGCTAGAATATAGATTCGAAGAATGAGTGGTGTGCCTGTAGGTGAAGCACAGGCTTGCTAGGGCTTAATAGCATGCTGTGAATTTGCCTCTATGCGGTTTAGTCATGACCATGACTGAGACAGCTCAGCCGAGGGGAGCCACAGGGATTTCAATTCTGACAACATGAACTAGGGAGAAAACCTGAAATGATGCTGGTATTAGTCATATAGAAATCTCTGGTGATGCACAGTAACTAAGTTTGAAATTAAAAGGGATATGGACTAATCAGCATGAATGTGATCATCTAAGATGGAGAAACTACCAGTTGTAAAACCAAAACTTTGATGATGAATGCACAACCAGTTCTATACTGGTATTAAAATTCTCATCCATCCATTTGTATGGTGAAAGATGTCTTTCCCCTTGAGCGAGTCTGGAGGGGCCGTGCAATGTCTGAAAGTTCATGATCCGTAGCTGTCGAAGGGGCTCTGGCTTTTAAATAAGCCAGCTGGTGATCAGATGCTGTGACTTGCTATTTATTTTGCAAATCATACCTGCGGACATGTTTCCTTAGCAAAGTCACTGATTGTGACAAATGTGTATAACAAGTGCAGTCTTCTATTGATTCTCACATTCTATTTTCTGCTTTTGGTGAAAACAGATGGAATTCAATTTTCTCACAATTACTATTAGCCAAGAATAACATCACTTAAATCAGTGCGGGGGAGGTGGAAAGTTGCAACTACACAAACACAGAGCCTGAAAAGCTGGATATTGAAATGTAACTTGCAAATAACCATAACTGATGTGCTATACAGGCCTTAATTCAGAAACACACTTAAGCATTTTCTGGACGCAAAGTGTTATGTCCTACTGACATTATACGTGTGACCTTCAGAAGGAGGGTGATCCAGATTGTTCTTGTAGGTTAGTTTCATGGCATGACTGATGCTTAAAGTGTAAAGTGTCAGGATATTTTCCACTAAAAATAAACCCAGGGCAAGGCTGGATGTCGCTGAAGCTAATATAAGGGTATGTAGTTCTACAAAATCATTGCTTACCTTGCAAAACATTAAAGAAAATTCTGAAGAAATTAAAATATTAGTACATAATTAGAAGTCAATCCTTGGGCACACAATAAATAATTTCCAAATATTTGGGCTGTTTTAGATCAAAATGCTGTGAATTTAGAGAGGGTGCATTGCATAGCTAATGCATGAGTAAAAAATCCTACATTCTGTGAATGTTAAAGGGTAAATCAAATGCTTAAGGTTAAAAAATAGCATAATTAAAGATTTTTTGAAATACCAGCTTTACACTGATTCTTTCACATCATGCTGAACGCTCAAATGATGTGATCACAGGTATTTTAGTCCCGTTCTTATGTATGGCCTCTGGCTTTGTTTAGTGACTAATACGGGATTATTAGTTTCATCCTAGGCTTCCTTCTGTCCTTTTCATTGTTACAGGAGCTCAACAATTCCACCAACTACTATGTTTCTGCTCACAGTGGCGTTGTAAAGAGCCATTGTTAGACGCTATCATACAGATACTGAATGGAGCCAGACACCTCTGTGTCAAAAAGGCACCAGGATAAGATCATTATGATAGTCTATTTCAGAGCCTTTAGTGTTTTATAGTGCTTTATGTGTTCACAGCAAAGATATGTGGACATCATACAACTGGTGTCTGTAGTAAGGTGTCTGAAAAAGTAAGATGACCTGCCAGTGGTCATCCATGAAAGTCTTGCCCTGTAACACTTGTGAAATCTATGGCTTAATGCCTAATAAACCCATTTTGTGAGGGCAGCTCACAAGCCTGGCAGAAGAAGCCCGAGGAACACCAGTTCTGCGCCTGCATGCTGGGACTGAAGTTACACTTTGCAGGTTTTTAGAAGTCGCATTTTTAAACCTTAATGAGTTGACTGAAACTGCATAAGATGAAGCTGTTGTTTTGGCCAGGTTTGGGGAAGTATTCATAACAGCAGCAAAATGCCTCTCCTATCCCTGAAATGATGGTCCTGTCATATTCCAAGCCCCAGAAGCATTGAGGTGGGCTGGAATATTTCATTTTGCCTTTTCACAAGGCCAGAACACTATTTTTCTTTAAGAAACAGCAGAGCAGCTTTTGATGAAAACTTTTTCCAAGAGATGTCAAGGCAAAAAAAAAAAAGACAAAAAACCCACCAAGAATTTTTTAAAGTTAATCCACCCATTTGTGAATTTTGAAGTGTTAAACAAGCTACCTCTGTCCAAGCAGTCACGTCTTGCACACAGTCTGAATGTGGAATAATTAAAAAATGGAAATCTATTTTCCTTTGTGCAGCATTTATCATTTCTAAAGGCATTCAGCCGGTACAAGTGATTCCTCTTTCAAATCAGGTGAGGAAAGCATGAATGAAGTGGCTGCTCAAAACCTACAGCGACCTCTGGACAGGATTATTCATGGGGTGGGGAGGCTGGGAAGCTCTGGGCATAGGAAGGGGGGGGTGTGGGTGTGGGTGGGGTGTGTATGACAGCCCCTGGACACCCATCCGTGCCGGGCAAGGGTTGTGTTTGGCTGGGGAGACAAAGCGCTTGCTCATGGCCAAGTTTGCTGCATTGCGGGAAGGGATGAGTCAGGCTCTTCACACCTGATCCACCACTGCTGGTTCATCCAGTACAGAAATGGATGCATCCTCAGCTCCCAGCTGGCAGGGATTGATTTTCCATCCCTTTGCACAGTGGTTTGTACCAGAGGGAGGTGGCTGCATTGGTGCTGGGGTGCTGGGACCACCAAGGTTGGTCTCTGTGGGTGCAGGGTGACACTTCTCCTGCAGCCTTCCTGCACCCTCTTTGCCCCCGTGGTTCTTGTGGTCACATGTTTTCTTTCTTGCAGCAGCAGAGCCGTGTGTTGAAAGGCTGTAATTTAAGCTGAGATTGCATCTTTTCTCTCCCTACTGTTTTCTGTCATCTGAATATTTCTCAAGAAATTACTTTGTGGGCTTAAATTTCTCACGTTAAAACCCGACTATTTATCAGCATCTGATACATATTTAAATAACTTTCCAGTGCCCTTGTTTAATTCACAGCACTGAATGCTCACTGAAGTCAAATCATGAAACACATTGGTGTCAGGATATTTCCATACTTTTTTTTTTTTTATCCTTCCACTTCTAACGTCCTTGTTAGAAGAAGCAAGTAAGGACTAAATAGTTTGAGCAATTCTTTCTGGGAAGGTATTTCTAAGCAAAGAAGTAACAAGCCTGGGATCTAAGTACACAAGACCTGCAAAAACTGAGATGTTAAAATAATCGCAAACCTTACAAATGAGACAGAAGCATAACTCTTACTGCTCTTGGCACTGGTTAAATCTAGAGAGGAAATTGAAGATTTTTATGATTCTAATAAAATTACTGTTCAACACATTCAAAGGGATGATAGCGAAACATAAAGGGCAGTGTCTCATACATTAATGTTAACCCGACAATATCATTTATATTGAAATTTGACTTGACTTTCAAGCACCATTTGAAAGGTTATTGCATGTGAAACTGAATTAAACAATACAGCTGAAGTTTCCCCTTTTATAATTGAAAATCAAAGCTGTAGTTTTCTTTCTGTAAGTCCTGACTCAAAAAAGCCAAAAATAAGAATATGTGCCCTAGAATTATGCCTTGCTCTACCTCCTACCAGCAAAATCCCAAGTTTGTTAGGGGGGGAGGAAAAACAAAAGCAGGTGAAAAAGGCATACCCTTAACGCAGAGCTCTGGTGCCAGAACTGGCTTATGCCAGAGTGCACATTAATGAGGCTGTTTCACCTTTACACTAGGGTGCCTGAAATAAGATACTCCTCCACTCTCTAGTTTCTAAGTCTTGTATTTCCATCCCTGTCTTTATTAATTTTGGGCTGATGAAATCCTTTCCCATGCTGTCCTGTCCCAACCTTTACCTCTCAGACTGCTCTAGTTATTTGAAGCACAATACCTTGTTTAGCTAAGCTAGCCTGCTATGTACGTGTGAGCTGGATCAAATAACTCTGCTTCAGTCACCTCTTTAACTTTTCCAGGAATTATATTAAAAACTAACATCCATCTCCCCGAGGGCTTAATGCAGAGTCTCAGCAAGCCTACATCATTTTGGTAAATAGCTTGGAAATTTTAGAATTCACGTGAAAACATCCTTAACTGAGTGGGACCCCAGGAAAAAAAAGACAAATCCCCATCCTCATCCTGAGATGACTTTGTTGCAAATGCAACTTTTAAATGAGGCAAGCTAGTTCAGCAGAAACCATCAGACTTTTCTGAGAATCTCTCCACTGTGTTCCTGCCAACTCTACCACTTTGGGCATTCATCTACCAGATTTCCAGGCAGCTGAGAAGTGCAGACAAATGGTCACTGTACACACAGCAAGGAGCCAGCCCGCACCTCTGCACAACGGTCGGGCACGCCAGCGGCCTCAGACCTGTGAATACTGGCACGTTTGTGCCGGCTGTCACTAACAGGGGAGGCAGAAACATGTCAAGCAAACAGAATCTGACTCCGTCAGAGAAGACGGTACCTCCGACACAATGCAGAAATGGGACGGAGGTAAATACAGGGATTTATGTTCCTTACAACCAGACTGTTCAATGGAACAGGGAGGAGCTGTCAGAAGTTGTCTTTATGAAGAATGGTTTTTATTAAACTAGGAATGGATTTTCCTAGTTGAGGTGCTTAGCACATGTGGAGGGAAGATTTGGAAACAGGAAAGACTTTCTCCAAGGTTTATTTTTGTTGCTTTGCCTATGGCAGTATTTTTCAAAGAATGGCTTGTGTTTTGGGGAGAGAAAGAGGGGCAGGGGAGGCAGCTGGGGAAAAGTCATAAGAATTAGATAAAATCTTCTTTACCCCCTAAAATACGTCCCCCACAATTGAAATATCTGGATTTACTATTGGGAGATACATTCATATTTTTGAAAAGAATGTATAGATGGATAAAATGTATTAAACCATCTACTTAAGTTCCCAACTCAAATAACCATGTTTCCATTGTGTATTTTTATGACTGCAAGGGTGTTTAAATTCATCTATCTCTATTAATCTTATTTTTTTTCCACAGTGAACAGTCCTGTCTCTACTCCCACCAAGTCACGCTTCCTGCGATTTCAAAAGTAAACAAGTACAGACAACATGAATGGCAGCAAATAATGTAAACAGGAATTCTCATGCTAATTGTACCCATGCTCTGCTATACTTAGAAGTGGAAGTCAAGTCAGTGTTTGGTGAAGCATATCTCCTGCAACCAAGAAGGAAGCAGAAAAATAATCAACTTAGGGGCTGGTCAGTCTGCAGAGGAAATCCGAGGTGCAGTTTCACAATACATTAAGTCCACAACAATATAGGTTCAAAAGTTCCCTTTCTGCCTGACCTTGGCCTTTTGGGAAGGCTTGGGAAGAGGAAATGGTGTTTTAAAAACCAGATAGCCCACTAAACTGATTTGTAGTTTGGCCTTCCAAAAGCGCGTGCTCGTACAGAGAGGAAACGAGCCTGGGCACAGAAAGATCTCTGTGATGGAGCCAGGTGGGCAGAGTTTGCTGCTGAAGCCAGAAGGGTGTGGAAGTACATATCGGGAGTAAAACGGGGAGATAGCTATTAGCATGCCCTTTGATTTCAGATAACATATTTAGTGAGAGTTGGTGGAGTCGGAGCTCCTGGACAGCTTCATTCCTGGTGGGATGCACTAACTTCTTCGTGATGAAACAGCTCTGGTTGCCCCTTTCCGAGTCATGTTGCTGTGCAGGAACCATCTACCAAGCTCAAGTGTTGCATGAGCTGGGACTTGTGAAAAGACACAAGGACTTGCATGTTAGGAAAAGGTGACAGTGATAACCGTGTAGTTTAAATTTTACTTATTATGGTTAACACCAAAGTGTGTGTCGCTTTTATTGCCCTCGATCGTGTGTTATTTCTCGGGTTTTTTGCTAAGCTTACTGAATAAAGCCCAGTGTGGACAGCCAGCCTCAGCAACATCTGTAGATGCTTCTGTGCAGGTAAGAATAATAACATTCAGCAACACTGACATCTTGTGGCTGATGAGAAATGACTCAGACATGCCAGATGAGCCACAAATGTCCCTTCATCAATCGTGTATTCAACATCTCCTAAAATATGGTGATGCTTAAAGTACCACAAGTCTGGTAACTGAGAGGTTAAAGGCAGAAAACGCATCAAGGTGCCGGTTTATTAGTTGACTGAGCCATGTGTGTGGATAATCCGGCTGCATGCTAATCCTTTTGGCTAATCTTCTCTGTGTGAATGATTCCCTCCAGAGGACAGGGATAGAGTCTGGGATTTTTGACATGACAAACAGAAGCTGTCGCTCCCTGCAGATGATCTTCTTTGTGTTTTCGTCCTCCATGGGGAATCTGGGAGAGAAAATACCTCTGGAAAAGACCCCTGGAGGAATCTTTCTTGCTACCTATTGTTACTGCCAGAAATAAAATCAGCAAAGCCAGGCTGTGAGTCTCTGCCTCTCAGCCAGTGGAGATTTTTGGGAAAAGGTGTGGTAGGGAAGACTGTTGGTATGGCAAGATTTGTAGGAGCAAATCCCGGCTGTCTGGAGAGTTGCGAAC
Source organism: Falco cherrug (assembly GCF_023634085.1). Taxonomy (NCBI): domain Eukaryota; kingdom Metazoa; phylum Chordata; class Aves; order Falconiformes; family Falconidae; genus Falco; species Falco cherrug. The sequence goes on along the minus strand of NC_073697.1, from coordinate 45,592,967 downwards.
TCTTCTGCATGCTTAGGGAACCGAGGCTTAAATATAACCTGTATAAAATAGCCTTACCCTTGAAGTATGGGTAGGAAGAGAAAATCTGCTTGGGACTCCAGTAGATGGTGGAGGGAACAGATGTCCTTTTTAGTCTAAAGATAGATGTTTGTGACACTGCAACATGTTATGGTCAGCCTTGGACTTCTGAGTTGCTAGCAGCTTCTTGGAATGCTTCCTTGTTTGTGAGTGTTTTTGTTGCTAATGAACATCTGTATCCACTTTATCATCCGAACCCAGTGATGAAATGATTACTGAACATGAAATAAAATGTTATGCAATGGACTTTTACAAGTATCTAGAGAACTTTCAGGCTTTCTTGAGGATGCTAGATCTGGGATTGTAAGGAGCAATGACTTTATGGTCTGCTTAAAGACTCTTGAAATCAATGAAAAAATGCCCCTTGAAATCAAAGCAATTGTCTCATTTGAGACCTGTATTGCATAATATTCTTTATGAAACCTGGGGCTAGAATTGTAAAAGGCCACACCTAGCTGAGGCTGGGATTAAATTGACTAGGAAAATCTTAAAAGCCTAAAACAGACTGAAGCTGGCTCTGGCTTGGGGGTCCTATTTGCTAATTGTTGGGGAATAACATCCTATTCCTAGTCTCAGAATGAATTTACTTCTCACCCCCCCACACACCTTGCCCTTTTTTAGAATGGCTTTGAGTAACTTCACCTAGTGAGACCATGAAAACAAACAATAGAGCTGAATGATTCTGTGATTTGTAGTGTGCTTGGCTGTACTACGTATTGTGCCTTGGCATCTTTTAATTCAGTGCATTAAGTCACCTTAAATCACTGACATACACAAATGCTATAATTTAGTATACTATGTAAAGATTCCAGTTTAAAATGGTTGATATCATGTTTTTGGGGAAAAGACCCTTTTATCTGTTCTGTTGACTTCAGTTAGTAACACAAAAGATTATTCTTAGCTGATAGGAGTAATCTGGAGGGAAATCTATTATTCAACATAATTTAGAAGTGGGTATTATAGAGCTTGCAAGAACCATTCATTTATACTGATGTTTTCCTCTAAAACACATCTTGTTGTATTGTCTAACTATATTAAAATCTATCACACTGAATCACAGATGTTTGTTTCAAAGAATAAAAAGTGCTCAATTCAGCAGAAACTTGCAGCAGTATGCTGAGTTAGCACCTTTCAAAATTCCAGCCAAATTGGTGTGATTTTTGTTTATTTAGTCTCTGAAATGTATTATACTGACTTCAAGAAGAGTAAAGTTCTCTAATCTCTACCCCTCATTTCTTGAGCACAATTTACATATATAATTTTTAATATATGTTCTTTTTCATCGACCACTGACAAAAATGAAAGGTATGCCACTGTGTAGCATTTGGTGTTATGTAAAGCAACATCTCTATTTCCTATTTTACATTTAGAAATAATTTCTTTTTTCCCTAAACCAATAGAAATGTTGCTGTTTTAATAGCCCACACTGTAAGATGGGGCTATAAAATTCATATGCCTTTTTGTGAGCTGCAACAGGGAACAGCACAGACAAATGATGGTAAGCTTATGACCTCAACTTTGACATTAACATTTGAAAAAAAGGACATCGAACAGTAAATTAGGAGTGAACGGTTCAGTCTCTTCATAACTCACTTGCAATGATTTTGAATGGATGTGTTGTTTCCAGAACTGTAAGCATGGAAAAACTGGGACTGATGTTGAAAACTGTAATAGGCCCTAATTTGATTTTAAACAGTTACACTTTTTAAGTTACACAGTTGGAAGCTTGGTGAAACGTCTGAAGGTACGAACACAAGACACTTCTGGTAAACTGTAGGCATTTGTAATGCAATGTAAATTATTCTTCTCATCAGGGAAGGTGAAGCAGAGAGATCCCTGAGCTTTGCAGAGATACTCAGCTGTCCACTCAACTATTTGATGGTCATCAAGTCAATATTTCTGCATTGCCCAACAGCCCTACATGATTCACCCGTTGTTGGAGCAATATTGGTGTCAGGATTGGATTTCTGTTAGCTTTGACCCTTGCTTATGTATTCAGCCTACAACTATTTTTTCCCCTCTCACACTATATTTTTTTATAACATATGGTTTTTCATCTGTAGGTCTAGAAAGCCAGATGTCCACGGCTCTTTTGGTCAATACAATCTGTTATGCTGCCAATCATAAGCCCTTTAAATACTGCTACAGAAGATTACAGAGTTTGTTTTCATATCCCTGGTCTAAACCTATTTACCAGATTCATAATGATGCTCTAAACCAGTATCTGTACATTGCCCAGTCATACATGAACTGCTGTATTTTAGTTGTTAAGTAATGGGCAAGCAATGAAGCAGCTGTTGAAACATTGCGCTGGGTTTTTCTGTCTCAGGCTGAATGACAGAATTTGCCAGGTCATTTAATCAATTTCATACTGATTTAAACTAGATAAAATCAATCATGTTAGCTCATAGATTTGGTAGCTGGAAGGATTGTGTCACCTACATTGTAATGACATACTTTAATAATTTTTGAATTAAAAAGGAAAAGATCCTTTCCAGTGTCCACAATGCAGTAACCTAAAACCTGCTAAACTATTGCATGCAAGATAACTAAAACTGTAATTCCGAAACAACCAATTTGTAAACTAATAGGTTTTGTGCCATAATTAATCAAAATATGGCAAAATATGGATCTGAATGGTCAGTTGTCCTCAAAAGTGAGTTAAGATAATGTAAGTAGGGAAAAAAAATTCCATACGATGTTTAGAGCTGTTAATTTTTTGTGTCTGTTTTTTAATAAACATCTACTTTCTATATTTCATAGGCAACCTATGCATTGAGAAATTAAAAAAAAAAAGGAAGCTTCATTCTCTCTTAAGCCATACTCAATACAGATTATATTTACAATGAGATACAAAAGCATTTGTAATGTTTTGAAGGAGAGTCACAAACTTAAAGTTCAATTTGCACAGTGGATCATAAGGATGTGCGGAGGAAGAGCCGACAACCAGACTTATTAATGTGTCTTTTATAAGAGCCATTTTCTGCAGCCCTTCATTAAGCAGGGTTTTATTTTGGATAAAGGGAATTTTGCCCAGTTTGAAACTTGGAGCACAGCCATTCAGAACCAGTGAGTGTCCTCACTGAGGGTAAAGACAAGATGGTCAGGCCCTGCTGACCGAAAGGGGTCAAGACATCAGGCAGGTATGGACTTGTCTAATATTTAGGCATGAGAATGCACTGTTAGGTACCTGGCCTTCTCACATGTCCTTGGTAGAAATCATGTTTGGATGCTTCAGTTCCCTTTACAGTGGGAATTCGTGGGGATTTGGATGCCTCAAGGTGACCTCAGCAACAACCAACATGGTAAGCTGAGAGCTGAGAACAAACCCTGAGAGGCTGCACCTTGGATCCCACCTCCCGGGTGCCTTGCCGCAGGAAACTAAGGTGCCTTAATCCATTCTCCAGGACCTGAAGATAGGCACGCTGCCCAAGAGTTTTGGATATTTCAGTTCGTTTGTGGTTGATGCCTGCCCCTGTGTAGGCTTTTTACAAGGTGCCTGTCTCAAGAACAGACACAGTACTTCTGAAGATAAATTTGCATCCAGTGATCAGATCTGTGTTCATTCAGAAGGTGAAATTTATTTTTTCTAATGATGAAATAACATTGAGGTCAGAAGAAACTTGCCTGGGAAGTAAGACAACAAAGTTCAGTTCCTTCTTTGTCTAGGGTTCAAAGACCTACCTTCTACCTCCTCTGACAGCAACTGAGAGCTCTTGGCTGATTTGAGAAGTGGGTTCTTCACACCTCCTCCTTCTCACTTTTCCTCTTCCTCTGTCCTGCTGAAGTTGTGCCACTATAAAGAAAGAAATTTAGCAATTAGAGAAAGACCTAGAAGATCCATGGCTTTTTATTGCACTGATCAGGGCTTACACCTGAGAAAGGTTTCCTCTGCTGTGCTCCATAACCCTTCCTTCTGCAAATTATCAGTTGTCCCATAATGAGTGCCTTGTTTTCAAAAGTAGGTTATAATTTTTGTCAGAAGAAGGTGGTCTGCAGGAGAAACCCACAGAATAACAGTCCTGCTAGCCATACTTTTTCCCTATAAGCTTGTACAGCTTATTATGGAAAGATCTATACAAGCAACCACATACAACTATGCTGATTAATTTTTTGTACTAGTGTATTTCATAGTTGTTTTCTAGTTTCTTTGATTTTATTTTTCTAATACAACTAGAATTTACTTCGCATTCTGGACAACTGAATATTGAATAATTTAATCAACTAGTAAAATATGCTCAAGACTTGTGTTTTGAGTCCAATCCTATGGCATCAATGAAATGGGAACTTTTAGGGAACAGATGGGCATGAGTTTCCAAGTCACATATCAGGGCTTGGTTGTGCTTTTTCTACTTAACTTGATACTTGTCCTCAATGTGGACTTCATAAAGTCTGTATTGCCTCCTGCATGCTTCATAAAGCCCACGTCAGGGCCACACTCCAGAACAATGCCACACTTTATAAAGTGCAAATTGGCTGTGCAAACTTTATTAAGTATACGAAGCTGCTATTAATGCCTAATCACTCCCCAACAGATTAGCCAGACTGCTACTCAAAGGCATTGCTTTTCATCATGTCCAGCAGATTAAAATACTTTTTACTTTCCGATTCCAGCATTTTTATGTTTCATGAGCCAAATAAAACTAGGAAAATGTCAATGAGGTGAGAATATCTCTGTTGTTTGACTCCCTTGGTGCAAATATTCAAACATATGGCTTGGTTTGCCTCAAACTGTGCAGAGAAGTCCCATCGTGGTGATGGGACTATACCCATGTAGAATATGAGGTTAATAGATTTTCATGAGTTGAACCAGGAGCTGGGAATTTTTCAAAACATGCAATTCTGTATTAGAGATGGCAGTGCCTATTTAAAGTTTAACATGTGGCACTAGATTCACAGGAGAACGTAAACCACATTACAGCTTCTATCTCAGCACCTTGAAGACCCATTTTGCTGTTCATTCATACTTCTGTAACACTTATCTCTCATACAGAAAATTTCACAGGCTTCCAGATATTTGCTTGTAGCCATGTACAGAGCAATCGCCTTAGTCTAGAAAGAGAGCCATGCAGTGAAAAAAACTTAACTCACTTAAACGTGGGCTTCCTCCATCTCAGGCAAGTCCCCTAACCCACCTGGCTATGGAGTAAAAGTGAAAAATGGCACAATCCCTCCAGGCTAATTATGTGCTAAGCCCAGCATGGCAGATACATCTGGAGAGTACAACCACATGTGGCCCTGAAGCCAAGTTAAGGGATTGGCTTCTTCACAGATCTTACAGTTGCAAGCTCTGTGCTGTGTTGCTTGGTATTTTTCAGACTTATAAAATTAGGTGTGTTCGGTGACAAATATTTAGATAAATCTGTAAGTCCTAGGAAGAACTGTGAGTGTTGCAAATCTCAGCATAAATCCAATTGAGGCTCCACACAGTCTGCTAATGTCATTCCATGTTATATTTTTGTCTGAAATATAATTTGTAAGACTGCACAGTATATGGGGGCACTTTGTGGTCAGTGACATAGCAGATTTTCATTTTTTGAGTCAACCGTCCTTAATTTTAGGTTTCCACCCTACATAAACATTTTATCTGATATGACTGTTTGGAGAAGTTTCTTTCAAGTTAGCAGAGACTATCAGCATTTAAAGCCATTGCTTACTACCTGCTGCTTTTCCCTTCTTCCCATAACTGTTAGTCATTGGTTTTCTCTGTCTTACTGTTGAGGACTTGGTGCATTCCTGAGATTCTGTCTATGAGTTTGGTAGCCACGTATATACAGCATCCTTCATACAACTGTGGTAGTTGTACTCAGTTTTGAGGGACTAATTACAAATATCTTTGAAGGAGTGGAAAACCTACAGGTAAAGCATCAGAAGTTCTTGAGAACATCGTCTTACATGTGATGTAGGATCTGGAGTTTTGTGTAGTTTTGAGATCTCCAGTATGAACAAGAAAGGCATGGACATACCAGAGTGAGTGGGGAGTGCCTCCCCAGGATGGTCAAGGGGCTGGAGAATATGAAGTGTGAGCAGCAACAGAGAAGGCAAAGGGAGATCTTATTGCTGTGTCCAGCAACCTAATCCAGAGTATACAGAGGACAAACCAAGACACTTCGCAGAGTCCTGTGGCAATGGACACAAGTTGAAACAGAAGGAATTCTGATAGATAAAAGGATAAAGGTTTTCACCACGAGGTTTATTGCTCAGAAGCACAGACCCAGAAGGATTTTGGAAACTCCATCTCTGGAGCTATGCAAAACTCAGCAAGTCCCTGTGTAGGCTGATCTAGCTGGACCTGCTCTGAACTGCTTTTTTTGGGCTAGATGATTTCCAGGGTGCTGTCCAACCCATATAGTTTTTTGTGACTGTATAAGAAAAAAAAATATTTTTATTAATTCAGTATTTACCAAGTACAGGTTTACACTGAGTACAACATAAATACATAGAAAAGTGTTTTCTAGACTGTAGAGTTTATGCTCCAAATAAAACAAAGCCTTATATGTGTGTGTAGGGACTGGAGGTGCACTGAGGTGAAGTGATTTGCTGAGGTCCTACCAAAATTCAGTGATGGAAAAAGAAAAAGAATTATCTCAGTCTCATTCTTTCCACTGTCTCAGTTCAGACCATGGTGTATGCAGAAAGCATTGTTAGGTTACAGAGGATGGAAGGATTGCAAAAGTAGTATGAATGCTTTGGGTTTTTTCACTTACAAAAGATATTTCTGTCTATGACATTTTTCAGCAGTTAAGGAAGATATCCCACTCACAGCAGTGTAGTATCCAGATAGACACCCTATCACCCTCTTCTCTTGAAGATACAAACCCATTCTTTCTATTTCTGTAATTTCCTCTGATTACTCCAGACCAGTTCTGAGCAATGGGTTTCCAGTCAATTGTCTGTGAAATTCCTAAATGGGTATATGTAAGTAGTTCCAGTGTCACAAGATGTAAAAATAAGTTCTTTTGCAAAAGTTATTTGAACAAAGTAACTCTATCTGTGTTCTCTCTCAATGGGCTACAAGCTAAAATACAGTGCAAATATTGAATAACTGATTTCCAAAGAGATTTACAGTGGCTTGCAAAAGAAGACAAATAAAAATGACCCCTTTACATATATGATGTATTCTGGTCCACTCCCCCTTTAATAATTAGAAACATGGTTTCACTGATACACTTTACAAAACCATTCTGGGGATTCATGAATTTAAAAGCAAAAAAACCCCTATATGTGAATAATTCATACTTAAATAGCTCTGGGCCAAGATATTGCTTCAGTATTTCCAAGTATGCAGGTTTTATTATTCTCTTAAAGTAAGAATAAAAACAAGGTTGTTTTATCACACTTGGACTAATCAATGATATGCCTGAAGCACAGTTGGCAGTAAATGATCCATTTTAGTTTAAAACATTTTTTAAATCGATGTGTATTGTAAGGGAGTCATAAAATTCTTCAAATTAAAGGTTTTTGAGCCATAAAAACAAGTAATGTATTTAAGGGGTTTTTAAGGCAGTAATGTTTGCAAGTAAATAGGAGATGGGCCAAGCAGTTCCCTCTGAATTACCGTTCATCAAGTTTTCACACTCTATTAAGGTATCCTTCATGAAATATTTCTACATTACACTTCATGATGTAATTTGAACGCATTAGAATTAATTTGCCAATAAACTGCAGGGGAAATATGGAATATGCTACCCCCAAAAGCTTATGAACTCTCTCTGTGTAGCTTGGGTCACATTCATGAAGGTTTCCAATGTCAAGTTTGCGTTGATTTTGCAAGTGACTACAAGGCTTTATCCAGGAGCAAGCTTTTTACCCAGGGAGGGAAAGCGATGCCACCTGTGGGTCTGTGCGCTGGGTTCAGGGCTCTCAAGTCTGCTCAGTGAGTGCAATACATGGGGAAACCAATGAGCCAGTGCTGACTTTGTACAGTGGATACAACTTCTGAAGAACAGCCCTTTACCCACCCCAGGCAAGATCCGCCATGGCTTTCTTGGCCAGCCAACTTTTGACAAGTGTGTTGTGGTGCCAACCCACCGAGTCCTCTTCCCTGTCTAAAGTATGGCTTGCTTCTTGGAGAGGATGCAGAGCTGGCCCTTAGCTGTGTGGGTGAGCTTTAGGCAACGTGAGCTCGTCCAATGACAGCAGAGGGATTGCAGACCTGCAATACAATTTACAGGGCAGTGCCCCTTAGGACAGGGGTTTTGCCTTGTCCAGTTTTTTTATACAAATGCTTCAGGTTGCTTCTAACCTCTGCCACCCACCTTTGATGCTGAGGATCTAACACGACAGCCCAGGAATCACCCAGGAATGCAGAGGAGAGAGGTTGTAAAGTTTTCTCATTCTTTACTTCCAACTCTCATTCACATTGCTGGCAGCTTCACTGTCTGCATTTCTGAAGAACCTCTCACCGCAGGTTTTAGTTCAAAAGCAATAGATGTTCCATATGCCTTCACAACAGACGTGCCGTATTGAGCTTTGGAGAAAATCCACCGAAGGAGAGACTGTGTGTCCAGTGTTTATGCTCACTGCTTTTGGCTATAGTCAATGAGAGTGAATGGAAACACTGACAACAGGACATATTCCGTAGTGGAAAAACTGACATGTGATATCTCATAATCTTCATGATTATTATTTCCTTCTTAAAAGTTATGTAAAATATAGGAGTGAAGTAGGAGAAGAGCTGAGTTTTTCTAATCCTCAGCATTTTATGCAAACTAATCGGCAAAACCCCCAGCTCAGCAAAAAATCTTTCCCACTAAGCAGGACCACAGCTGGATGTGTCCAAATATCAGGAGACAAAATCCCATTTTGTAGGAATTCCATACATTACTGGAAACGAAAGCACAGAAAGCCTCAGAATAGGACTGTTCTTAAAAGATTTCTGACTTATTTACAGACCCAAAAGGTCTGCACCACTGGAATGAAGCTGGAAATCTCTTTTTCTTCCTGCAGTACTTTTTTTCTACAGGACTCTTTCTTCCCACAGCACAACCAATTCCCATCGTGCTGAGGCCTTGCAATCCAACTGTTGCAATTTCCCCTTTGTCAATGGAGATAGTGGAGCCGTGGCAAAGCTTTTTGGCAGCTGCTTGCCTCTTCGTGTTTGCGACCACCTCCGATATCCTCCACGCCTGGATATAGTCGGGACCAAAGGGTCCAGGGGTGAGCTCAGCAACCCAGGGCAGGCTGACCTGTCCCACAGCTCCCTACGGGTGCTGTCACTTCCCAGCTTCCCTGAGAATCTGCGTTATGCCCTTTGCCCAAGGTCCCATGGGAGCAGACGCTAGAATAGGCAGCTGAAACGTAAAGGAAATCAGGTTATTCTACGTCGGGCAGAACAATGGTCTAGAAGTTGAGAATAGCTAAAACTCAAGTGATGAGGTGAGAGAGACTATCAGTTACCCAGTCTCCTGTTTTCTGGGATGGGTTTGTGTGCACTCTCTACCAATTCACCAAATTTTATTACAACTGTACAGTTTCTGAAGGCAAAAAGAGAAGGCAGGACATGTTGCATGCAGCATTTGGAGATGTTGTAATGGGCCACAGAGCGAGGACCCTAGCTTTTGGTCAGATCAGTGGGAAATGTCAAGGAAGCAGCTGGCATGAGTGTGTCTCCTGGCCAGTCTCACCTTGGATTTCTTCTCCTATCGCCAACTGTAGCAGAGCACTCTCTGATTTTCACATCTACAGTCCCCTCATCTAGAAGATGTGAGGTGTGAGAAGATCTTTTTTATTTTGGATGATAACGTGTTTAAAAATAAATAAGGCTGTGTGATCAGAGCAGAGAGCTGATTTTCTTATTCATTCTCTCGTTCCTCTGGCAGAAAAATCTTGGCACTCTCTTGAAGAAACATGTTATGTTTCCAGTGAAAGGAAATAATTCCAGTCATTCTCGAGTAATCTCTCTATCCACTACTGCATTAATACTACAGGTCCTTAAAAAGAGACCCATCTAACTTTTTTTGGCTGAAATGTGGTCACTGAGTAAAGAGGCAGGAAATTAGAGATATTTTTTTTTCTTTGAGTTTCAGGAGAAGCTATCTCCTCACACTCACTGCCAGAAGTCCTAAGAAAAATTTCAAATTAATAAATAACGCTATTCTTACTGAAAATTTTGCAGAAACATTTGGCAGTAAAGAAAGACCAGTTGTAGATTCTTTACAGTAAAAAGTTTAAAATGGAAAGTCTGACACATTCTTAAGCTATAATAACACTAATGGGATCACTATAATTCTCGGTTCAGATTATAGGTTATAAAATCACTGCCAAATGCCCATATATTCACAAGCCTGCAGAAAACAATCTGCAAAATGAAATATGGAGAACTGCTGAAGGAAAGTACAGGCAGCTGTAAATGTAGGAGATATAATGATAAAGCCAAACCTAAAATCAAGATACTGTTGATAACTAGTCAGAGAAATTTCACTGATACCCTATCAAATTGAATTTAATCACTGACAATTTCCATTATCCAAGAATACAGTTATTTATTTGCAGACATTCTGAGACAAGAAGCTTTCCTAAGATGGGATTAATTTTGAGGACATATATCAAGTACTAAACAGGAAAGAAATTATAGGGGTGTTATATCCAAACTGAATATAAATCATGGAATACAGACTCAAGGTTACATCAAGGAGAAGGAACTAAGTTCCAAAAATTTTCTGTGGAAATATTAATTAATTTTGGTCACATGTAAATTAATAGTTTTCTCATTGGAAAAAACCTGTTTTGTTGACAGTGCAGTTCAGAATACTAGGATTAAACACATTAAGATAAAGGGACCCTAAGGAGACTTGGTTTAGCATGAATGTACAACTGCTAGAGATAATGTAAACGTATCTATAGTTTCATATTGAAGTAGATGACTGTGAGACTGCAAGATGGATGAACAAATGGACCATTTCCCACTAGATTTCATATTCCTTCATAACTGCATGTAGTCGGAGTTTGCAAGAGGTTTGTTGAGAAAGAAAAATAAAAACATGGAGCTATTAAAAGGTGGAGACCTGACTCCTTTGCGGGCAGAAACAGCACAGTAAACCACTAATGCATATTTCTGGTATTACTAATAAGTTGAGACCAAAAACCTCCCAAGCATAATACACACAACAAAATGTAAGGACTAGAAATTTTTCCAGTGTGAATTAACAGAAATTAGGAGTTTGAAATGCAGTAAGTATATATTTTTTTGAGTGAAACTCTCTCTGGATTGCAACTGTCCATGACATGGTCTTGACTGCTCTAGTTTCCTCATAACTGATGTATTTGCATTTCTTATTTTATTTCTGTCAGTCTGTAATTTCATTTCAGTTTGTATTGGCTTAGCAATGAGCATCCTTAAAAAGTGATAGCTGCAGGCATGTGGGCAGAGAAAGGTGACTCTCAGTCTGTAGGACATTGTAACTTCTCTGCTTAAGAAACTAAGCACTTCAGGAGCTAATAGACAAGGAACTATGCAGCTGAACCATTTCCTATAGATCAGTGGCTTCCCTAATTAGAGTAATCAATAGAAAATAAAGACTTGAAAATGCTATGAGGACCATATGAGGTATGGACAGCTGTTTCTCCCTATGTGATAGCTGTGTGTAGAGGTTTGCATAACTGAATTGAAATTATTAAGGTCTCTGTGGGGTAATTTTCCATGCGTAGGTCCTGCAGAGTCTGTTTTTCACTGATACAAATTCCCCTTCCTGAACCTTCCCCCACCCTAAAAGCCCATTTTGAAAATTTCCATTTGTCCTTCCTGCATGACTGACTGTGACTGCTTATGGCTTGTGAATGCTGTTCATAGAAGCACTATACAATGAAAATCACAAGCAAAATATGTGTTTTAATAGCTGTTCTTATTGCAGACCTGTAAGCCTTGGTGGGGCTCTTCAGCAGAAAGTTTTAAAAGTTTCCAAACAGTAAATTTAACCTCAAAACTTGTGTCTGATGACTAAATGGAATCTCACCATTTTAAATGGCAAAACAGAAGTACCAAGGAAAGAAACCTCATGATTCTGAATTTGGGCACTTGAAAGGTTATATTGGCATCTAACAAGGCATGCTTTCTATTTTTTTTTTGGAAGCAGAATTGGGCTTGTGGCTCCAGCACAGTTCATTAAAAAGGTCTTCAGGTTTTCGTTGGAAGGTGAGGATGCCCGCCAGCTGCTAGTGTAAAAGCATCTTACTTATTTTACTAAATGTGGACATTGCTGTTTAATATCAGTACTTCAAGTAGTCTTGAAGGGAATTGCCCAAGGTCATGCAGTACCTTTGGGTAAGACCTCAAGCGTTTGACTCACTTCACTCTGTAATGCAATGAGCTAAACGAATTGCTGCTGTGTGGGAGCCAGGAGGTCATGCACCGAGAAATTCCCTCCTCAACAAAGCCACCAAAAAATGAAGCATGCATGCAGGCCTGGAGACTGGCCTTTCTGATTTTCTCTGGCCTGCTTTGGGACTGCAAGCTTCTTCATAGAAATGATGCAATCCCAGAAACACCTCAGTGTTTGGTTGGCATAGCTTGTTTAGTGACTCACTTTTTCAATACATAGGAAAATACAGTTAGCTAAGGAGAAGCCCAGACCTCTTAATCTTCTTTTTAAAACAGTAGTTTTGGGGAATAGAACCCTTTATTATAACTTTTTATCTTGCTTACGTTTCAGAAAAAAGAATTTGAGATTGAAGTACTGATTTGGTATCCTTGACTGGTCTGAAACACAAGCTACCCTTCCATCTCCTTATGTGTTGTGTAACCCATGGAATAAGCTTCTTGTTTCTTGAATACAGCTGTAAAACGTGTCCTTTCCTCTTCCAGTGATTGCTAAATAACACTGTGTCTCTCCTCTTTTTGTGGGTGGTAGAGAAGGGAAAGGAAGTCTTCAAAGTGAAGAACAGGGAATCTTGTTCTGTGGGGCAGCCGATGCTCCAGATGCAGATGCAATGCAGAAAGGGATGGCTGGAGGAGGGTGGACATGGCTCCTCTGCATGCCGAGCTGCTGGTATGGCTGGAGAGGTCACCTGGGCAGCATGCTGTGGGGCTGGTTAATAGCTAGTAGGCAAGTCTGGACTTGAAGGTGATCTTAAGGTCAGTCTAAACATCCAGGGAGGCTTATCCTCCGTGCATTTATGATTTCATTAGGTTGTAATTAGCTGAACAAGGACAATGCCTTCTATAGAACAGAAGGAAAAAAGCTTCTGGTTATTGCATTTGGGGCATTAAAGTAGAGTTCTTGCATACTAGCTACAAAACTTTATTTGCTGGCCTGACAAGAAAAATCTTCTGCTCCCAGAGACCCACAGACTCTGTGGTGCGGCAGCTGGGACACCACATACCTTGCTCTGGAAGCAAAAATAGTGGTGGGAGGCAAGAAATGACAACCTTGAGATCTGGGCAAGGTGTGAGCAGCCAGCGCTAACCCAACCTGGAGAGAGAGATGTGAAAAGCTTTTAGACAAAGCTCCCCAAATGGCAGATCTCTGTGATTAATCTGTCATGCATCGCTTCCACTGGAGACCTAGAAGCAAGTGAAAGACAGTGATGAATACTCATGTTATGTGACTTTTGAATTGTTATGGCTTTTAAAAAATGTAATTATCAGAAGTTTCTATGCATTCTAGAAGGATTAAGTCTCAGAACATAAGACTATGACCTCCAAAAGATGTGCAAAGCAGTGAGTTGCGCTTGGCGTGGCTGGAGTTTGTGTTTGGACTCATCCCACTGAATGCAGAAAGGGAGACTGGGGGCATCATCACAACCATACTTGATAGAAATATTAACACATAAAAAAGAAACGGGATGGTGGTGGTGGAATTCTGAATAAAAAAGATTAAAAAGGGTGAGGAGACAGCTTTTTCCTCTTGGAAATGGAGGAGGGAGATGGTTCGGAGTGGAGTTTCTGAGACAGGCAAGGCAGGCTCAGCTTACCGAGTTAGTTTTGGAGGATGATCCTGAACAGTAATGCTCAGGAAGTGAACTTTTGCTGAATTTTGCTCTCAGCTTGCACAGTTGGGTGCCAGGGGAAATCCTAAATGACAGTTAGGGGAGGAGACTGGTTTCTGGGTTCTCTATGGGATGTTTCCAACTTTATCATCATGTGTTTCACTGCTGTTTCACTGGGATGAAACTTTTTAATCTTTAAGCTGTCTGATAATAAGAATCATTGGAAAGGAATCTCAGAAGCACAATACACATTTATTTTTTTCCTGTGGGAGTAATAAATGCAAATAAAATTATTTATAAGAATATAGCCTTCAGGAGCTTCTGTCCTTGCTGACATCTAGGCGATCTCCCACTAAACTGCAAGGATCTCTTTGGGGCTGATTTCAGGTACCACAATGTAATGGTGTATCTTTCTAAGTATATAAATATAAGAGTGTAATTTCCTGCGGTGGGTGATAGCTAGTGCCTCTTTGGCAAAGCCTATGTGGTAGTGAGAGACCCCCGAAAACTGAGTGGCTTCAAATCATTGTAGTTCTTACCGGCAGAGTCCTATGCTTTCAGCAACAGTTGCTGCTGCTGTTTTGCTTTCCTTACCCACCAAATTCTTGCTGAAATAAAACCTGTATTAAGCTAACCTGAGCCCTCCGGACTCTAGCTGCTCTCCAAAGTCATTATGAGTGTTGCCCAGCTCAGTTCACTGTACGACATAGCCTCTATTTAGCTCCTGCCAAAATTAACTCGGTTTAATTTTCTGTAAATCACAGTACTACATCTGATTTTTTTTGGGACTCTGTTTCTTTACACTTATCCAAAGTCTGCACTGTGGTTCTCTACCAAGCAAAAGAAGACAGATGTTAGATGAAAGGTGCTCTAGAGAAAAAAAAAAATTAAGGACAATGGATATCAAGAGATGAGAGAGCATTTCTGAGAGCAACTGGGCAATGGAACTTAAGAATGATACAATCTTAAAAAAATGCACCTTCTGTTTTCAGTTATAAAGAAACAAAACTCGTAACCTTATATTGAACTTTTTTTGTTTTTATACTTAGAGGTGCTATGTTTAGGGGAGGAAGAGAGAAGTGATTTTATGTAGCCTCCAGCATGATGTTGTGTTTTTCATACAATACTTTCCTGTTCATTCTGCTTTCATATTTTTTTTTATATATTTCAGGTTTTGGGTTGCTCATAGAAATGATTTAAAAGAAAATATTCTTCAGCAAATCTCAGCTATGCCTCTAGTTCCTAGCATTTTAAAAAGAAAGGTCCTCTGTCTTGTATATTTACATAAAGTCTGAATGCCGGATTTGGAACATGTAATAAAAATATGCTTCTCTGGGATTTGTTCTTAGGGAAAGAGAATTCCCCATGACCAAAAATACCCCAGTAATAAGCATTTACTCTGTGCTGGCACCACTGTGACCTTAAATGATGAGCTTGCCCCCATTTGTAGCCAGTTTCCCTTTCTTTAAATGTACAGTTAAGTCATTTGTAAATATCATAACTAAATCTGGAAGTGTAATTTAGTGACTCTATTTGAGGATTAAGAAGAAGAACATTACTTAGAACCATATGTAATCTTTTCTCTTTGTTTAATTTAGTTTATGCTATGCATGCCTTATCTTACAGTCATTCTTCACTCCAGCTCACTTGATATACTTGCAATGCTGTTGATAATACCATCAGAAAAATAGCTAAATATTCATTTCTTTGTGAAACAAAATGTATATACTGTGAAGCGCACTGACATTAGTGATGTCAGATCGTTGTCCCTAGGAAGGAGATGGGTTGCTAGATCATACTGTTCATTTTCCAACTAGACAAGATTTAAAACTACAAGGAGGTTTTAGATTTTACACTTGAGCGTACTAACTGGCTTTATTAAACACTTGGAGCAACACTCTAGTTTCATTTACCAAGAGTGCCAAAGAATTTAAATTCTCTACTGAATATAGTCTGCATCATGGTCTTTAGTTTATTAAGGTGTTATTTATGTTTTTTTTTCAGTGGGACTGCCACTCAGGTGCTGTGTGTATCTGATGTTTGATTATTGTGCCAAAGTGAAAATTGCTGATTAATTTGAATATCTTATTATTCATTACAAACCTCACAAGATTTATTCTTGCTGGGCTCACCTTGCAGTTCCTTATGGTAGTTGAATTTACACCTTATTTCCTCTGGAGAGTATGGATGGCAAAATAATTTTAAAGTCCTGAGCAGCTGCTTTTGAAATTATTCCAATTCCTTTTCAAATTAAATTGTCTTAATTTGTAGCCTTACTTTTTATTCTTTTCATGAAAACCTATCCATTTCCATGTGCACATACTGTATTGTCAACAAACATAATTCTTTGTCATACACTTGGAAGCAACATGGGGCAGATCCTCGCCTGGTGTAAATGCCCATAATTCTGTTGATTGTTGCCTTTTCACAATGTTGTTGTTCACACCATTTGAATGAAATTTTGTGGAGGACACCTTCACTATTGCTCGGTGTACAGCTGAGGCAGGCACACATGAGGAAGTGCCTGAGAGATTACTACGAGCTGGGCAGAGCAAGGATATCTCCTAAAATAGTGGTGTCTCATGTCATCAACAGCTAGCTTTGGCAAATCTGAGAGTTAGGTAAAAGGAAGACTTTGAAAACCAGGCTCTGGGGCTCAGCCGAGCTGACACAAAGCCGTTCCCACCATTCCTTACCTCCCAAACCACTCCTTTAGCACTCTAATTCAATGCCCAGAAACAAATAGCCACACACAAATAAATCCTCTGGCACAGCAGTGGCTAAGGAACAGAAATAGCTGTGTCTCAGTTACAAGAAGGATAGATCCTCAGCCAGCAGTGGCCCCCAACTCAGTAGACAAATTAAATGCAGAAAGACAAAAATGAAAAAGAGAGAACAATGTTTCATTGGGGAAAAGAAGATCAATCATCAAAAGGCAGCTGTAAGAAAAAAGACTGGGAAGCACAGACATACACGCAGGCATGCACACACAGATCAATACATGGGACTATATACAAAAATATCTTCTTAGAAAGTTTCAGCCCAATATGAGGTCCAGCTATTAGGTGGCCCTTTTTCCACAGTAACATCAAACAGAGATTCATTATGATCTAGAATCCTTGATTTTCCTTATTATTTCCTATGTTTATTTCTTTGAGGTCTTCATCTGTCTTACAGAAAAACCCACAGGAAGAGTCATGCTTCTTTTGGTAAGAAGCGAATCCAGATTCACATTTTCAAGTGGTCATGAAATATAACTATGTACCTGCAGTCCAGTCCAAGATTTTAAAGAACCTCTACTATTATTGGCAAGGGAAGAAATATGGTATAGAAAAAGGCAATGTATCTTTTTCTTGAATCAAGAGAACTGTAATCAGGATTGCTACAGCCTTGCTGTGTCTGAAAGCAATTTGACAGACACTCGTTGTGCAGTTGGTATAAAATTCTACCAGTATTTTTACACTCTGACAACATGTGGAAAATTGTGCTGGTAGAAAAGGAAGTGAGGCTGTTGTCTAATTAAATATCAGAGTGAATTATCTGGCGTTCAATAGTAAAATTAGTTTTAATTAAATTTAATGTTGACAATAGAAATTAATTGTTTCACTGGCCACAGGACTGAGGAGTACATTATAAGGATATCTAATCAATGGCAGCTCTAACACTGGAACTGGCATACGGGAAGCATTTGTCGACATGTCATTAGGACTCAATCCAACCCTCATTGAAATAAACTTTCCATTGATTTTAATAAGAAATACATTAAACTCTGGATACCACAGTTCACCATAATATGGTATCTCTGCTTTTAGAGTTTGGCACAGGATCAAATTCTGTAATTTAGCTTGCAAATTTGCTACAGGGAGTGACCTTACCCATATTATGTGGTATGACAGCTACAAAACAGCTGCTATCAACTTCGAAAATGGTCATTTTATAAGCTGGGAAAAGAGTTTGTCATGGTAGACTGTTATATTGAAGTAGATAGATACAAGCTCAGGAAACATGGCAAAAAGATAATTACCCAGTAAAAACAGCACTAAATGAAAGTCTTTGGTTTCCTACCTGTGCAAAAGCAGCAGTTTCAGTGACTAAATAGACACTCCAAGGAAACTTTTCAAAGATATTCATATGGCATAAAAATTCAAAGGCAAGTCTTTGAAGTTTTTTGGATTCCTAATTTTCTCAGTAATTGATAGTTTAGTAATCAATGGATAAATCAATTATAGAAATTGACAGGAATGGTGATATCTCTTCTATAATCTCAATTTAGTCCAAGTTCTAAAATTGACTTGTTTTCCATAAATGTACCCAGTGTGCAATCCACATCTCTGTGAACATGACAACTGTGTTTGGGAGTTCTTTGCAGTTCTACTGTAGGTTTGGTTGCTCTTCCAAGCTCAGCATTTAAGCCAGTGCTTGTCATACTTCAATGCATGGAAATAGATATCTGCATTAAAAATAGCTTCAGTATTTTCTAGGTCACTTACGACTACATCCTTCAGAAAGTCGGCATTTTTGCAGCACTTAAGCATCTGCTGTGTGACTGACACTAGCTGCCTACATAATTTTATTAATGCTATTCCATAATGATATTTTGGCACATGTCCTCTAAACCTATTAAGATGACAATTGCTGGAGACCGCAGCCACACAGGCTGACCAACAGGAAAGGTTTGCAGTGCAGATGTCTACAGCTAAGCCAGTTGTAGAGGTGTTTTTATAGCCAGTGGGGAGAAATGGGCACTTCTACATCATGATTCATCTCACCCTACAGTAGACATCTAAATTAAGGCAGAACCCAGTCTTAAAATTGTTTAGTGACATAAAAGAAATGGAAGGTGACTGGCTTTGATATAGGTGTTCCCACTGTGGATACATACAGTTAAGTGTGATGAATCTTGCCCTGATGGAGGCATTTTGACCTGGCAGCACTTAGCATCTCCTTCAAAACCAAGCAACCAACAGGAGCACAGTAATATTATGTAGAATATTGTGGTTAATATTTGTCATACAGGGAGAAGATTTTAATTTACTTTCTGGCCTTATGACCTGCTGTAGGTTTGAGTCCCCAGTAAAATCTCTCTTACTGTAAAAAAGCGCATTTTTGAGGTCATAAGAAAAAGTGTATTGTTAGGTCTTCATTTATAAAAATTATCCCTCTAAATAAGTATAACACTACAAGGATATAAATGTACATAAGGATAAAGCTAGCAATTGCTGCTGCATCTTTAAATAACCTATTCACCAACCCCCCGCATCATTTAAACCATTTGCCTGTGTCAGAGACTGAGTAATGTATGTAAAATTATCAGTTTAGTCTTATCTTGGTGTGTGCTGAGTGGTGATGAATGTGCTCTTACTTTACAGGTATGTGCCGAAAAATTCTGTGAGAGCTCAAGTCCATGCTGTTGCCCTAGGGTACCAACAGAGTCTGAAGACATTAGTTTAGAGCTGGCTTGAGTGTTTCTGTACTACCCCTTAGTTATGTCTGTAACGAAATGTAGAGGCACTCTAGAAAGAATGGGGTACTTGGGGGTACCCAAATGGGAAAGGTGTCTCTTGTATACTTTTTATGGAGTGGCTACAAATGTTGAGTGCTGGTATTTGCAGATTAAAATACTGCATCTTGAGGAAAAAAAAACAGAAGGTAAATATTCTCAAGCCATTAAAACTTGATTGGAAGGAAAACTTATTTGCTAATGACAGTCAGCTCTTAGCTAGCCTCTTGCAACCCCCCCAAGCAAATAGATTTGTGATCACTGGGGACAGCCAGTGAGAATCATGCAAAAGTTCTGTCTTTAAGGGAAGAACAGGGGGTCACATTCAAGCGTACTGGGCTGAAGTGTTTCTTATGCATGTTAGTGTTGGGTTGCTTATAGCACGTCTTGAAAATAACCATACTGGGCTTATGAAGAGTTAAACTTCATATACCTACTGATGCATTGGCTAGGGACCAACCTGTGTAGGCTCTATTAATAAATTACCATCCATGCCCAGGCTGGTTGTCTCAAGAGCACTTCGAAGTTCAAACCATACATAGTTCTCGGATTTATAGGTGGAAGATGTATTTGAGCTTGAGAATGGGCTACAGCCACGTTTGGTTGTCATTGTCACAATGTGGTTGATGCCCCAATACCTACCAGGATTTTCCAGGACGTGCCTTGCTGCTCTAGGATTTGGGCTTTTCTTCCAGACATTGCGCTGCCATCTGATGAGCAGGTGTTTTGTGCATGAGAAATGGTAGCAGCTAAATGAGCTTTGCAGGGGTGAATGGTATTTTTAATAGACCTGCCTCCTGTCTAGGTGCCCGAGAAGAAAAATCTACAGGAACTCAAGAAATAATTACCTCTGATGCTGAGGAGTGGAATTGCAAGGGTGATCCCAGAGAAGGGAATAGAAAGATCTAATTAATAGATTGTAAAGCTGAAAGAGACTACTGTGACCATCTGATCCCATGTAGCAGAGGTCATAGGTCTTCCCTGAATTAATTTCTACTTGAACTTGAACATTTCTTTTTAAAGCCATCTAGGGCTGATTTATAAGTTGCTAGTGATGGAAAATCTTGCAGACATCTTTAAGCTGTGCCAGTGATTAATCATCTTCACTGCTGGGGAAGAAAAAAACGGCATAACTTTATTTTTGGTCTGAATTTGTCTGATTTCAACTTCCATGAATCTCAACTGTGAGTTGTTACAGAACATACTGACTCAATTTCCATTCTTTTGCTCTTCTTCCAGCAAAAGATATGGTTCTGTTTTCCTTGGATTATCTATGTTATTTTAAGGTCATTGAGAGAGAGAAAAAAGGAAAGAAAGAAAGAAACTGATGGTCACTGCCAGTACGAGACTTATGATTTCTTGCTCTGACTCTCTGCACCAAGCAGAAGAAATAATTCTGAGCTCCATTTTGGGATTGTGTTAAGCACTTCATGATGTTACAGGCATGCAGGGAGCATTTAAAAGCACCTCTGCACCCAGCTCCTTGACTTTCTCATGCATATAGGCACTTCTGAAGGCCCAATAATAATGCTTTGGTACTGAACAGTTCTTCCCCTGCCTTCCCCCTGCAACCTTTAATCTCTGCCTCAGTTGCCCGAAGAAAATATATGTAGAATGCTGTGAGGTTAAACATGACAAGACTGGGAGGTGTCCGTGAGCAGGAGGCAAAGGGGATGCACGAGTACATGAAATAGATGTGAGTGTTGGTTGGTAACTGTGCAAAGGAAAGATCACTTCCATATCATACTTCTGGCTGGGAATCTCTGAAATCCAGTGCCCCTTCTGTGCTGTTGTAACCCTCTGCTGAACCATCCATTTGCTTTCGGAATAATTTTCTCAATGTTTTTCCAGGACAGTACATAACGACTGCCTGCTGATCCATACCGTGGATTTGGAATCTGCTCTGCGCCCCTCTGAAGCTGGCAGAAAGGTGCTTCTGGATGGCAGCAGGCACTGGGTGGCCCTTTCCCCTGGCATGTTCCCCTGACGTCCTGCCACTGAGGTATGCTTCTTGCAGCTAATCATTGGAGCAGTCTACCTGTTTTCGCTGGCTGGTGAGTATTTGAACTTCAGTTCTCACTCTCGGGACCTGAAAGCATAATTCTCTTACAGCAGCAATGCCAAATAAAAAGGCAGTGTAATTGATGTGACTATTTTTTAGGTGGACTCAAAAGAAATGAGCTCAGGTGTGACTAGATTGTTCCAGCCAGGTTTGCTAATTTTCTCTCTTTTTTCCTTCTTTCTTTCTCTTTGTTTTCTACCACCCCCCCCACCCCCCCCCCCCCCACCCCCCTTCTTTTGAGAAGAGTAAACTTGCTTTTGGAGGATGTGAAGAATCCATTTGTTGATTCTCTTTAATGGTGCTCCAGTTCTTCTAGTGAGAAAGACAGGCTGTAATATTTAATGGAGATTTTGTGGTTCTAAGAATTACTTTTTTTGAATAATCCCACAATATATTTTCCTATTTAAATAGCAGAACTGAATCTGAAATGAAGAAGTTCATATGACAACGAGATGCTAAAAGTTCTCAGAAAGGAAGAAGTTTGACAGGAAATACAGAAATGATTTAGAACAAGAAGACATTAGCATGGACCTGGTAAAGATCCAGCATGAATGGGGAGTAGCAATTAACATCATTTCTTGTTTTTTCCTCTTCAATTTTTAGTCTGAAGGAAATGCTGCTTTTATAGCTTTTAGCTCAGCTGTTTCATTTATCCGTGTTGTGCTGCAATGATAAAAATCAGGAAAAGGATGTTTTGGAATTTTTTTTGCCAACTCTTTTTGTTGTAAACTGCCTTTGATTATGAAGCAGAATGCATTATTGATTTTCAACTGCTCAGGATTATTAGAAAGAGTACATTTGTGCTGTGTCTTGTCATATATTTCAAACACAAATAAGTTTTCAGGTTATTTTACGGAGAAATGTTGTGGGCCCAGCTGTCAGTTCCTACGCACTCAAAGACATCTGAAATCCTGTCTGCTTTTCTTAGTCCCCCATGATTACTCAGGAGAAGGTCCTGTTTTTCTTCAATGGGAGCCTTGCCTGGGAATCGGCTTCAGGATGGAGGTCTGTCTTTTTATTCAGCTCTCGACTGGAGTCCAGTTGACTAATATTACAAGATAGTATTAATACTTTGCTGTCAGAATTTGTCAATCCAGAGAAAGCCAGGCTGACTCACTGGAAAATATCCTCATGAGAAAGAGACTTTCACAACTGCTTATCTGAATGCACAGAAAGATAAATGCTATGGTTCAGACTTTCTCTCCAGAGAGAGACTGTTCTTCAGGAAAAGTCAAAACAGACACACACTCGAAGTAGGCTCAACAGATTTTACAAGATATGACATAAACGACAAAGAATTTCTAGCAGTGGCTCTCTGCAGACAGATTTATGGAAGATTGAGGGCTTGAGGATTAAAATCCCTGTTGGCTGGGGTGAGACAACCTGGTTATTCTGTCCAGATGGAAAGGAGAGTAGTAGCAGGGTCCATCTCCAGAAAATTAATCTATTCAAATGGTGCAATGCTCTCTTCAGCTGGCAATGCCAGAGTGACACCGAACATAAACACTCACGGATTGTGGCTTGCATTGATATCCTCCAGAGAACAACAGAAAGCAAGAGGAAAGTGGTACCAGGTGTTAAATTCTTCAGCTCAGAAACCGAACAAAGTGAACAAAAAGTAAATTGAGGGGACGACTTTGTAGAGCAGGGAGCTACATCACCAGAAGCCATCAGCAAGATGCATCCAATATGAGAAATAAAGATTAATGCTACATTTAACCCAATTAAATATTTTTTATATAAAACTACACTGGTGAAAATATACCTCAGAAATTTTCACTGCTAAAATTGTCTTTTACGTTCCATACACTGCTGTTTTTTGTTTTGCATTGACTGAAAGTCACGCAGCCAAACAGATCTCTGCTGGCATCTAGAAGATTCATGTGGAGAAACAAGGAACTGGAAGGATAGGATAGGAAAAATTACGTGAATAAAAATAAATGGGGAAAAATTCAGTATAATGGCTTTTTAAAGTGATGCAGATGAACCTTAGCTTCAGATGACATGCTTTTATTATTATTATTTAAACAAAACCACCCTAAAAACCATGAAGATAATTATTTGTACAATTTTTTTCAAAGTGTCACATGACAGAATGTCTAAAGTGTAATTAATTTATGGGCACAGAACCCGAAGGTCCTAAGGGGAAACACATTTTCTTAAAAGTAGTGAAGGTCATGTCCTGAATATATTTGTTTCTTTCTAGCACAACTGCGGGCAGAACTGACTCGGTCAATACTGGGATGTTGATATTGAAAAGTCTTGTCTAATTTTTGCTTCTGTGAGTAGTTCTGACGGCTTCTGTGTGGTTGTCCACAGTGGTGGTGGCGGTAAATCTGCTGTCCTGCTCCTAACCATGCAGCTCTCTAAATACCTATGAAAGTTGTACATTGATCTCCCTGATGTTCCTTCTACACATTCCCCAGTAGGAACTGTTTCTCTAAGGATCATCCTTGGAGGCCACTTAAGAAGGCTACCATCATCGCGATGCAATCCGGACACGTACCCTTTTTCTCTGGCTTATTGGCGGCAACAGAAAAGGTAACATGCATGGTCCTGTCTGCCCTGCGTCAGTCTGTCCCTCTCTGTCTCAGGGCATGTTTCCATTTGGCTAGCTGCCTTTACCCCTTAGAAGATG
Source organism: Falco cherrug (assembly GCF_023634085.1). NCBI lineage: Eukaryota > Metazoa > Chordata > Aves > Falconiformes > Falconidae > Falco > Falco cherrug. Next base: position 45,568,763 of record NC_073697.1, on the reverse strand, counting down.
AAGAATTGCAGACTGATGGAAGACTTGAACTGCTTTTGGGTAAGCTTATACACTTCTGCAGTAATCATGTCTGTTACTGTTTTGGGGGGTTTAGGTACCTCTAAGTCCCACCATACCCCTAAGGCACCACCATACCTCCAAAGGTATGGAGGGTTCCTGCTGTAGGCTGTTGGAGGGGCAACCTGAATCCCAGATTTTTCATTCACTACTGCTGAGATTAGACTGTAGTAATGATGTGGAAAAGGGAGAAGTCCCCATGTCAACTTTTTGTGTAGTAACAGGGAGATGTAACGTGCAGGATTTCCTCCCTGTGCTTATCCGGGGGGAATGATGCGGAACAAATATCATGAGTAATTTCTCTTTTGAAATGATTTACAGGCCTTAATTAAAATGTTTTGCTGTTACCTACTGCTCTTCACCAGTAAATCCCAAGGTGCCTGATCAAAAAACATTGGTATTATTATCCCCATTTTATACTGCAGATGCCAAGGTCTGAGTGTCTTATGGGCTATAGTCTATGATTTCTTTAGCTGGAGTAGAGGACTGTATTGCTTCAGAGAAATGAGTTCAGCATTATTTAACCAAGGCCAAAGGCAAGTCACAAGCTGTTTTAGTTTTATAATAAAAATTTCCTGGTTTTCAGCCCTTTGCTCATTTCACTCAACCATACTGGCTCTCTGAAGTGCTAGTGGTGCGGAAGGAAGAAGATGCTTTATGATCCTTGATGACTATAATGTAGCAAATAAAGCTCTAGGGTGCTTTCAAACTCACAGTGATCTCGTGGGGTGGAAAATTAATCATGCTGCAGCTACTGGAGAATATATTTTTTTTACATTAGCTGCTTGGGTCTTTTTCCAAACCAGAAGATGATAAAGCGCTTCCCACTACTGGATGAAGACAAAAGACAGTGTCATCAGCACAAGCAGTAAAATAAGCTGAACAAGCTTATTTGGACTCCTGGTTACTAATCTAATTCTTTTATAATAATTTTCTGCTTTAGAAATAAGAACTATTTGCAAAATAAACATATTTTTTTTTAAATGTCCCAGTCAGATTGTTGCATGCGTTGGATCTCAAATCCTTGATTTAGTCTTTCAAATTTAGCTGCCGATCTTTCCTTATTACAGAATATTGGTATATTGTGTATGAATCTATAGACAGTTAAACTTCTGAAAAGTGCTTAGAAATTGTTTCCTACAGTCAAATATATATCAGGAGATGCAGCTAAAATAGAACAGAGATGGTGGTTTGAGTATCTTGAGACTCCCAATATTCCTACTGAAAAAAATCTTAGCTTTGTTTTTTTCCACTTCTTTCTCACAGACCAATTGTGTCTTACTCACACCAAAGATCTTTCCAGAGTCCTTCATACTGCAAATATTGGGGATGTCCCTTTATGGTCCCAGATTCACTACGTGTAGGGTAATTCACAGATGCTCCAGGTTCATACTGGCAGGGTTTATTTTCCAGCTGAAAGCTTGCCTTTCCCTAAGTGAGGCCATCTGGGGTCTCCGGCATGGTTGTAGTCTCCTTGTGAGCCTGTAATATTCTCCTTTTTAAAGGTGGTGGCAGGCCACGAGTGCTGGGAATTCATATGCTCGGAACAAGGTCAAGCTTAGCATTTTCCAGCTTGGTGTCGTTACATCACTGCAGGGATAAAAAAAATAGAAATCATGTAGTTGTCACAGCAAAGCCAGCACTCCAGTTTTGCAGCACTGCCACCCTTTCATCACACTGCGCTTCTGTCACCTTCCTGTAACCTGTAAGTCAAAACCTAGGTCAAAATCTAATACTGAACTTGGAAGGGAGGATAATTTTCTTTGACTAGTACCTGCCTTCAACTTAACCCAGTTTATTTTCTTAAGACAAGATAGAGCCTGTTGCAAAAAAAAAATCAATGTTTACCTGTTTGTTGAATTTCAGCAATGGAAGAACCTTTTTACTCTAATTGAAATGCTAGGATCAGGGCACTATGGTAACTAATGATTTTCTCTTTCAGTTGCAGTCTGCTGGTCTCAGGAAGGTGCTGCACATCATCATCTGTTTACACTCCCTGGCACTAGACCACTTCCATGACAGGCTCCTGCTAAGGGAGAAAACTGGAAGTTCAAGAACAACTTAAAATAGGAGGAAATAAATGATTATGAAATGAAAGAATTACTGAAAAAAAACCACTCAAAAGCCTGTTGGTCATCATTAGCTTTTTCAGCTTTCTGGTGCAAAGCTCCAGCATTTTCTAGAATGTGCTGGGGAGCTGTGTGAAGGAGAAAGGTTAAGAATCATTGTAAGGGTTGGCACCTACGGAGTTACAAAGGTTCCCATGAAGTATTTTGTCTTGCAGCCAGCTGTTTCCTGACATAAACTGGGCACAATCCTTGTTAGCTCACTGTTCTACCACAAATTTAATTTGGAGGGTCACGAAACAACTCAGCAAGATGAAAAAACTGAATCATAAGAATAATAATTTTTGTGATAAGTTTTTATTCTTGTAACATATGGGTGCAGAACAAGCACTCAGGATGCATTTTATTGCAGACTTTTTGTGAAAATTAGTAAAATCAGTTCAAACGATCTGAAGTGTTGCAGTGGTCTCTGAATTGCTGCTACAGGGTTTATTTTCACTATATGTCAGTCCTTCACATTTCTCAGAAGTGCAACTGTTCTTTGGAGTTGAATAAAAGGCCTGTATCTCATAGTCATAGCTGAATTTTTGAGTCAGAAATAAGCAGTCTGAGTGCAGACCCTTGTCCATGGGCTTATGGCTGCCTTTGTTTATTCCCATTTATTAAGTATAAGTGAGTCAAATTAAAGTCTCTGCTCCAGTGTCTGCTTATTTGGGCAACCACTTTCATCGTGGTATCTGACCCACTAAGTGTTCAAAACTAGACAGAGCAGTAATACTCTCACTTAACCCTTCATATACTAGAGGAAATGTGGTTGCTTTAGTACATGTGTTGCTGCTGGAGTTCTTGTTGGGGCAAGTTCCCAGCTGTGTGTGGGCCCTGAACAGCTTCCAATCTTCCCTAGGAAGCAGTGCCCCCATTCACTGGTGTTTCCACAGTGAAGCAGATGACCTTGGACAGCCATTAGTAGGGAGAGAAGGAACTGCTAATTAGAGTGAAATCCAGGGAGGACTTAAGAGTGTCAAGACAGTGTTCAGCCTGTTCATTGCAGTGCAGTGAGCAAGTGTAGAGGATGAAAGCCTCGTGTGGCTCCTGTGGTGGCTTCTGGTGCTGGCTCAACAACTGTTTAAAAAAGAAATATAGCCACAACAGGTTTTAGGGATCGAGCTGTAAGAGTTGTCAGAGATAGAGCTTATGGGGAAGTAAAAAAACTTTCCTCACTAGGTGTGGGTCAGTATGTGGACTCACGTGATATTCAATCCCATTTCAAATGCAAATCAGTGGTTTTTATGCTGTCATTAAATGAACTTCCAGAGGCCTAAAGAGCACAGAAGACCTCTAGGGCTGAAGAGATACTTAACAACCTGACAATGGATGCCTAAATATTAGGTGATGCTGTGGAAAGTATTTGTTTTGCTTGAAATGTATCTCATCAACATCACCCTGATCATCTTCATAGCCAACAGCTTTAGCTGTTTTCCCTCCAGGTATATACTGAAAAATATAGGCAATGATATTGTGATGTGAGGCAGAGAGAAACTCAAGCAGCAGCCTGTACTGCTGTCCCACCCCTGTGGTATCTGTCTGTCTCTCCTCTTTACTTTGTACAGATGTGGAATAATGCTGGAGATAGGATTGTGGTTGAATGGAGTTTGCCACTAAGGGCTCTGGAGAACGGAGAGGAAGGATCCGAGACGTTGCAAGACATCTTTTTTAATTTCTGCTGTCTCCTGGCGGTGAAGTAAAGTACAATGCCAGTAAATAACAAGATTCTGCAATAATATGTCCTTCAGTGACACAGAACTCGTTCAGCGTTGCTCAATATGCCATTTTCTTTTTCATGCTCTTGTTATGATACTATATTGAATTTCTGTTTCCTCCCGACTTCCAATTAATGCAAGATGAGCCTTTTTTCAAAGGCCCTGTGGGAGTTAGGCACCCATTTCTCAGCAATTTTCCATCTGAGCTGGCACCAAATTTACTTAACAATTCTTGAAATCTCACCGGTAGAATCTGATCGTTAACTAGAGCCCTCATTGGAAACTATGATTATTACAAAGGTTACCAGCAGTAAACATTACTTTGTTATGCCTGTGACGTGTGTGCAGTTGATTCATAACAATAATGACACTTTTCACCTGGGTAGCACTTTTCATCTGAACTGAAGAAGCAGAGTCAATATTTCCATTTTGCTGGTGCTTCATATAAATCTCTGCATTTGTCATTGACAAATGAAAGAGCTTCAGAAATGTTTTCCCCATCATTTGTCTCTTGGAACTTAAACCAAACAAGGAAAGTTCATGTTGTATCACAAAGAGTAGGAAAAAAACCCGGAGTTTGTTGGCTCGGAGAACTCAGTTATGGCAGATATGATGAAATAGCTGGGGGACATGCTGGGCCCCACACTAAGTGTAATGGAAGGCATGCAGTCAGCGTGTGGACCGAAACGGCCTTTGTGGGTCCTGGGGCACCGTGCGCAGCCTGAATAGCGCAGCCTGAATAGCACAGCCTGCCCCTCGCCTTCCCAGTGCTAGGGTATGGAGATAATAGAGTTTCGCTTGTGTATGCTCCATGTCTTCACTCGAAATTAACATGTAACAGTGAATCATTGTGACATGATGTTCCTTTTTTGAGCACAGCGAGAAAGATATTTTCCAGATAGAGTTCAGTTTGTTTTCTTTTATGCGTGATGGGAACCACACTTGGTATTTACAGACTTTTAACATTTCCTTGCAACCGCAACTATTCAGGCTTTTATTACATGTGAATCAAACATGTCTGACAAACTTCTTTGTCAGCAAGAATGCAGGTAAAAGGAGGGGTAAGTGCAAGAGCAGGTCTCCTGGTAAAGTACTTCGTATGCCACCTATGCTGCATTTTCTTCCCTTTGCACAGCAAAAATGCTGTAATAGAAAGTTCACAAGCAGGATTTGCGGTTTGGGTTACTCTGTAAGTAAAATTTAACATAACAGCCTAAACCCCCTTTTTTCCAGTCATCAAATAATCAGGTCCTAAAGACAACACATCATTTATTCTGTTTGTTTATGTGTCTAAAGCTATTAGAACTGGCTGTGCTGAAAAGTGTACAGATGCACAGTCCAAAGAGACTTAACTCAAATGTCTGGAAGGGGGGGTGGAGTGATATGTTTCATCATTAGGAACCATATAGAAAAAAAGGTTGCAAACTTTTGTCTTAATCTGAAAAATCCTTCCCAACATTTTTGGCAGATTGTGTCTGCTTCCCCTTCTGTCCCTGGCCTTTAATGTAAAAAAGAAGAAGTGATGTCACAGAAGTAAAAGCTACAAGAAAACCACAAACTAACGTAAAAAATATACATAATTAAAAACATACTAGTGAATGGCTGTTCTGTGGTTTCTGTAATGTGGACCCCATAGGAGAATGCAGTGTGTGGGACTCTGGATGTAGCTGTAACTCTGGAGCTCTTTTTCCTAACTCCAGTGATGTGTCCTCAGGGCAAAAGAGATTCTTCCCAAGAATGGTTTAAACATATTAAATGGAGTTTTTCCATGAGATGATCTTCAAAAAAATACCCTTCAATAATAAGAGCAAAGAGCTCACGACGGGATGCTCTTACAGAAAAAAAGCCCCCAGTAACAACAACCAAAACTAGCTGCGGAGGCAGCGTTGAATTGAAGCTCTTCAAAAGCCTAGGAAAATAAAATCATTCAAAGACTAATGGGTCATATGAACCTTAGCTGCCTGCCATGAACTTGCATTACATGTCTGAGATTTAAAAAAAACTACTGCTGCTGTTGCACTGTTTCTATACATTTAGACGCCTACTCTTCCAGCTGTGCTCCACAGAAATTCGATTTGTGTCCATCTGATCCGTCCATTGCCATTGTCATACTTACTTCAAGTAAGAAAAATTGTAAATTTTTCCTCATTTTCCTCATTTTTAGTCACAGTTTTTGGAACAAAAGAAAAGAGTTACAAAAGGACTTGGACACTTTCTTACAGGATACCAGAAATGGAGAAGGAACAAAGTGCAATCTAACAGTATGGCATACAAAGATGCTTTAACACACCAGATTTTATCACTCAAATTTATCAAGCCTATTGAATTTTTCTTTGCTGAAAACTTTATTCAACTGGGAATTTCCAAAGTGGCAGTAAATATAGCAACTACACTTTATCTTAGTTTATTTGGCCTGGGAATAATTTTAAATCTACGATTTTAAAGCTGTGTTTCTACTCCACAGCTGGGTTCAGAGGGGTGCAGAGGGTTGTCAGAGGAGTGTGCAGGTGGACTGGAAAGGGTTGGGTGGAGGGTGTGACACCTGGTGTAACTGTGCTCACACAGGGCACCATAGGATGCTGTTGCAGACATACTCCTTGTCCTTGTAGGCAGCCTGGATTAAAGCTGGGCTCCCTGATCTTCCCAATGGCATTCCTGCAAAGGCAAGCAGGAGTTGTGGGTGTAAGCTCAGACAGGATAGATAAAAAATACCAGGTGTCTGAATTTAATTTCTGAGTGCATTAGATGGTTCTTTCACAGTAGGCCCTGAGGACACTTTAACAATATATAAACATGCAAAAAAACCATCATGAACATGCTTGTAAATACATAAATAATACAGGTGTTGGAGGAAGTTGGCCTTGATCCTTGCTTTGACGGCTGCCCTCACACCTACCGCCTTACAGCTAAAAGGACAGGTATAACCAAATATCTTTGTCTGCTTCCAAATAAATTAGGAAGGAGACAACCCAGTGAGTTTATTGGTCTTCTCTGATTTTGGTCATTTTCTTTTGAGATATTATGATAATCAACCCTCATTTGGAAGATTGGAAGGGCAAAGGAATACTTCTGCTTTTGTAACTGATGGTGAATAATAGTGCACATTTAGTGGAAGTTCTACAGTGAGGGAAAATCGCTGTGTGGCGGCTTTACTGTGTAAGATGAGTTGTCAGGATAGTGCAGCTTGTCCTGGCAATGAGTCTAGGCAATGTGGCTGGACCAGCAAATGGTCATTCCTGTGGTGTGTTTCTGGGGGAGGGGGGGTGGGGCTGGTGGTCATGTTGTGGTTAATGCTCTCCTAACATTGTTTTACCTTATTTGATGACACTAGTCTCTGAAAGAAGCCAAGGAGCTTATTTAAAAATAAATATAATTTAGCTGAAATGGAAAATCAAAATATCTAATATCCTGTTTTATTTCTCTTAATCTGCCTGGGCATCAAAATGCAGAAAAATGCAGTGTCTGGCCATATGTTACACATCTAGATTTCTGATTTTGGTGGTGCCTGTGACAGGGAAGGGAGTTCATCTGGCTCCATGAAGTCTATTAGAGGTATTGTTGTGCAGATATACTTTACCTGGAAAGCACATTAGTACGTGGGTGGAGATAGCTAGAACTTTTGGAATACAATATGCAAACAACTGAGTTTTATTCTGAACTCACTCATCTTTTGCACACTGGAATATTTTTATTTTTCTTCAGTTTTTTCTTGTAAAGTGATTCCTTGGGAATTGTTTTTACCTTTTTTTTTGTTTGTATTTATCTCCTTCACTCACGACTCCTGGTTCTGAACTTAAGATTTGCATACCTACTTTCTAAATATAACCTGTGTTTTGTAAGATTGATCTAAAGATTTGCACATTCCCTAATTTTTGTAGTGTATACTCAAAACCCCTGCATGACATGGAAGCTGTCTTTGCATTCCTTTGCTTCTGTCACAAGCACTAGCTTCAGGCACACTGGCTGAGAGCTTTGGTTGTGGTTGCTTAGATGCATATCACTCCATTTCTGTTTGACTTGGTTAGTTTTACATCTTCTGGTATCTTTCTCTGCTCATCTGAAAGAGATCTTTCCAGTTCAAAACAAGCACCACTGTGCTACTTGTTGAGAGTTGATTCCTGGTAGTTTGGAGGGGATGAGGAATGGTTTCACAACATTGGCTAGAAACAAACATGCACAACTTCTACCTTTCTGACCCCTTTGCTCACCATCTTCCTGTTTGCTTTATTGCACAAGTTAATCTCATCAGGAAAAAATAGCACAGTATCTTTTAAAAATAAAACAAATTCTTCCGGGCAGACTGTTTGTTTTTTTGGGAGATGGGTATTTCACACAGAGCTACAGAATTGAAATGTCTTGTAGCATGTCTGATGCTTTTGGAAGAAAGAGATGAAGAGAAAATGTGCATCTGCTTTGCACAGCAGACAGTTCACAAAATTTTGTATTTATAGATAAAGAAGCAAAGGAAACTTCACCACCAGGTCATCTGGGTCTTGGTTATGGCTTTACGGTAACCTCCAAGCCAGTGAATGGTTCTGGCTTCCTGCAATGACGTTGAACTCTTGTCAGTTTGCTCCATCTTGCAACAATTTTTATGAGTGCAGGAAGTCATCAGCGGTACTTCTTGAACTTTTTTATCATTAAGTATATGTTTTCTAGATGGATACAAGAGTGGAACGTGTTTTGCAGGCTTGAACTCTGTGACATTTTCCTCGATTTGGGCAATCTTTTGCTCAGTATTTGACAATCACAGTTTTATCTGCTGTCAGTTGACTTGCTGTGGGAGTTTCACAAGTTACCCAGTTCAGTGGTAACTGGGAGCCGTGAAAACTCTGTACAGTCCTTGAGTGCTCATTCCTTTAGATTTCTTTAAGACTTAAGACTCGTAGGCTTTTGTATACAGAGAAAGCTATGAGTGGTATAGGCAGTGTCCTGTGAATGTGGGTTTCTGAAACAGCTGCGTATGTGGATAAACTGTTTGATAAGTTAGCAGGGACAGTTTGTGGGTGGTGGTTGTGATCTCTGCACGCTGTGCTAAGTGCTGTTCAAACTGACCTTGATTTCCAGCCAACAGATTGGAAAGTCGTTATCCATCAGATGTGAACAGCAGTTGCTTTCTGTGTTTACCAAGTCCTGTACATGATCTGTATGTTGACAAGTTATAAACCGAACGGGAAATGTCCGATGCCTTCTTGGTGCAACTTGTGTAAAACATGGCAGTAATTGGCAGAGGGTTAATTTAGCATACTGAAGGTCTCCTGTCCAGCACTAGGCTGAGGGCTGTAGCAGCTGGCTGAAAGGGGACAGTTAGATGGTGAGAGAACAGGAGCCATCTGGAACCACAGCACAAGGCCAGTTTGTGACTAGGACACAAAGTACATTCTCGTAAAAGCATGAGTATTTCCTATGCTGTCACCAAAGTCAATAACCTTAGTAGGTATAAGAATAGCACCCCAGGGACATAAATCTTACTAGTCTTTAATTTATGCATCTGTAGCACATAATCTGCGCTCTGGTCTGCTTGGCAGAGTTGCTGGGGTAATGACTTCTTAAAAGTAAACTGTGGTGGACAATCTGTAGAAAGTATTCTGTACAACCGATATGCTATTGGCATCAAGTTTGGCATTACCCTCTTTTTGTCTTATTGCCTAGACTCCTCAACAAATAAACATGTGATCAAATTAATCCTAGAATTCAGGGGTTTGTGTCAGGGGTGGAATTGGCTCATTATATTTAATTCATGGGTAAAGAATCTCCATTAGTGCGTAATGTTTCCCTGTGCTGTAATAACACATTCTTTCTGAACTACTGTGCAGAGGCAGAAGCTGGTTAAAGAAAACCCAATATTTTATAAAAGTACCTGGGGAGCTGAATTGGTAGAAGTAAATCAGTTCAGATAAGAATTGCTTCATCAGTGGCCATTAGACATCATTTAATCATTTACTTTTTGTAATCATACTATTGCAAATATATTTTGAATTGCTTCTGTATTGAAAAAAAATGCCATGAGAGGGGAGAATTTTCAAATATTTAAAGAGGTCAACTAACAACAATTTTCAACGTGACTCAAACATCTCCTTTTTCCTCTATAATTCACTTCTTAATCCCCACAGATGTGAATGTCTCAGTCCTTTCACCTGCAAGGATCTGCAGATCAGGTAATTATTTGTAAAATACATAGCAGAATGGTTAGCTGAGCAAGGTACAGTTCGGAGACTCAAGTTGTAGAGACATTATGAAGAGGCATTTCAAAACTTAAGAAGTCATACATGGTGCAACCTGGCTTTGAATCACTACTACACAAAAGAAGTAGCATTTCAGCCTGCTCAGTACCGTGGCTACACAAAGTACAAGGCAGAAACCATCCTGGAATTTCTCGGTTGTTTCAGAAAATTTCTGTAGATATTTCTGTACTTTCCTAGCAAAATGTGCTGTGAATGCATTGCTGTGAACATGGCTTCAGCTTCCTTAAACCAACTGGAAATGACCATTCTTCTGTTTTTCATGGATGTTCCATGTTTACTAAAGGCAAAGTCAGTCACAGAAGAAGCTTTTTTATTTTTCTATGGCATGTTAATATTTTTTTAGGAGCAGGACTCTGAAATATCTTGGAAAATGTCACCGAGCTTTACATTCTTTCTGAGTACCTACGACATCAAAGAAGTTGGTGGGCAAGATAGTCAAACAAAAAACCAGCACCTACAAAAAAAATCAACAACAGTATTATAAAAGCAGATGTGTATGTGTGCGTAAAATTATTTTTCATTTATTAACAAACATATATTCTAAATGTGATAGTTCGATCCTGGTGCTTCACTGCTGAGGTCAAGGAGTATTTTTCTATTTAACAGAAGATCAAGTCCTCGGTCAGAAATAATCTGTCTTTTCTCTCTCCATAAATATATACACACACAGTCATACATGTACCTACCTATCTATGCAAAAAGGATTAAGAGAACAGATATTTAGTCATTGCCCTGGCCTTTTGGTGGGATGGGGAAATTTTTAAACATGTCCTGTTTTTCAGACCAGAAGCACAAGCCCAGCAATGCATACCTCATTCTCCATTCAATCAGGAGCCGTCATTCGCCCCTGTGAAAAGTGAGTGCAAAATGCTACCAGCATGAGTAAAGCAATTTCTGATTTCTTCACTTAACCACAACATTGTAAAGCATAAGGAAGTGGAAAAGCAGGTCCTCCGTGTTGGCAGGATCAGGCCTCTAGATGCTGTTCCCTCATGTACCAGGTTTTCCTTGCCATATTTCTCAGGTAATTAAGTTTGTTTATGGGAAGCCTTGTTCCTTTTCCCGCCTGTCCCCTTTTTATAGTGATTTCACCCTGAAATCCCATCCTGAATAGAGATGGGTATCAGGGCTACTATACCTCTCTGACAAAGCAGCAAACCGAGTCAAAGATACCGATGGTCGATACCAGTATGAACTGAATTTAAAGGTTCTGGTTTCATGCTAGTGACAGTCCTTTAACACAGATTGAAGGGCTTTTTCTGACTGGTGGGTAGCCATCGAAGGCCTTTACATTTGTATCTTCAGCACTTTTTCTTTAATGTATCCTGTGACCACAGGCTGACACATCACATCCAGTTCTGTGAAAACAAATGGTTGGAGGACTGACTAACACAAAATTTTTAAATCAAAGGTGTTTATTTATTTAATGAAAGAGTGTAACATGGGAAAAGTTCCAAACTAAGCCTCTCACTTCATAAGTATTTCTATCCAAACCTTTGGAGTTAGCATTATTTTTTTTTTTATACAGTTTAGAACAACATGCCTTAAAATTATGAGAAGTTTCTGATTTGGACCTATTACTAACTAGACTTAATATAGCAATGTGCTTTGTTTTTATTAATTTTTAAGTTATTAACTTTTGGAAAATGCTGATCATATTTCCTTCTTCATGCATTTCCTCCTAAGCTTCCTGGTTCAGACAGAAGACCCTTCTGCTGATCCTTGTGTTGTTACATGAAGGAATTAGGACATTTTCCTTAGGTACAAAACCTGTATGAAATTACTCAGATCTTAGTCCCGTATAGTGCTGAATGTTTCAGCCACTATCCAGGAAAACACTTAAGCACATATTTGACTTTCAGCACCTCAGGAGTCTCATTCTTGCCAATGGGTTTACTCAAGAATTTGGGGGGTTTAGGGCCAGAATTCTGAGCGACCTGTTGAAGGAGGAGATTAGGATGTGAGGAACTAAGGGCAGACTAAAGAACAAAAACCTGCTCATCTCCTGATCTTTGAGAGATTCTGACATGTTATGAAGAAGAGGGTGAGAGCCAAGAAGTATAAGCCTAAATAATTTGCTCCTTTTGATTAGGGGTTGTGCAAGGGCCAATGAGGATTATTACTGCTCCTAGGAGACACTGTTACACATAAAAATGGCAACAAAAAGACGTCTGTATTTGGATGGCATTGACTTGGAAATACAAAAGGAAAAACTGCAGTTCCACTGAGCAGGGTGGGGTAAAGAACTGAAAAGAATGAAAAAAGTCAACTTCTCTTGACATGAAATTCAACTATATTTTCCCCAGGAAAAATGAAATGTAATACTGGTAATTTATACAGACAGTTGAACAAATTGAAACCATATACAGAAAAATTAAGTTATGTTTTTATGGAAAGAACAGAACATGTTTAACAAGCACTACCTAGAGCCAGGTCTTTCACTATATAACTTGCAGGGTGTTTTAATTATGTTGAGGTCAGAATGTCTGTTCCCAGCTTTAATCAGCTAATTCAAGATTTTATTTAGTCTGAAAAAATCTAATAAGTATTTTGTTCTTAGATTTATTTTTTCATATTCCAAATATGAATTAGATATAAAACACAGTACACTCTAGGTTTTTTAAGATGCTAGGTTACATTTATGAAAATATCCTTGAGTATACTAAAAGAAAAAAGATAAAACCACTTTGGTAAAATGTGTGCTTGAATTTTAGTGTTTTGCAAATTCCTTGTTCTTAACCATTGTATTTAATCTTAATTTTACATTGTATGGTTGCTTGGTTTGTATTACAAAGAGATGGTTAAAAAAGAAGGGAACAATCTCTTAAAACCATGTGTGGCCAGGGTGGGTTCTTCCTTGTAGGAACTGAGCTATATTCTGTCAGTTGTTAATCGGTATTTTTATTGCCTGTTTTCAAATATTGGCTTGCTGATAGCAAAAGTGAGTGAGTTAGAGGTAGATGAAATCTATGTTTTTTTCCACGCTGTTTCTTCAAGGAAGTGGTATATTGTTATACTTGTGCCTGTTTCCTGATATAGAAAATGAGTTAAGAATGAAAAGTGAATGGATCCTTTGTTTATATGGCAAATGTGATGTGAATTCAAAATGATAAATACATTTTACCATTATCAGGCGCTGGATAAAATGCAGATGCAGGCTTTGACACTGGGACTGAAACCGGAACCTGACAACGTTCCCTTCCTGTGTCAGTCCTGAACACAAGTACGAAGAATCACTCTTACTTTTTGATTATGCTGTTGTAATGCATCTTGATTTGCTTGTTTATTCTTGTGCAATAGAGCATTTTCAAGCAGAGGAATGGAGAATGTAACTGGTTCGTAACTGCCTCATGCTGAAGATGCCCTCCAGAGAAGCTGGAGGTTGTGGTTTGGAGGAAACAATCTGAGCCTGTCTCTTTCATATCCTCGTTGAGGGGACTAATCAGATTTGTGCTGAGGGTGACAGTGTGAGGTGGAGGGAGGAGTAATGGTGGGGTAATTTTCTTCCCTTGGGCATAAAAAGAAAAAAATAATTCTGCTCATTTTTTTGGAAAGAGAGGTGGTAGATACCTATGTTCAGGAAACCGTCCCTGACTCAGGGGGTACTTTTCTGCAGGTTTTTAAAAAAAGCAAGATTTAGGATGTGTTCTTGGGTATTGCTTTTTGCTTGGTTCTAGATGATTCCTTCCCCAGAGACTTCACTGTTTTGAATCTACTTTTGAGATGTATAATACTTCCCTGGCATCACTTTGAGAGTGTGGTCACCTAATACAGGGTTGTGAATGTGGCTTGGCCAAAAAAAGTAGATTTATAATGCTTCATCATTGCAGCTTGTAAATCATTTTGTGGCTCTAGCTCAAAGAGGCTACTATTTTCCTTTATACCTGGTGATTCTTTGAGCTGGATGTTATTTAAAAGAAGCAGCATGGGCAGGATACCCACTAAGAAACAGATTCAATCAAGGTAGCATTTGAAAGGAATAAAGGTGTCCAAGAGTATTTTATATCTTGCAATTAAGATATGTTATTACTCAGATTAATCCCAAGGTATCTGGAAGGATGGCATATTTTCTGGCTGCTTTCTGCAGATCTGGATCTTCATCAAATATTCAAGCCTTTGGGCTGAAGACCCTGTATTTTTTGTTACCCACTTTGTCCGCTTGGGTGTAGATAGAGTATAACAATCACTGTATGTTCAGAATCACAATAGCTGAATTATACCTAATTACTATTCCTCCTTTATAAAAATAACGATCTTGCTGTAACTCAAGAGAGACCGGCCTTACAGAAGCCACATAGCTATTATTATGTGTGTGTATACACCCCAAAACTATTCATAATCATTTCCATTCCTTGATCGGATGGCAGCCATTTGGTTAGTCATCATTCAAGCACATAGAAACCATGTAGCTCGTGAAAGCTGTATTTGAGACAGCAAAACTGCCAAAAACATCCAAGTATGTAACTCGACTATCCAGTTATATTAACAAATGATGATGGCTAGAGCTTGAGATGGTGGAAAATGAAATGTAGACCAAATTTTCTACTAGTAATACCTTCTAAAATGACATTCCACTACTTCATGTTAGCTTTTCTCCTCCCTGTCCTTTTTACCCCCTGTTGCTTCTCCAGAAGCCTTATCAGTCTCAGTTTTTGAACCATAGTACTGTTGAGCCTCATCTCCATAGATAAAAATCTCTACCACCACAGAGGGTATTTCTTTTAATTTCTCCTCTGCCTGAAGCAATTTTTGTCTGTGGGTTTATTCCCCACCTCTGGAACATAAGCTTAATGTCCATCGCAGTTGAAGTAAATAAAGCCTGGTTCAACATTATCTGCAGATCCTGGCTTGGCAAAAAAAAAAAAAAAAAAAAAAAAAAAATCAGCATGCAGCAGAAATACCAAACTGTTTACCCTACTAGCAATAAATTGGCACTATTGCCAGCTTTTATTATGGTACTGTAACTAGTATGATTCTCATTGTCCATGCTCCTGAAAGGAAGGAGATAGATAAACTTTTGCTAAAAGAGTTTTATTTATATTCTTCCTGTTTGGAACAAAAAGTTTGAAAATTTGACCTCAATATGCCCTAAAGGCTTTAACCCAGGAAATGAAATGTCCTCGTGTATATATTTTTAGATTTCATGGTTTTAAGCTTCACCGTAGGACTTTTGGGGTTTTACTCACAGTGTTTGAGTATTTGAGGTTAGCAGCACTACAATGACTAATAAAATCATGGGGTTTTATAATCAGCAAAATATAAGATTACATTCAAACTACAAGTCTGAGTGCAAAGGATAAAGAACAGATGTATTTCACATACTGGGTTTTTTTCCTTCTCACAAAACATATCTTAAAATACTTCACAGAATTAAAAGCACAGAAGAAAGTCTCGCTCCAGCCCTATTTAACTGATAGCCTGGGGAAATAGAAATTAAGAAGACATGTGATTTCATCTAAGGTTAGAAATGTGATCAGGGATCAATGAGACATAAAAATAAAGAGAACATGGATGCAATAAAGTTATATGAAACAACATCTAAGAAGATGCTCATATTCACAGTGCCTAAACTCTATAAACAGAGAAAGACCACAGAGCAGAGGTCAGAGAAGGTGACAGCTACATCTGTGAGGAAGGCTGCAGGCAATCAAGTCAGCTGGTTTTAAAAAAATGAAAATAAAAAAATGTGATTGGCAATTTTTACTAGATCATGGGATGCCTGCTTGTGACTGGGGATGATGTGTTCAGACAGTCTTGCTTGTTAGGTAAGCTGAGTTTAATAACCATTCTGCTCTTGTGAGTGAGCCCATGAATTGAAATTGCCACACCATGGAGATCCTGTTACAATCAGCAAATTTGTATTCTGCAGGACATATCTGTCTGGAAGTTGACATGTTATTGACATGACCCTTTTTACCTCAAGCAAGATGTAAGAGGCAGAAATCACAAGTTCCAGTCTTCCTGGGGCAGGGACATATGGTCCCCTTGCCTACAGGAGCTGTGCACTGGTGGAGGAGCTCTGTCCCCAGGTAAAAGAACCAAGGGAGGAGGTCAGCAGACTGCACAGCATCAAACACAATGAGAAAGGGATTGCTCAGATGTTCTCAGAGATCCTGCAGGGAAAATAACCTGAACACCCAGCTACACCACGCCAAAGGAGGGAGAGGCAGAGTCTGTGTTCGTCAGATGGGGAAATGGAGACTCCCGTGATGGCAAAGGCTAGAAGCTGATGATTTCTGGCATCAGGAGGACAGCTTACGCTCCATTTGCAGATGTGCAACTACAGAATGTGTTCAGTGCCCTGGCTTAAGATGAGGGACTAGGAGCTCTGTACAGTGAGCCTGAGTTATGCAGGAGCACCAGGAGGAGACAGCAAGTGGCAGCAGTAGGCAACTCCTCACTTTAGGGTATGGAGGCCCCATCTCATGACCAGACCTGCTGCCTAGGGAGTTTTCCTGGTTGCTGGGAGTTCAGATTTGGGACATTTTAAAGAGGCTGCCTAGGCTTGAATGGCCCTTGGATTATTATCTCCTGCTGTGCCTCTACAGGGACACGAATGACACTACCAGGGCAGATCCTGTCTGTTTCAAGCGCGACTGGACAACTACCCATCTGGAAAGCAGATTTGCAGAAAGGAACCTTCATAAGAGCTGCATTAGGAAGATCATTGCCAGCAGGTTGAGAAAGGTGATCCTTCCTCTTTGCTCAGCACTGGTGAGACACTTCTGGAGTTCAGAGTCCAGTTCTGTACTCCCTGGTAAAGAGACACATGTACACACTGGAGTGAGTTCAACAAAAGTAAACAAAAATTATGAGAGCTTGGAGCATCAGACACTCAAGGACAGCTGGATTTGTTCATCTTGGAGAAGAGAAAGCTCACTGGGGGATCTTATCAATAAGTATATGTACCTGATAGGCTATGTAAAGAAGGCAGAACCAGATTCTTCAGTGCTGCACAGTGAAAGGAAAAGACTCAATGGGCACAAATGAAAATAATGGAAATTCTGGTTTGAATGTAAGAATGTATTATTTTTTAAAAAAAAAATCTGGGGGTGGTTGAACACTGGAAAAGGTTGCCCAGAGAGGCTGTGGAGCCTCCAACTTGGAGAAATTCAGAATCAAACTGGACATGGCTCCAAGCAATCTCCTTTAGCCGATCCTACTTTGACTAGGGAGGTTGGACTAAGTGATCTCCAAAGGTCTCTTCCCACCTCAGCTATTTTGTGAGTCCCACCTGCTGAAAATGACACTGATGATAGCAGCCAAACACCTTTCTTAGTGTTCAAGGCAGGAAAATTTAATATAGTTTATAGTCAGCTAATGGAAGTTCTTCAGGACCTACATGTACAAATAAGATTTCTGGGGCAGATTGCTCATGTTTTTAATTGGAGAAGGTGATAAAACACTTCCTCAATACATCACCTGGCATTGTGCTGAAAGAAACTGACAGGAATATTGGATGTTGATGGATGGGAAAGGGACGGAGAAAAGGCTTCTGAGCCTCATGGGGTGGTGGAGAGTAAGGATTCTGCTTTGTTTTTAATGTTTTCTCTAAACCAGAATTCAGGCCAGATGTGTGCAATGCGGACAGAAGCATAGCTTCAGAATGATCCATGTTACTGTGTCAGTACTGTGGAGAGGCCCTGGCTACCACTGCAAAGTATCTGCTTTCTTCCAGTACAGTGAAATTTGCAGGATTTCAAGAAAGCCTTGAAAATCCCTCATTTAGCTGTGATATTTTTCCAACACAACCATTTTAACAGGACAAACTGATTAGAAGAATATTTAATAATCCTGATTCCAAGTACTATGGTACTAGTTATGTCCCACCACAAGTTTATTTTTATTTTGTACACAATGGGCTACAGTTTGGCTGAAAATATTTTATACCAGCATTTCTCTTGGATGAGCTGATGTATATGAAAAACAGAGTGGCTTTATGAGGCAAACATATTTTGTCAATTTTCACCAGACAATATTGTTTCATTCCTCTGCAGATTACTGTCTCATTAAATCTGAAATGCTGTTGTCTACTAATAGTGACAGATGCCATAAGAAAGAATCTGTGGATGGACAAGTCATATGGACATGACAGCTACAGGGAAAACATTATGAAGGTCTTAGCAGTCTATCTTATTTAGTTAATGAGGTTGAGCTGGGGGAAAAAAAAAGCTCCAACTGAGTAGCCTCATACCGTATATAAAGCATGTTTCAAAATACTGATACTAGAAACAGACCTATACTTGATGAACTCCAGATGATTCCACTGATGTTAACACAAAGAAAAAAACCCAGGATCTTCCCTTCTTCAACCCCTGCCCCTGCCAGAGGTAATCCAGAGATTCGCACACTGTTAAAGTCATTATGACATATTTTGGAACTAGCAAAAATGAAAGTGATTCATCTCCTCTTTCCTATGATGTTTAAAAATGTATTTTGCAGTAGCTCTAAATACAAGGCAGTTAGAAAACTTTCAGAAATTTATATAAATAAATATTGTAGGAAAAATCTTTGAAGTGGGAGATCATGAGTGAACACATCTGCTTAACAGAACCGAAAGCACAAGGGTTTGAGACCTTCCCTTTCTGTTCCACCAAAGAAAACTAAGAAGAAAACTGTGCTTTGTTTTAATGCTTTACTCATAAACTTTTTGCATTGTTTTTTTAATGTGACACTTGCATAACAAAAATAATGTGTAGATAAACAAATGCCTTGTTTTTCTTAGTAGCAGAAGCATTCTGGTTTTTATTTATTGACATTGTATAAATGTCATTTTTGATAGTAAGACTCCCATTTACTTTTGGGTAAATAAAGATTTTAGGAGATAACATTAAATAAAAGACCTTTGGTTCTTTAATTTCAGTCATGAGAAAAATTTTTGAAGGTACAACAGTTTAAACACTTCAATAAAATATCCAAGATTCTGACCTCACTTTGCAAAGTTGTCTCTTGATCAAAAGGATGGAGCACATGAATTAAGAAGTCTTTTCCATCTTGAAATATTAGGAATCTTTGATTCATTCTATTCATAGCACAGCCTGAAACCTTTTTCCATTATTATCCAGTCAGTAATGCTGAAAAAACCATCCTTAAGCCTAACGATATTGTTCAAATATTTTTTTGAGTGGAGGAAGGGATGAAATAGACAAAATCACAGAAAACTCAGACTTCAGTAAAGATTTTCCCTGTAGGGGAAATGAAAGAACTATTTTATAGTAACTTTTCCTCCTTTTTCATAAAAATGTGTCTTTTCTTCAGACAAAATATGGATGCTAGATTGTTACAGGGTCTTATGTGTTACTGCCTGCTAATTAGTCTGTGACTGTTACTCACAGGAAGATGTCTCTTCCAAACTGGTAGTGACCATGACCAGACTCAGAAGATCTTATGCAGAGAAGTAGGTCAGCTTCCTTTATCTCCTGAATATTCTGTATCAAATATATATATTGTGTATCAAATACAGAACTGTACAAGAGTGTTGTGGTAACTTGGCTTTAGGGAGTGCCACACTAGAAGAAATTAAAAGCTTAGTATGTGTCAGATCAATAAAAGCCAACTTTGAAAACAGGCAAAGTTTTAAAACATTTTAAAATTGCTTGCTGTAAAAAATAGAATAGAGTTAAAAATAAAAATACAAACAGATTTTAAGTAATCTTAACCCACTGATGGTAATGGTATGACTTAGATATTCCAGCATCTCTAGTAGTTTATGAAATTGGCTGCCTTTTGCAATTGATGTTAAATTTGACATGTTGGATTGGAGACTGCTGGTGCTAAATTTTCCTTACCAGAATCACTGATGGTAACTGCTCTAAGCATTTCTGTAGTCCAAAATGGAATGATTGCAAAATGGAACAATTCAAGCAATAGCTCTTCTTTCAATTCTTCTGCTTGGGTGTTGGACGTCACATAATATTTCATGTCCTTGCCTTTCCCCCCTCTTCCTCAAGTCTTTAACAGGTAATATTTCTATTATATATCCTGATTAGATTATATGTTTAACTTTGAGCTGCTTTTGTTGTGATTACAGCCTCTTTAAAACACTGTTATAATGTTACAAATTATATATCATGAGAAATATGAAATGTACACATTTTTAAAGATTTGTAATATGCATTTTGGAGTATATATGTTTAAACAAAATTGACCTAAGTATGAAGCTGCCAAGACTACATAAGGTACCCCTTTCAGAAATTCTGTTAGATTTAAGGAACCCTGTGATATTGTTGAATTCCTATTATCCTTTAATACCCATTGAAACTTGTAGGCTCTTGCCAAACATATTAATAAGAGTTTTTTATGGCATTAAATATTAAGCACTAATAACAAATATGTATAAAGAAAAATGTCATTTTAATGCATTTCTTAGTAGTGCTATATATCCTTTGCCTTTGTGTTACCTCCTAGTGTGTCATTACATGGACCCTCAAGGTCTCTGTATTTCCTACTTTTATAGCCTCATATTTTAGATAAAAAACTGTAGTCAAGATAATTCCAGCAAGAACTTTTTCCTATGCCCACTAAAACTATTATTTTGTAAAAAGAGAGCTCAAGCTTAAATAATACAAGATGTTGCCTCTTTGGCATATAAAAGGATGAAAAAGATGTATTCTTGTTTTGGTTGGGAAGACAAGAAAAAAGAAAGACTGTGACACAAGTTTTGTAGCCCTGTCACAAATACCATGCAAGATTTGCATATGAATTTTAGTAATGTCTACAATGAATATTTAGATGTTTGGAATTAACGTCTCTACTTTTTGAGTGGTTAAATGTAGAACAGAACAAGAATAAGACTAACAGCTACACCAGATTTCTGGTTGCTATTGTTACTATCCTCTGGATAATCTCTAGCTCAGCTTCAGCCTTCTTGGTCTGTGGCAGCTGAAACTGAAAATAGAGAAGTGTTACTCTATTTCCTTAAGACTAGGATACAGAGGAATAAACTACTGATATATCCGTGAAGAATCAATGTTGGTTCAAAAACATTCAGCAAACATTTATTATGTACATAACTTTGATGCAGAAATCAGTGGGATTTAGTGTGCTTCTGCTAGGCATAATACTTGTTTCCTCTACAGTTGCCTCAACTGTTCCTGAATTTTTTTCAGTCTCCAAATTTCTTCTATTTTTGAATTTGAAATGACAGTGTAGTACTGTGAAAAAGAGGCAGTGGTAAATTGGAAACAACTTACAGAAATTGTTTTGGGAATAGAGAAATTTAACTCAGAAACTTCTAAGTCCAGGAAAGATACATTCTTCTCACTTTATTTAAAAGAGCAGTGGTTAAGAAACTTGAACTAGGTGTGTCAGGCACTTGTCCAGTTTGTTACTTTGATAAAAATTTGTTTACATAATGTGAAAAAGCTGCAATCAGGGGAAATGAGAATCCTACTTTACAGCAACCATGGTTCTGGTGGTAGGATGTCCACTTCACATAGCTCCTGAATCATCCCCTAACTGAAATCAGGTAAGCTTTCATTGGATGTATCGCAAATTAAATTACTCATTTTACATCAACTCATCTACGTATTATGAATTTCATTCTGGACCCCAGAAATGTCTTCTAATAAAAAAAATAATTAATTAAACTTGTACATTACCAACAAAGTTTTGTTTTCAACAAATCTACATCTTATGGTAAAGAAACCCAAAACAATGACAAAGCATTCCTGGTGAACTGTTTGGATTGAATAGAGGTGTAAAAGACAATGGTAAGCATTCAGAAGATCAGACAAGTTGTTAACCTCTTCAAACAGCAACAGAAAATCACAGAATCAAAGAACGGTTTGGGTTGGAAGGGACTTTCAAAGATCATTAGTCCAGTCCCCCTGCCTTGAGCAGGGGCATGTTTCACTAGGTCACAGTTGCTCAAAGCCCCATCCAATCTGACTTTGAATATTTCTGATGATGGGACATCTGCAACATTCACCTGTTCCAGTGTTCCATCAGCCTCAATGTAAAAAATATATCTTTCTTCTATCCAAGGCAAACCTACTCTCTGTCAGTTTAAAACCATTGCCCTCTGTCCTGTCATTACAGACCCTGGTAAAAAGTTTTTCTCCCTTCTTTAAGCCCCTTTATATATTGAAAGGCTGGAATAAGATCTCCCTGGAGTCTTCTCTTCTCCAGACTAAAAAATTCCAGCTGTCTCAGCCTTTCTTCATAGGAGAGCTGTTCCAGCCCTCTGACTATTCTCATGGCCCTCCTCTGGACCCACTCTAATAGATCCATGTCTGTTTTATACTGGGGATCCCAGAAGTGGAGACAATATTCCAGATGGGGGTCTCATAACAGCAGAATAGAGGAGGAGAATCACCTCCCTCCCATGACCTGCTGGCCATGCTTCTTTTTATGCAGCCCAGGATACAAAAGGCTTTGACGTAGAAGGTGATGGTAAACAGGTGTTTTGTAAGTTTTCATTGCTTCCACTTACAGTAGAAACAGGAGAAAAAATATTTTTGGGACCAATATATTATAAGAACCGGAAAAAATATACAACAGCCTGTGCAAAAGTGGTCCTGATAGCATTTGTTGAAGCTTACAGCTCAGTTGATAGGTTAGATGCAATTAATCTCACTCATATTTAGCTACCTACATATGTCAGGCTTATTTTTAGTTTTATAAGGATTTAAGTATGTTCATGTTACTAGCTAGTAAACAGCAAATGAAGCACTGTGACAGTGCTCAATCTAGCAAAAGCATCAGCAAACAGGAAAATTTAGTAAATGGAAACAAATCAGCACTGGAAACAAAGCTAAGAGTGATCATGTCTCATCTCACAGGAAAGGATGAAGTTCTAGATAAAATCCTACTTCTGCAAGTGTGAAAGCAATGGGGAAGCAGGACTGGCATCTGAACAAAGACAATGAGGGATAGAGGCAGGAAAATTAAGGAAATTATGAATAAGTCACCAATGTGTCATTACCTGGAAGAATACCCAAAAGTCTGGGAGAGATACTTACATAGGACTTTAATTTCAGGCATCTGTATCTACATACATCTATATTGCAGTTAAAGGGATTCTCCAAAGCTGCTCTCAAATCTAGACTCCATGACCAAATCAATGAATTTTCAAATTTGACCCCTGGTGTGGATGCAGCAGAGCAGGACCAGTCATCTAATACCGTGTTGATACGGCATCAGGTAACGAGTATCTCTGCAAGGAATGTTCTCAAGTGGTGGTAAGCTCCTTCATCTTTATTGGAAATGGATCTAAGATCATACCATTTTAACAACATGCAACTGATAAGAGTACAGAGGAATACTGGCTTCACACCCACAACAAAGCAGTTAAAAAAGGATTTCTCATTGCTAAGAAATCCAATATCCGCATGTAACTTTGAATATATTAAAATTGCTTAACTAGGGATAGGTTAGTACACAAGAGATGTCATTCCAGACAACATGACACTGTTAAGTAAGCTGCAGTAAGAGGGTCAAGGCAATGAATCAATGCAAAAGAAAAAATAATACCAACATAATTACATGGATAATAAATTCAAAATACATGGTTTCAAACCATGAGAATCAAGAAGGGAAACAGGTGACCTGAAATACAGGCATATTTGTCATGGTGCACATTATGCAGAAAACACATGCAGAAAGGCAGAAAGGAAAATGCTCTGTCTGTAGGCAATAAAGCATATGTGTAGGAAAGAGAATCACTTTATCCTCTGAAGTCATGCTGTCTCAAGAAAGAAAGTCACAGTCACCAAGGCTGTAAAGTTTTCTAGTAAAGGGAAGGACAACTTCAGTGTGACTTTAGAAGACTAAGAGACACTGAGGGTGAGGCTTTCCAGAAGAATGCAAATGATTCCATTTCTATGTTTGGAAGTATGCTATTAGACCAATGACTAAATTCAATTGCCACTGGTTTATGGATCCAGGTGCAATTTAATGCCAAGAACATGAGTAAACAGCAACATTAGACTGGGGAAGTGAGGCCAAGTGTTGTTCATCTACAATAAACTCATTCAGGAGACAGTGGATAAATAGACTCTTGGTAAGAAGCCCATGAACCAAGAGAGAAGGAAACCAATGAAATGGTACACCTAGAGGCAAGATGAAGCTAGAAATAGCTCCTCACACAGTCTGTAAAACTACAAGAATGCAGAATGCTTTTAATGTATCTAATAAAGATGGATGTAGCTGCCTACAAAAAAGGCGTCATTTCAACCCCTGATGTTTTCAATGCAGCTGTCTATAGAACTGGTGGGAAATCTTTCAAGTAAATTGTCAAGCACTCAAAACCCATATATTATATAAAAAAAGAAATCATTATCATGACCACAGCCCTAAAATGCTACTACCCTACAGACTGATCCGAGTGAAAATGGAATTTTCAGAGGCAAATTAGGAAGAATACTCAGCTAAAACTATCCGGCCAAGCTGTTGATAGTAGATACCTGATATGCTCAGAAAATGCATCTGGAATAACTGCATAATTTGAATTAGATTCTTATCTCAGAGTCATTAGAAAATGGCTATAAAAAAGCACTGCCGAGTGTACCTGAATAGTTACAAGATATGCTTTTGAAACTTCTGTGCTGTGAGATTAGAATAAAAATTACTCACAAAAGCCACTTAATGGTGGAAATATGGTGTAGAGCAAACTTGCTAGAACATGGAGAGTGCAATGGAACATGAGATAATGTTATCAATACTGTATAATGTTTCTGCAAGTCTGAAAACCACAGCAGAATAGCACCAGCCAGCAAGAGGGTCTCAAAAAAGAACTAAGAAGAGTCTTGGATATCACTTGGCTTTGTGCAGGAGAGATATAAAAGGTAATTTATATTAAGAACTATGATACCACCACCAAACACTCTGAAGACATAAAGAACTGTGTGACTCCTGCTAATAACATCACAGACATGAAACCATTTGAAAACTATCAGGTTGGAAAGATTACGTTGGTTAAGTATATGCAATGTAAATATGGTTCAAATCATCTACTTTCCAGTAACCTGCAGTCCCAATAACTCATCAAACACTTGATAAAAGACATAGAAAAAGCAGTATTTAAAAGTCAATAAAAGAAACTGTAGGGAGCCTGAATGTACATCAAGAAGTCTTAGTCTGCAGGAGGCAGCTGGAAGTCAATCTTTATGTGACTGGATTAATAGCTAAAGTTGTAACCCTGTTGTAAATGCAGCATTTATTTAGGTTTTCAATCATTAGTCCTTGCATGATATTCATCAGCCTGTGGTCCATAAATTAGGTTGGAATTTTTTTCCCCACTTCCCTTTTTAGAGATAAATATCTTTATTCCAACACAATGAACAGCCGATGTGGACAGGGAAGTTTGTTTGGTTTTTTGTTGTTTTGTAAGCCATATTTTCAGAGACTTGAGACATTTTCCAGAACCTGCTCCAGGCTATTCTATTGATATTTCCAATTCCTCAGAGGCTGTAAGAAGGGATTAACTGTTGGACAATATCCACATGAGAGACCATGAACACTGGAAGTTGAATGCTTTGCAGCATAATAATCTGTGAAAATTTCATCTGAAAAGCTGAGATAATGTCTGAAATTTGCCAATGGGCAAGAATATTGTATCTGGGGATGTAAAAAAGATAGGCTTGAGCTTGATTATAAGAATTCAAGAAAGATGGAATTGAATCTGAATAGAGAGGCTTGTGGCTCTTTGGATTAAGTCTCACAGGAGATAAGCACTTGCTGACCTTCAGTCCCTCAGTGCTCTTCTTCCCAGACTTATAGTGCAGTTCAGTGTTTGTTTCTTGACCTTGAGCCCTTGCAAAGCAAAGAGGTTTAGAAATACTTGAATTGAATCTGTTGTTATGATGATCTTTACGTGAATAACATTTTGGTGACGTTAGTGTAAATCTGGATGCTATTCATGAACTCTTAGTATTGCAAGGTACAGAGGAAAAACCACTGATTCTGTGAGAAGAGCAAATGGCAGTGTGCTGTCAAGGGTAGGGTCTTATCTGCAGGACAAATATTTTGATGAGCTGCAGAGTCCAGATATCTTGCAAGTCAAGAACTGAAGAAGACTGTTAAGGAAAATATTGTTCTACCTCTGTTCCATGTAGTCCACTGTAGGTAACTGATTAGAAGGCAATTTGCACATGGAATAGCTACACTTTGGTTTGGGCACTGAGTCCCTAGAAGTATATCGGTGCAGCTCGGTATCCAGAGCCAAACTAAGGCCAAACAGCTATGTCAGGAATTAGAAGTAGTGTGGCATCAGGATGCACAGGGTAATGCACATCAGGATAATTTTTATGTCTCTATATGTGTTCTAACATGATATTCACTATTATTTTACATTTGTATACTATTGACTTTAGTATGATCTGTAATCTATAATAACTCTCAAGCTTTATTTTGCAAGAGCTGCTACCTAACCTGTTCTTCTTCCTTTTACATTTGCACAGATGACATTTTTCTTTCACTAACTTTGCTCATATCCTTATCACTTTTTGCAAGCAGAGGTTTCCTCTATTCCCAGTGCCAGCATCTCTCTTTCAACTCTGTTTGTGTGTTAAGGCAATTTTTTTCGCCATCTGAAACACAGTATCTTCAGGAGTGTTGGGCACTCAGTCACTCTACATGTTAATGTGTAGAATAATGTACCTTGCAGCTCAAGATATTCAGAGGTTTTGGATCCTTTTTCTTTTGATACAAATTTAAGCAGTCTGTACTATTTTTGTCTCTTTTGTATTGATGCTTCTGAAAAAGAATTTGAAGCAGAATGAGACCAGAAAAGCTTCCAGTTTTTTTGCTATGGTGAGGATGCATTGTTATGTACCAGATGATTAATGAGTAGTGGGGACTACTTATCCTGCCCACCCTCTTTAGGGGACTCGATAAGTAGTTGTTCTGGGAGAATACAGTGGGTCCAAAAGTTAGAATAATGTGGGTTAAATACCATATACTCCAGACACTTATGTGTTTCAGGGAAAATCTTCTTTCCATTATCTCTGAGCAGTTTGGGTCTGCTCATAGTTGCAGGAAGATCCTCCTGTTCCCCTTAGTCTTCAAGACTACAGTCTCTGGGTTTCCTGCATCTATCTGTCCTTACCTTCATTCTAAAATATTCTCCAGGCTCAGTGGGGTCATTTGTCTTCATGGAAGTAGAAATCTGCTTCTCCTTCCTGGGATCATTTTCTGATCCAGTGCGTATAGGCAGGATAAGACAAAGAGGTGCTCTCCCTGCTCAGCCATTTCTTTAATACTGTGTACCATAGACTGTACACACAGAAAACTCTGGCCAAAGAAACTAATCAGTAGCATTTCTGACTCAGAGGCTGATAAATTACACATCTTTAATTTTGGTGACTCAGAAGCCGGTGGGTTATTTCTCATCTAGTCAATGAATTTGGATTAGGGAGCACTGGTAGCAAGGAGGCTGATACTCTATCTGGTTCTGTATGATGTACACCTCAAAGAAAGACTCTTCCCTCCAGAGGCTTGCCAACTTTTGTATAGGTTTTGTATTTTGTTAGGGCTGCCTGACAGAAAAGATGAATCTAAGTCATCACTCCCACCACACTAACAGACATAAGGCAGGTGCAGAGACATCTCAGCTCTCTCAAATACTGAGCATTTCAGCACAAACCTGGCAGTTGGAATTCTATTACAAACCAGAGATGTCTAGGGGATGTCACTGCTCCTAGGGAGAAAACAAGAATACACTTAAACAAACAAAAAAAGAAGCTGCTAGGTACCCACATTGACCTTGTGTATATTCTGCTAAAGCCTGAAAAATGTACATGAGTCAGATCACCTCACAGTGATGGGATTTACATGTTTCTTGACCTAAATTATTCCCTTTCCTAGGTTCTTCCTTCCAGTTATGTCTTGGCCAGATAGGGCAGCTATGAAAGTACTAAATTGCATGCACAAAACCTGCTAAGAAGTGTTTCATTTCATTTTCTGACACTTGAACAAATTTTTATGCTGTTGTGTTGCCAGGATCTCAGTAATGTTCTTATAGCTTAAGCAGAAGAGGAAAATCCATTGTCATTTCTTTTTTTCTTTAGAAGAATTTAAGAGTTAATTACCTGTGCACACTTTGTATTGAGGTGAGTGAAGTACGACTGCAGCTCTTCTTCTGGGGAATGAATTAAGACTTTTAAATGATGTCATTCAAATGAATTTCTTCCAAATATAAGCAAAAACGTTAATCTTCAAAAATTTTACTTCTAATATTAAATATATAAATCAAAGTTTTTTGATGTATTTGATGCTGCTTGTAACAGCAAATTTTAATATTAATATAATCTCTAACAGTAATTTGTACGGGTTGTGTATTGGGCACAGTCATTGAAGATGTGAAGTATTTTGAGAATTTATGTACTTTTAATGTTGGCTTTCTCAATTATCTTTGTTCTTCAGGGCTGATACAAGGCACCGTAAAATATTTTAGAGTGATGTACATTACAGAGAAACATCAATTGTCATGAAAAGTGTGTAGGTTGATGCTTTAAGGCTTTAGCAAAAGCTGTGGGGAAGATGTATTTTCAGGTCACTGGATGCAGTCAATGGTGCTGAGTCTCATTTCAAGTGACTGAAATATTACTTATAAATCCTGGAGCAGATGCTATTAACCTGTTCAATGTAAATCAGTTCATTAATGGACTATACCAGGTTTTTTGAGTACACAGAGAATAGGTGGCTTTATTTGGAGAGATTTGTGCAGCTAATGATACTTTTGATTCTCAGGTCAAAATTTCAGTTCATGGTTTTGTGGTTAGAACTTAAACTTTTAACTCTGGCTAGGAAAAAGAACAGGAAGTATTTTCAAGGACAAAGTAAAGTTTCCACTCAGGTGACTTCCAACACTTAAAGCCTTCCTCTTACTAACAGGATTTTGCTTTTTCCATTCTTCTATAACTTTATTAATTTTTAAGAATCAATCTGCATTGTCAGGACCCTGAGGACACCAGTAGGTGTTAATGGCGCTGAGCAGCCTCACCTGGGACCCTCACTCATGCCCATCCATGGGCCCAGGATCCTATTTCAGCTCAACTGAGGGCCATCAGTCCCTGCTCCAGTGATGCTGCAGGATGCTGGTTCTAAGTTCTGCCAAAGCTCTGCCCTCACCACTTTGGGTCCTACTGAGCTGGAATGAGCCTGTGGGCTGATGTCCCAGCCTGTCCTGGTCCCCAGGGAGATGCACTGGGCTTGGGGATGCCCCCAACTGCCCCCAAGCCTGCCATGCTCCCTGGCAGTGGGATGACCCCTGCCCTGTGGGACCTCATGGGGACTCTTGGCTGCTCTTAGTGCTCAGCCCAAGGGGGCTGCTGGTCCCACTACACCTGGCATACATTATTTCATAACTAAAATCTGAGGTGGAGATGTTAATTTTAGCTGTAGTCCAAACAAATATTCACCCATCCATTACAGTTATGTGTTGCTATGCAGCTTAATGTCTGTCTCTGTAAGGAAGGATTTTGTATGCTGAATGTTTTAAGATATAAACTACGGAGTAGCTTGATAAGAAAAATGTAGCGTTGAAATTGCTTAGCAGTTGGAAAGTAATACTTGAGTAAATAAGTGCTTTAACTGGTCTTACATTCAAATGATTTCTATAAGACATTAGCCTGATGATTTTCTAAGAGATTTTGAAAGTAAATCTTATTGTATATTTGCTATTCCAAAAACCAAAAAATCTCTGCTTTGGCTAGATGAAAAGTTTCCAGTTTATAAAACCTTTCTGAATATTTATACATATTTCATTTAATCATCCAGAGCCATAATTTTTACTAGCAAGATACAGAAAAATGAATTTCCATTAAACTTATAAAAATCTATTATTGCTTTCAGAAACCATTTGTGGTGCAGTTCTGTATTATTATCACTCTTTAGAGTGTTGTTACTCTTTAGAGGAAAGAGCAGAGCATTTTATTTACAGTTACTTGCAAGCCTGGAACCAAATGAAGCCCTGCCTTTTCAATACCCATTGAAAGGGTACTGAGCACTCCACAATTAATAACCCTGCAACGCTGAATCATCCAGGGAGGCCAAACATTAGAGAAGGGAATTTCCATTTCCATACTTCAGAAAGGATATGTTTGGATTTATAGGTAGCTTTGGAAAGCAGGAATACATAGGGTGCTGTTTTTAAGGGAGGAATATATATTAGGTAAACAAATAGCTTTGGTTTTATGTCCATTCACAACATCCTTATTTTTAGTGGTAAGGACTGGTACTAATCCTTTCTTTGTTCATCCTGAAGTTACTTTTTGATTCTAAGTCCAACCTGTCTAGAGGGGATCCTTGAAGAGCGTGGATCCAGGCATGTAGCCTGTATCTGCATAGCCCTGTGGGCTTTCAGTGGTTGGCTTCAGTATTGGGATGACCAAGGCTGTCCTTGCAACCTTTCCTGAAGCCACACTGCCAGGAATTTTATGGCGGGCAAGGTAATAAATCCCATAACATATTGTGGGCTGCCAGAGGATTATAGTTTTCTTCTGGGAATTCTGCAAAGTTTGAGATAGTGTCAACGTATTTTCGCACTTACGAAATTTAGTCTTTTTCGTCTGAGGATCTCAGTGTGCCTTGAAGACGTTAATTAAAGACAGATGTATATCTGAAATAAGCTTAATTGCATCTAAACAACACAGTCAAATTTTTGTCTAGACGTAATCTTTTTATAGAATGATATCAAGTTTGTTTCACAGAATATATTTCTCATGAAATGTATTGACCAGTATTGATAATATTTTCATTCTTTCTGGAAGTAGGCTAATAGTCTTTATGTTAATTATTTCTCCATATATATATATAGAACGACCTTCTAGAAAATGATCTTTAATGTGAGAAAGAACAGGCTCCAAAAAGATTGTTGAATACACTTGATTGAAACTGAACAAGTGATATTTGACAAACATCCAACATGATCTTTGATCTAGAAGGATTTTCTTAAGAAGGAAGAAATGATATTTGACTAGACTATTAAAGGAACACTGTGTTTCATTTTGGTATTAATAGCATACAAAGATTTTATAGGTGTTAAAATCTTGGAGAATATTAAAATAGCTACAACTACAGCTTATTGTCTGCCTTGCAGCTTGAACTCTTTAGTTTATTGCACCATTACTGCTTGAAAGTGTTACTTGAATTTAGTCTTTAAGTACCTGCAGAAGCTTATGTGGTACCAGAATATTTATATATATGCATATTTCATCTAAAGGAAGACTACATACAATATCCAATAGCTGGTAGCCAAGGTCAGTAAAGTTCACATTTAGGGTGGAAGATATTCTTTTGTAGGTAAGCATGAAACACATATAGGCATCACCACGCAGAAAGTCAGAGCCCTGTGTGTGCAGTGATGGGACTAGGTGAGCACAATGGTTTCCTGGTAGAGTGGAGTACTTTGCATTGGACCTCATGCCTTAAAGCTAGTATTTATACCATATATATATACCAGATATACTCACAATCACATTTTACAAATAGCTAGGGTGGAATTGCTTTCACAGAACTTTGAAAACACAGAAGTTAGGTATTGAAGTTTCATCCAGTTACCTTAAGCTCCCTTCGTAGTCAATAGGCAGAAACAGAATTGGGCTGTGAGAGAGACTTGCTTTTATGTGCCCAATTTGGAATAAAAAGAAACAGAGTTTGCTTCTCTAAAAAATCAGGGTGGAAGGGGTGCTTTTGGTGACCAGCTAGGAGTTATGATGCTAACTTTAAAATGATTACACTAGGGTATATGACTAGATTTCTGGCTTTTTTGCTTTTTATACACTTTCAAAAATTAGTTCTTATCATAATCTTATTAAAATAGTTATGCATATCAAAGAGTGACTTGACATTTTATTCGTAACTATCTGAAACTACCTTTTTTAAATTTCATCAAGTTCTGGTGTTTGGGATTTGTTTGTGTCTAGTCTGTTTGCTCATTTCTACTTAAAAATTGAAGCCCATACTACATACAACACTTTGCACATGGTTTCTCTTCCTGTAGTATCAAATGTCATCACCCATGTCTTACACTTCAGTAACAGGTTGGTTATTTGACAAACAGATAAAACGTATCTACTAAGATTTATAAAATATGCTTTATAAATTAGATAGAAGCTATAGGGAATGTTAGACACTTATTCATGTTTTTGGAGCAGGCTTGAGAAGATACATATTTGGCAGGCTTCAGAGTAATTTCAGAAGAGGAAATCATCCAATGTTATCTTGTTCCTTCCCTTTTCTAGTTTTATACACTCCAGGAGATGAGGTTTTTGTTACCTTTTGAAACTATCATTATGTGAAATTTAGTTAGTGTTTTGTTTTAAAGCAAACTTGAAGCCTTGTAGGATGTATTTTTATTTGATTTTTTTCAATTTCATGCTACTACTATTTGTGTATGAGCTTCTAAATGGAGTAAAGCTATCATTTATACAGCCATTATGGAAAGCAGAATACTTTGTTTATATCAAGTAAAACACATTCATATAAGACTAGAAAATTAGACATTGCACAGTAGGTCTCTATCAGTAACCTAATTCTAAAATATCTCAATCAGAAATTGCCTTTGGATTTGTGGATATTTCTCAGGCATTATACAATTCTGGAAAAAATACTTATATGGTGCTGGAAGCAAACCAGAATGTAGGACTTTGCTGTCCTAAACTTCTGTTTTGTCCTTGCTCCAGGCATGTGTGACAGAGAAAATGGTTAATGCTTGATAAAGTAAATTTGCATGACACATCAAATTTAAATGACACATCAAATTAATTATCTAACCAGTACATACAGAGCCATATCTGTGTTAGTCCCAGTGAGTCTTGCATTGTTTGAGTATCTTTCAACAAGAAAGATGGATAATACTAAATCAGCCACGAGTTTGTGATTGTGGAACTCATTTAGGAGGTGGGAGTTCTGGTTTTTCTTTTTCTGAGGGTTGTGGGAGAAACTGGTTGAGGAAAGGCTTAACCTGACCTGGCAATATGCACTTGCAGCTCAGAAAGCCAACACTATCCTGGGCTGCATCAAAAGAAGTGTGGCCACCAGGTGGTGATTCTGTTCCTCTACTCCACTCTTGTGAGATCCCACCTAGAGTACTGCATCTAGGTCTGGGGCCCCTGACACAAGAAGGACATGGACCTGTTAGAGTGAGACCAAAGAGGGTCATGAAAATGATCTTCCCCTATGAAGACCGGCTGAGAGAGCTAGGGTTGTTCAGCCTGGAGAAGAGAAGGCTCCAGGGAGACCTTGTAGCAGCCTTCCAGTACCTAAAGGGACCTACAGGAAAGCTGGAGAGGGACTTTTTACAAGGGCATGTGGTGATAGGAGAAGGGGGAATGGCTTTAAACTCAAAGAGGGTAGGTTTAGATTAGATAATAGGAAGAATTTCTTTACTGTGAGGGTGATGAGCCAGGAACAGGTTGCTCGGAGAAGCTGTGGATGCCCCATCCCTGGCAGTGTTCAAGGCCAGGCTGGATGGGGCTTGGAGCAACCTGATCTAGTGGAAGGTGCCCCTGCCCATGGCAGGGGGGTTGGAGCTAGGTGATCTGTGAAGTCCCTTCCAACCCAAATCATTCTTTGATTCTATGAAGTGAACTTGTCACCCCAGAACCATCCCTAATACATTATTCTAACATTTTGTTGCAATTAAATATTTGTAGGATTTACATGATACTGCACTTCTTGATATATTTAATAATTTTCAGTGTTCTCTTACTGCTGCTAGTCCACAATCAGACAGGAACACTGCATTTCCATGTAAGAAGTTATATACATACATATATACATATATTTATATAAATATATGTATGTGTGTAGAGTTATGCAATACAAGCTTCATAATAGATTTAGTATTAGTTTCTACATAATTTTGTTTGTAACTACATGTTTACTCACCATTTTTTGAACAACCACTAAGTATTAAAAATTTTTGGTACTCTGATCACAGTAACACAAGGACTTTCTTCCTGGAATAAAAAATAACTTAGACATGGGGAAGATATATGAAAACCCAGAAAATTTATTTCACTTAATGTCAGTTTGACTGTACCAGCAGTGAATTTTCTGTGAAAAAAGTCATGTTTTCTGTAGTCTATGTCTCTTTAAAGTCCCTCACATTACCTTTAGCTTTGATTAACCCAGATTGTTATACCCAATGTGTGCTTTTTGCTGCCCTGTTGCTCATTCCTTTTCCCTAAAGATAGATAATGATCATAAAATTAGTTCTAATGTAGACTGAAAACACTAATAGCCTTATTGGGCTAAACTTTAAAATAGGTTTTTAACATAGAGGACAATACAAGTCTGAATTCCAATATGTATCATTTGTTTATTCAAAATACTTCTAAGAAGTTACTTATAAAAGTGTCTTTATTGTTTTAATGTGAAACTGTAATCTTCTACATTGATAAACAGTTAAAAGTCAGTGCAAACTAAGAAATCCATGAATAAATTCTATAAAGAAGGTCCTTTTGTTTGTGCATGTGAATATCCTTTCTGTCTAGGAACACTGGGAAGTCTGAAAGGACTATAAATCTTCACTCAGGTCTTTCTTGCTTTTCCTATTTTTTCCTCAAAAATCTTTTCTGAAATGCTCATCTATGTTCACTTACCTCTCCTAGTGAATCCTCTAAGATTGTAAACTTTTCCTAAAGGTCCAATACCTTTTCATCTACTCCATAATTTACAACTCCCTTGTAATGAGTTAATGTTATAATGAAGACTCACTGGCAATGCAGCGTATTTTAATAGACAAATTTCTCTAAATTAAGCTCTAACCATCTGTTCCATTCTCATTTATGACTCTAAAAAGAACATATTTTAAAATTATATCATTTAAAAATAATGTAAATGATTGAAGTCTGCAGTAAGGCTTCTGCATATTTGTTCATTCAGTGTAGCATACTTATGGTAATAGTGATGTTTCTTCCTTGCTCCAGGCATGTATGAAGGAGAAAGTGGTTAATGCTTGATACAATAAATTTGCAGTTATTATGACGCATTAAGTATGTCAAAAAAGATATTTTATTCCTAGAGAGTTACACTGAATGTAAATCTCTGTATTGGAGCGTCCTGATGGGATACCTGGAGGCAAAGCTTTAGCTAATTCTACAACTTGTAGGGGGTTAAGGATATCAGAGACATTAAATGCTGACAACTGTAGTTTTAATATGCTGGGGAAATGGAGCTGTTCCATATCACTTTCTGTATTTGTTAACAGTTATGCCACCACCAGGGATCTCACTAGGATTTATAGAGAAAGAACATGCTGATAGCTATTTAGAGGGAAAACAGTAATTTTTTTTCTCCTGCAGACTCATTCAGTAGTAAATTGTGGTACAGACTGATAGAGCAGCAAGGAATAGAATAGAAAAGACATCGTGTTCTTAAAGGATGCAACTGAATATCTAAGTAGATCTCTTCTCCTCCCAATGCCTCTTTGCTCCATCCGTGTCCTCTGTGTTTTGAAAATATTGCATTAAAATCTTATATTGATCTCATAAGCGAGATAACTTTATTACTGTTGATTTTGACTTCAAAATAAGCATCAACAGTCTAATACTTACCTCTGACTTGTGGCTGTTGCATTTGACTGGGAGGACACTTGTGGAAGTGGCTGAGAAAAGTATTACTTCCTATTCAGAGACACCTTTTCTCCTGCAAGATTGGGCAGGTTTCTGATGATACTGAACCATCAAACAAGATCAGCTGAAATTAAGAACTGAAACTGACCTGCAGTTTATCATCATATTCAACTAAAAGATGACATCAGTCTCACCAGCTTGCATTTTGTGATATTGTGATTTTTCCCGGCCTAAATAATCAGCGTGTCTCTAGAGACAGTGAAGAGTGTGACAGGGTTCTGCGTGTTTTTAACCAGGATGCATTTCCTTTTGGAAGTGTCACTATCTATTGAGACAGCCCGTTTGACTGAGGCAGGCCAGATGCTACGCTGTTAGACAGCTAAAGTTAGACAAGAAGAACGCCAAAGTTAGCATTTACTCATAGCACTCCATTTAACATCTCCTTTTCAATCATTTATAGAATGACATCAATGATTATAAAGGGAACATCTGCTGATGGCTTTAGGAGGTATTAAGTTTGGAATGACTAATTTAGTCATATAATTAACAGAAATATGGTTTGTTTGGCAGAATAGGAAAAACACACTATGGAGATACTGATGATAATTGTGAGAGGCCAGTAATAGAAATCAAAATGTATCACTTTAGTACATTACATGTCTGAGTCTGTCATTCCAAAGTAAGTGCCTCTTAAAACCAGATGCTCCCTCTGCAATATTTGATGTGTGTTTATAATGGGTGGACAAAGGAGATATTACATCTTTTGTTATCACTAAGCACCAAGGTCAAATTTGGTAAGTAAGCAATGGTTTCAGAGATTTAATTATATAAAAAATAATTCTGTTTAATTCCTACAGAAATGTGTCTGCCTTTGGGGGATTTTCTAGAAGGTAGCATTTTAAAATTGGTAATCTTTTTTCTTTTGTCAGGAGATATAAATTTTGAAGTATGCTTTCTTTTTTAACCTTGTAAATATTAGGAACATAATTCAGATCTTCTCTTTTTTAACCTTGTAAATATTAGGAGCATAATTCAGAGCTCTGTTTTGGCTGAGGGTGTACTGGAATAATAGTAATAGGATGCATGTGGCTAGTTTTCACACTGTAGCATAATAAAACTAACAAAGATGGTCCTTCTCTAGAATGTTAATCACTGGAATTGCAAGATATATTAATACAGGACAAAAAGTGATTTTACTCTATCTAAATAAAACTTACTGACCTTTCATTATTTAAACGGTTAGAATTTTTGTTTCCAGAGTCTTCAGAATTTATTATTTTCCAGTTGCTCATTTATTCTTTAATATATGATTTCATTCCATTCCATTCAAATTTATAAACTAACCTTGTAACACTGAGCACTTTCCAGTGTAAAGTTAAAGAGCTGTGATTAAGGCTGTTGATCTGTGGTTCATTCTTTTCCATCTTCTACCACAGTGTTTGTAGTATTTTCTTCTGCCAGGCTTTTAAAATTTATTTTATTTCATGGATTTTAATTAGGAAAAAATGCTAAGAAGTGAGTCTTGTATTTAAGAAAAGAAAGGCAGAATTCTTCCCTCCTCTTACTTTTCAGAACTTCCCTATAGATTTTTTTTTGCCAGTTGTTTTCACTTTGCAAATCAACTTTTGGTTCAGTCTCACAGAACTCCCACTTTTGGCAGATTTCTGACTGTCTGGTGCTGTTCCACTCCTCCCAGGAGGAATGAATTCATGAGCAGAGCAAAGGTGAGGAGTTGAAGGTTTGTGATAAATGAATGTTCTTAGATTATTCCATAATTCATACTGTGGATATTACTGCTATCTAGGTGGAATCTTTTGGTATACATACGTACATATTCAAAAGAATTACATGGCTGATTTTTCCCTCTGTGGGAGCTGAACTTATGCTTGTATAGTTCTTTATCATACAGGCTTTCCTGGTGAAAAGGAGACTGATCTTAAAAGCACATTACAAAGGGAGAAAAAGGAGATTGGACATTTTCAAAATTACCAAAAAGTTATTTTCTTTTCTAGAATTTGGTTCACTAGCAATGGTTTAACTATAAAATTTAATATTTATTTTTTCTTTAGTGAAAGATTTTTACTAGAAAAGAAAGTCTAATTTTCTTCCTGACTAAATTTTCCATTTGTACTTAGGAGGTGATAAGTTTGGGGCCATAGTGGCTGTTACTGTTCCTTTCTGTGCCCTTTGAGAGATCAGACTCTGAAATGAAGCCAAAGCTGCAGCTGCAGCAGCAAACATGCACTTTTAAATGAAAAACATCTTGCTGTTTTCCCCTTCCCCGCAGTAACATTTTGCATAAGATGATAAATAACACATTGTGTTGCAAGGACGCCACAGTTAGCATTTAATTTTGTAGAGATAAAATTAAATACAGGTATAACAGTTTTCTTCATAGATTTTGGATTTTGCACATATTATCACACATGTAACATTATATGTAGTACTATGCATTCAGAAAAAAAAATACCTTCTGTCTTTTCTCAGGTTAAGTTCTTATTCTTCAGTTTTATAGAAATATTTTCAATTGATTGCAATTTAATACACAAGAATCATCCTGATATAAAATTTTGGTACTATTTCTTGTAATACTTTTATATAAACGAAGCTTTGTTTCAACGTGCTGTCATGTCAGCTTCGTATGTTTCTTCAGTTTTTTTAAATTCTAACATTTGTCCGTTGAAGGGGTGATGAATTATTGTGTGTGGAAATTCCACAATACCCTATTTTGCTTTGACAGCTGTATTTATTCCAGTGAGTTAATTAATGGGAATCCCAGTTGCTAAGATGATTTTCTGATGTGTCGACAAAACCCAAAGAAACAGCTGACAACTACACACTTTGGTTTCAGGAATAAAAATGGTTTCTTTCCTTTCTTTCCCTGCTCTTCAGATACAGAGTACAGGAATTGTGCATTGGAAAGAAGAATGAATCCAGGCAAATCTTTCAGTTTCACTTCAAAATTAAGTTTTGTAATAGTCTGTAATATTGCTAAATTAAAAAAAAACAACAACCCAAACATTTGAAGTAAAAATAATTTTCTTAGTTATCTGAACTACTTCCCATAGTGAATTAAGTTATGTGATTAAAGTGATTAATTTCTTTCATAGTCTCCTTTATACAGTAATCTATGATCTGAGATGTAGGAACCTTTAATCTAGCAGTTAAAGGCATAACAAGATATTACTGTGGCTGAAAGCAGAAGTCAGAAACATTTAAGCTGGCAATTAAATGCAACTTTTAAAACCAGGATGCATCTGACCTTGGTTTTGAGCATCTCACTACACTGAGGGCAATTAATAATTGACATTTCCTCTCATGGAAAGCGACAAATTCATCATAATTTTGAATCTTGAAATTAAAATTACATGTCTTTGAAAAAAATGTTCTGTAGCCTAGTCAAAAATCAAGACCGATAATATTAAATTATGTAAAAAGAAAAAAATAATGATTTCCCGATATGAAGTAGCAAGAAATTCTTTGGTCCTTGTTATTTAGCAGTTGGATAATATTATTACAGTGGATTCTTCTGGTCTTAACAGTCTGTGAATCTACAAAAAGCTGTTCTAATAATACATGCTATGAGTACAAGCAGAAGAGAGAACATTTTGAAATGAAGGATGACATTAGGGAGGCAGTCTGGTTTAGCAATTAGTGCATGGATTCACAAGTCAGAAATTCTACATTCTATTCCCATATCTGACATTGATTAGCAAGTCACATTAGGACTTATTATCGAAAGTCAGATATGCAGCTGATCATCTAATTAACATCATCATGGTATTAGCATAACTGCATTTGCAAATCATGCATGCAGAGCTTTAGCCTTTGTTTAACCTTGATCTGTGATATGAAAGCAATGTATGTTATGGATTGATTAAACCTTCTTATTCCATGATTTGAGCAGCTCACAATTTTTAATACATTTATCCTCACCAGATCCTGTCGAACTGAGTATTACTATTTATCTTTATTTTAGGGAAGTGGAACTGCAGCACAGAAACACAAGGTTCTGATTTCCAAAGATACTTAGGCATTTAAAGATGCAGATAACCAATTAATGAAATTTTCTGAAGTCCCAAAGAAGATCACATCCTTAAGTCCTCTATACATTTTAATGAGATTTTAAGTGCCTAAATCACTTTAGAATTTGGTTCTGCATCTTGTGAGGGTCTATGAAGTCAAAGTCCAGTTGGAAACTGTGCCCACATTAGCAAGTAGCACAGAACCAGTATAAGCAGTTTAATAAAATGAAGGAGTCTGTACTAAGGATATGGCTTTAACACATTTCATGAGGCTTTAATGCTGGGTTAGTCCTAGTCATGCTGTGGATGGAATGCTTGCCAAACCTCACTCTATTCACTTTCATTCCAAAATCCAGTTTGTGTGGGGATCCAAAACCAGTCCATAAAATGAATGAAAGCATTATTAAACAGGAATGGTCAGGAAATTTGCTTCAGAAGGTGACATCTGAGCTAAAATGATCATGCAGGCTCATTCTGTGATTCTTTGGACCAAAACAATCTAAGAAGTGTCTAAGTAATTGGATTTGTCTCTGCAAAGGGAGAGAATATTGATGCCCTTGCTTGAAAAGTCAGTAGTAGTAAGCAGATTTGGTCCCCTGAAAAGTATGGTAAGATTGTTTTGAAGTAGCTTACTGAGAAGCTGGACAGAAATGGTCAAAACTGACTTGAGAAGGGTTATACATGATTTATGGAAGTTAACCAACTTATCAAAACAAAATACTTAGCACCTGTCTAACTTTGAAAATATTGCTGTGTTCTGGGATTATTTCAGTAAATATTGTGAATGTATTTTGGCCAAGTTTATGAGAGAAAGCAATAATTTCCCATCCACTCCATTGCTTTCACATTTTCATGGATTTTCCGTATGATGAGAAAATGAAAGAAGAAATATGTCATTTCAGTGTTATTAATTATGTGGGTAAAATGAAAAACATTTATGAAATTAAATATACTTCCTTAAAATAAGGTGAAAGAGATATTAAAATTTTGAACAAATATGATTAGGGGTTTCAGTCGGGTAAATATTTCAAAGATCTCCTGGAATTACTAAATCCACTAACTGCTGTGTCATTGTTTTGAACTAATTTTGTCATTCTTACATTTTCCAGAGAAATATTACAGACATGAGAGGTACTCCATGAACTGGTATTTCTAACAGAAATATTTTAATTTTTCCAAAATATGAAATGAACTCTCATCACTGTATTTATGAAAAAAACCCTGAAGCAAAACAGTCCATGTGACAACTGCAGATGCACAAGTTTTTCTAAGCTATCTAGATTTCCTCCCTTTTTTTTCCTGTGCTTTGGTAATGCTGACATACTTAAGTAATAAATACACATGAGCATTACTCAAGAGAGGTCAGCAAAAGAATGCTGGAAAAAAAGAAGGTTCGTTGTTACTCTAATAGCCTTTTCATACCCTGAAATATTACATCAGAGTTAAAAATACATGATATAAACAACAGATATTGAAAATTCCCAAATGAATTGAATAGGGTCAGAGGTTAGTAACACAGCATGAAAAATCTATATGGATTTTAGACAAAAAAATTACTTGTTTGTATCTGGATTTTATGTATCTATGCATGCATTTATTTATTTTCTAGGACCTCAGTTATGAGGTAACAACAGTAAGTTCCTAGTATTTCCTTGCCATGTTCCTGAATGAAAAGATGTCTTAATTCACATCTTTTCCTTATCTTTGTGTCTGAGTGAAAACATATAGCCTTGGTGACTTGTACCAAACATTATGTATCATATAATTGTAGAATGGTTGGGTTGGAAGGGACCTCAAATATTGCCTAGTTCCAGCCTCCTGGCATGGGCAGGGACATCTTCCACTAGACCAGGTTGCTCAAACCTCCATCCAACCTGGCCTTGAACACTTCCAGGGATGACTCAAGAGAGCCTTTTTTCATTCTAGATGATTAAGCTACTTCTAGAGGTTTTCCAGATGTTACTGCCAAAAGGATTTGTGATATTCTTCAGAGTCTGCCAGTCTGATAGATAAATTGTAGGAAATATGTTTATAAAAGTATAGTACTCTTCTCTCAGTACTGGATGGGCAGAACACCTCAGCTGTCCGTTTAGTATGAGTACTACCATGCTTATAACATATTTCCATTTACATTATTAGTATAGCTTGCCAAGTAATTTACAAGGTACAGACCTAACCCTCCACATTTTCCTGTCTAAGAAAATATTTATATATAGTTTTCCTTTATAACTGGTGAGAATACTCACAATTTACCTCTGTTACCTTTATAACATTTCCTAGAAATTATTCCCATGATGTGTCTTCCACTCTAGTTTTAACTTTGTGAAGGCTTCCAGATTTGGAGACAAGAATAATTTATTTTTAATTGTGGTCCTTTGATTTGTTAGCCATACTGCCTCTTCTGCTATGCAGAAAAGAGGATCTCTAAACATCTCAGAAATAGAAGGCTATTTATAAAAAAAAGGCTTCCTACACTGCTTGTCTATATATTTATTATCTTGGATGCAATTTAAAACTTTAAAATTTAGGAGAGCACATACAATTTTTGTGTTCTTCTGCCACAGACATCTGTTGTAGTTTCTCTAGAAATGTCTCCATTTTCTGAATACTAACAGGTGGGTATAAAAGGTGGGACATGTTCTGTTCTCCAGTCTGATTTCTGAAGGCTCTGTCTTGGATTTCCCTTGAGAAATGGGGGGAGTGGGAAGTGAAATGAAGATGTCGATGGATCTTACAAACACCTGTTTATGTTGATTTTATTTTTCTTTTTAATAAAAGCTCTGTATCTCTTCAGAAATGTATGTAGCTTATAAATGGCTGTTATAACACAAAAGTTGGAGTTGGAAATCTGCTTCATTAAAGGCTGATACAACCTGACATATGTCCTAAATGCTATCAACGGCTTCATAACAGCAGTACCGTGGTGGGTTTCCATGAAAAACCATTTTTAATGATGTGGAAAGTCTCTATAGAAAAATATAGCAATCCTTGACATTTTGAGCATGAACATGAATGACCTGGTGTCTACCAAGATATTTGCTACCATGGATAAAATATAGTCGAGTGGAATGGATTTTTAAGATAGCTTCAAAAAGAATTTACAATGTATCTGAAAGAAACTTCAGTGAGAAAAAAGCCTTTCTACAAGAAAATGCTGTGAAGACATGATGAATCTAATTTATCTGTTGAGTTTATGGACAACAAAAAACACATGGTAAGATGAATCAGTGAGCAGTAGGGTATGGACTGACATACACACAGGCCACAGCGAATCCCAGCAGTGGTAATGTCTTTCATGATTAAGCAAACTTGAAGCTGGTAAACTGCAGAAAACAGGGTTTGGAATTCCTCGGTTTTGTATAGGTTATCCTAACTGATAGAGCTTTTGAAATCTGGCGGAGTCAATGAATGCTGCTGAAAAGAAGGTCTTACAAAAAAGGTGAGGTACGGTTATGGGAGAGCCATTCGTATTACCAAAAGGGTTGACTTCCTATTTCTTGTTCATTTTTCCCCCTAGCATCCAGCAGTGGCACATCCCAGATACTGTTCCTGCTTCAGGTGAGAACTGATAATAATAATTATTAGATAATGATAAACAGGTGAGCTCATAATAATGCCATGTTCCTACAAAAGCCTACATTCAGTAATAGGCACCTCTTTCACTGTGTTTTACTGAAATAGAAACTTTCTAATATTATGCTTTGTTTGTCATCTGCACAGATTGGAACTACTCTTCTATTTTATTATCTTAGAGGTAGTCAGATGTCACGACCACAGGTAGCAGTGTTAGAACAGCCAATTATTTGACAACATCTTTGAGAGGTGACTGGAGAGGTCAGACAAAGAGGTGGATACTTTTTAGTTATTTTGTAAGATCTATCTGTCTGCTCTTTTCTATATTGCCTAATACGAGTATATGCATATCATGCTCATTCTGAACTATGCTAGTGTAATCCAGACTGAAAGATGAGCATAAGACTGAACCATTCTGGCTCATATACCTGCATCTTCTCTCCCCAGAGACCAGGGCCCAAGGAGAGCTGACGAGTCCAGGTCTCATCTCAGGTTTTACCTGAGGTAGAATAACGAACAGGGTGCATGCCTCAGCCTGAAAACTGCAAAAGTCTTTGCTGTTTAAATGACAGCCTATTTTTACTGCTTTTATCTTCATGGCAGATGACAAACTGGAGCTTTTTGTTCATGGTTTAACTTCTATTTTATGATGGTGCTTGGGGTTTTTTCCCCTTCTGTGTTAGGTTCAAAAGGGTGTGGCAGAACAGCCGCAAGAAAGGCTGCCTCCACTTTTCCTGGCTGTGGCAGTCATGTCAGGTGGACAGGGGGAGAGAAAGGAGGAGGTTACAATGCCTGCACGCAGACTGAAAGACTCCTGACAAAGCACATGGCTTGCCTGTTGCGAAGGAGCAGCTCTACAGCCAAGCCTCAGAGGTCAAGGAGAGGATACATTCCTCGAGACCCAGAGGGAGACTGTGTGAAGGTTGCTGCAACCCAAGAAAGCAGTGCAAATTGCTGGACTCCGGATCATCTGGAAGGAGGAGCTCATTCTTAAAGGAAATAGGAAAGAGGGGAAAGATTTGTTTTCAAAACTTTTATTTATCTGCATCATTCAGATCTGCATTTTCTCTGTTTTAAGGGGTTGTCCGTGCTCTAAGAAAACATACAGATTGTAACTACTTGAATGTTTTGGGGTATGCTCATTCTACAGATAAGATTGGCTAGTGCTACCTCAAGGTTCAGACCTCCTCAGAGTCACTTCAAAACCTCATAAAGGGAAATGTTTATAGATAAGCGTTCTGGGATGGGGCCCCCCCTCTTCCCTATTTGGAAGTGACTAC
Organism: Falco cherrug; assembly: GCF_023634085.1. Classification (NCBI taxonomy): domain Eukaryota; kingdom Metazoa; phylum Chordata; class Aves; order Falconiformes; family Falconidae; genus Falco; species Falco cherrug. The sequence goes on along the minus strand of NC_073697.1, from coordinate 45,524,237 downwards.
AGAAATATTAGTAAATTATCCCTGGTGTAATTTATTTGGCCAGTCCTGCTGGTAGAAGAAGACAAATAGCTACTATAATGGACTAGAAACCATGGAAAAATAAGCTTGCTGTTTAAACTCCTGGAGCTAATCTAAGCAGTGATGACAAGATGTCTCTGGTTAGTACAAGAGATTTAAGAGCACACTCTAATACTGTTTTCTGTTTCCCTCAATTTTTGCCTGCTTTTCTATCTCTAGATGCTAAAATCAAACATTTCCATTTTCCAAGAAAGCACCTATCTTATAATACACATAAAAAAAAAAGTATATTTCCTATTCTAAGACATCATTTATTTATAAAATCTGTGGTTCAACTTTACAAGTTCACAGATGTGTGGGCCACCATACAGTCAGCCAAGTTCTCTGCTGTCCTATATCCTCAAGCAATCCTAGTGCAATCCAGAAAAATAAATGTATAAGCTACAGGACTAAACTATCAACAAAAGACATTGATCCCTCTGTAAACTGAGCATAAAGAACTATGCATTTTTTTACCCATATTCCCTTCCTGTTTTGGGATAATTGAGAGTGTTACTGAACATGAACTGAAACCTAAATGCCACATGCTTTGTAAAAGCATTGTAACCTGAATCCTATCTGCATTGCCTTCACTGAGCAAATCTGCACCATACTTAACTTCGTTAATATCTGTTATATTACACTAGCTATCTGAGATGCCAATGGATTGGTGTATGAGAGCAATGGTTGGTAATAAGTATAATTCTGATTGTCTGATTTGCTATATTTGATGGGACTTTGTTGAGGTATTCAACAAAGAAAGTACATAAATAATTTGATACTGTGAAATATGGGATTCCTGTGTTAATGATCTGAGGTTTATGATGCAACATGTGCAGACTCACCTTCAGAAATTACTATGCAGTTCACAGGAGATTTTACAAACTGCTGTTTTCAGAAATATGTTATTTTATTATCATGGGGAAAAAGGCAGGTCAGGTACTACTGTCACCATTGTAAGCATCTGTAAAGCAAGCTTCTCATGCAAAGAATCAGGAAAGATCTGCAGATCTTACCTGCAGATGCAATGAAATGACTGCTTGTATTTATATCAGTTTTTATAACACTGTGATAATTATTAAAGGACAAATATTGATATTGTTGCTGGGGTAATCCAAATTTTGGCAGTGATATTTCTGAGAATTCTTTCACTGTCAGCATCGCGTTGTCTGTGACTATTTTACTCACAAGTAGTAAGCTGCTTACACAATCTAATTTGCCAAAAGTTACTTAGCCAAGAGAAGAATCAAAATCACTATTGAGATAAAGACATCTGCTTCTGCATTAGAACACCAGGGAAAGCAAATGCTGATGTAGTTTTCAAAATAGCGAACATGAAAAGTAGAAGATGCCACAGAAATGTGTTAAACAGAGTACTGGTAACTATCAAAGTCTTGTTAAAAAGAGAAGTCCCAGAGAAAGATTTCAGGACTTCCAGAAAAAGCAGAGGATCCACACGAGAAAAGATGTAAAGACTTCTCTTTATATCATACTACAGTGTGCAAATAAACAAACAGCACTTGATGAAAGAGTTCTGTTGGCAAATTTGATGACAATACTGAATCAGCAGTGGCCAACAAGACAAACAATGAATCTAGTCTCCAAACAGACCTTCATAATCTTGAGGAAGCCACCAACATCAAAAACTTCAACAAGGAGCCCATAGTTTTTCCCTGGTGCAAAACAACACCATGCATCAACTTAGAATGGGAACCGACTGGTTAAATAGCTGAAAAGAACCTGGGGATTATTGTGGATGCCAAGTTGAATGAGAGCAAGCAGTGTGCTTTCTTTGTGAGTCAAGCAAAATGCATACTGGGCTGCATCAGGAGCTGCAAGGCCAACAGACTGCGGGAAGTGCTTATGCCCTGTGCTCACCACTGGTGAGGCCACATTGAATACTGTATTAAGTTCTGAGATTCCTAAATCAGAGGGATATTGAGAGACTGGAGAGGGTCCAGTAGAGGGCTATCGAGACAAGCTAGACTAAAGCACATGACATAAGAAGAGAAGCTGTGGGGTGTGAGCTGGTTTAGTCTAGCGAAGAGGTCAAGCAGCCTTGCAGTCACTTAAAGCATGCTCCTGTCAAAGACAGCCAAGCCAAAACTCTGCTTGGTAATAACAGATGATGTAGTAAGGGACAACAGCCACAGACTGCACCTTGAGAAGTTCAGATTGCTGAGGAGGAAAAACTTTTCCACAAGGAGTGTGGTGCGGCACTGGAACTGGTTACCCATGGAGATGGTAGAAATCTCTACCCTTGGTGCTTTTCATGCTCACGCAGACGAAGGCAGAGCTGGCCTCACCTAGTTAGGTGACAGCCCTGCTTTGAATGTGAAGTTGGACAAGAGAGCTCCAGAAGTCCCTCCCAACTAGTGTTTCTATGATTCTATAAAATAAATTGAATAAATACTGTTCGCAAATCATTTAGGAATAAATTGATTCATTAGAGACTATTGAGTCCATTATTTAGATGAGTAAATCAATGCTTTTAAATTTCTGGTTTTGATTGTCCTGGCTTTTTCTATTATAGCAATTCTAGAGACAGAAATGTGTCATATTATAATGATCATATAGGGAAATTAGTGTTCATATAGCAAACTATATGGGGACTGGAAAAGAGAAGAATGTAGAAGATCACTGAATTCTTTCCCCAGTTCTGTGCTTATTTACCCTTAGTTTTAAGGGTAACTGTAATGGTTTAATGCAATTTTATTTTTGGGGGGTTGTTTTTTGATTTTTTTTTGTTTTGTTCCTAATCCTGTAGCTTATTCAAAATTATAAAATGTCCAAACAACTGCTAGAACAGTTTCTCAGAACCCATAACTGATCATATATTCAGTAAACCGCACTGTAACTTTGAAGAAAAGGTTAGGACAAGAAGTGAAGAATAATATCTTTTCTTAATTGAATCTGCAAACAGAATTCAGGGTGGTTAATTAAAATGTGGTCTGAGCAATGGCTTTTCTATTGACAAAAGAAATTACAATATGAGCTTTATATCTTTTAAAAGAATAGGTCAGATTCTTATTATGTTCACATTGGCACAATTGTAGAGTATTTCTGTTCATGATAATTTATATTTATACCAGTGCTTCAGAATTAAAAATCTATTCAAGTATTGCTAGCAACACAGTGCTTCCTAGCATGATACTTGACATTGATTTAGTTTTTGAAATAAAAGAAGTAAATGAGCAGTACTGCTTCCTGAAATATAAATTGATATCAATTCATCCTTAATTTGTAGTTAATGTAGAATATAATGTAGAAAACTTAAATTTCTCATCTGTTTGTCAAGTTCACTTTTTCACTGTAATAATTGATAAATAAAATTCACACTCAGGCACTTATAATTATTAATAATGCAAGGATCTGAAACAGCAATAACAATTACAAGAGATTATATAACCCATTATTTAAACAGCAGCTTTCTTCAATTTCAAATTAGCAAACTATTTTTTTTACAAATTCACTTTCTGCAATACTGGTAAAAATACTGATTTAGAAAATAATCGTTCTTACTGTTTGCATTCCCCTGAGTTTTGTTGGGAACCAAAGGGCAAATGGAACATTTTATTTCATTCATTATTTCTGGAGAAAAGCAAGTTTTTTGTTGTAGACAAAAAAACCTGACCTGTGGTCAGAAACAATAATGCCTTACATATAATAGTCTTGTTTCTTCTGCTTTATACTACTTTTAAGACCTTTTGTGCTCTTGGATATGTATGTCATGAAAGCTACTTTTTTTTCTGCTGTCAGAGTTGGTAATTCTGTTGAAAGTTTCTTTCTGTGCATTGGGGCATATTTATAGCCAAGTTATAAAACAATTATTGATATATGCAGCACAATGTCTCTATGATAACCTCCCAGTTTACAATGTTTTAAATGAGAATGGCTGAATATTTGATTCCTTCAGCATAATGATAGAAGTATTGTTAGTTAAGAATATCCATTTGATAAGGGGCTGACTTCACAACATTTATAAAAGACTGTAAAAAAAGCCTGGTATAAATAACTTATTGGGAGGAGGTTTCCCATAATAAACTCTGTGGGCATCCATTTAGTTTTCTACAGTATTATTTATGTTTCATCCAGAGATCCTCCAAAAGCAGATGAATACCTGTGTGGAAGCTGCTGTCATTGATCAATGTACTGAGGTAGCTGCATGGAGATTGCCTCAGAACTCAAAAGAAACATAACTGCATGACTCTGTTTCTGAATTTATAGATTCCCAAGTCCATGTTCACCATGCTCTTTTAACTTTTGTGTCTTGAGTTTTGGAGAGACAGTGTTTGGTGCTGACTTAGGGAATTCTGCACTGAATTCCATTGCACGGTACAGACATTTATTCGTGTTATCCATAGAAATCAACCCTATATCTCTCTTTTACAAACCTTAATTTTGCAATTACATTCCCAGGTGTATAGATCCTATGGATTTTTGTTCTTGATGACAGGTGAAAGGTTTTTGCTTTACCTGAAGCACTGCAATAAGATCAGAACAAATTTTGTTCATAATATAAGAACACAGGATATTTCAGCTTATAAGGGAGCTCAGGAGGTCTCTAGTCCAATCTCCTACTCAAAGCAAGGTCAGCTTTGAGATTAGATTAGGTTGCTCAGGGCTTTATCTAGTCTCATTTTAAAGCCTCCAAGGAGGGAGACTGCACTGCAACTTTGGGCCAACTGCTCTACCATTTGACCATTATGGTGGTGAAAAGGTTTTTCTTTTATATCCAGTTTGAATCTCTCTTGCTTCTTATAGCCATTGTCACTCATTCTCCCAATGTTCACCACTGCGAAGAGTCTAGCTTCATCTTGCTGACCTCCTTATAGGCACTGAAAGGCTACTATCAGGTTCCCTTGAAAGCCTTCCCTTCTCCAGACTGAATAAAATCTAGTGGCTCTTCACTGAACTGACTCAAATTTATGCCTTTCTTGTATGGAAGTTAAAGGGGGCTGCAGTACTGGATACAACATCCTAGATGAGGTCTAGTGAATGCTGAATACAATACTGCAGGTCCCTGAGGTCTTTACTATGTCTAAGATTTTCGGATGCATATGGCATATGGCATAACCTTTTTTTTTTTATCAGCTGTCATTAAACTGGAAGTTTGTCATTTTTCTTAGTGTGATTAGATCATATTTATAACCAAGCTAAGGAGTGATGATAGAGTTATATATGTAAATAGGAAAATTGTACTGATTTTTCTATATTATTTCCATGGGGGAAGGTAAAAAATATACCTCGGCCCCAAAATGTGGTCCCACTCTGTCAGTGGATCACAACTCCTCATTCCACTACTACTCTTAAATCTGCATTGACTCCTCACCAGTACTGGGGTGGGAAGAAGATACTGTGTTATGGTGGCAAATAATGGATCTTTTACTGAATTAGAGCTATGTGCAGACTGTGATATATGGGTGACTTCCCAGAAAAGATCAATTCATTTTTTACAGTACCTCATTATTCACATGAATTAGAGATGTAACTCTAATAACTCCACAGATATCATTTAATATATTTAAGACCGTTGGAAAAAATACAAGAAAAATGGACAAAATCTGACTATGAAGCAGGAAGTAATATAAACAAAGTGTGGCCTTGATAGTGACTACTTTAGAAATAAAATTTGGTGGTCTTCTACAGTGTTGCCACAGAGAAAAAAGACTGACATTTCTACAAGGCAACGAAAGCATCAAATTGGTCTTAGAAAGTCAACACTTTGTAAAGTAGCCTTTGTAGTGGTATGAGTAGAATTATTGAGTATTTAAATATTTCTCCAGTGGAAATTTAATGGCAAACAAGAAGTACTAATATTAATGGTACAGGTCCGTTCCACTTTACAAATGAAGGGAAAGATGCAATAGGAAGATTGGAATTTTTTTTGGAAGATGCAATCCATATTTTCCACAAAAAGAGATCAAATTTTTATTCTTTTAATTATCCTGCTGTAGTTTTATCCCTCATTTTCCTGAACCAGTTTTCAGTTCTCTTCTTCTTAAACTTCTGCATGGACAGCTATCTTAGTTATTCTCTATGATGTAATATAAAACCTTTGAATTTATTAACAAGTGAGGGTTAGAAATAACAATTCCATTAGCAACAAAAGGATGTGAGAAAAATGAAGTCCAACAAAAAAACCCCAAAGCTCTTCACATTGGAAATAGTGGAACAAAACCCTAAAACTGGTCTGTTAGACAAGCACAGTAAACTTGAAAACTACCAAGCTGAAATGACCACAGGGGGTTCTACATAGACTGTATACTCAAACCTACTGAAGAACAATAGAATGAAGTAACATGGTAATTAAATAATTTTTTTTTACATTGCGTGTGTGCACAATACCATGAAAATATCCTGTCTTGTACTGTAATGAATCTATAACACGATACACATTAGATACTCTTCAGGGCAATTTTTGTTTGTTAGAGGATTTCCCGCAAATAGTTGAGGTAAATTTAAAAGCAGGGATTCCCACAACTCAGGTTTAAATTTACCTGAGGTAAATTTAAAAGCAGGGATTCCAACTCAGGCTGCCTCCAGCAGCTTCTAAATATTCAGCTTGTTTCAGAGTTCTGCTAAGTCATGCATGCTGTACAGCCCAGTGAGCTAAACCTGCTGGTACAGGCACTCCACAGATTAGCACCATGCTCTGAAATCTGACCCTCATCCCACAGCTCAGAATATCCCACTGATGAACAGGTCAAAGAAGCTGGGTTTTTGACTCAGCTCTGTGGAGTTTTGGTGGATAGCAAAATAGCATGAATTCATCCTCCAATATTGTGTTGCAAGACCCTTTAGAAACAAAAAGAGGCAGTGGCAGCACCAGCTGGCTGTTGCAGTTATGCAGTAGTCTGAACAACGATGAAGTCCAGGGTAAAGGAGCTGCCTGAGTGTGTAGCCCTTGTGAATCTGCTTCATACCTGTCACAGGCATAAGCCACAGTATGGGAAGGAGGCTCCTGGTTTGTGATTTAGCTGCTGAGCTGGAGGAGAGGATTTAAATTATTTGTTTCCAGTTCAGTTCATTATTTCCAAGATAACTTTTCTTTACTCCTAAAGGAGATTACAGGATTTTATGGTTTCTGCTACAGAGGAATTGGATAGATAACCTTGATGGTTAGATCATCAGGATGTTCCAACTGCTGAGTGCTTGTAGAGCCAAGAACAACCAGCTGTACATATTATGCCTGAAGTACTGTGGTGCAACAGGAGAAAATGTCTCTGACCTTATTAACTGTAGCTGATTTCTGAAGGGATATTGATACAATGGAAAACAACTTCTGCATTAATATGATCAGTGATAGATTAGGAAACCAAAAGTGCTGGTGAAGGTGGCTATCCAGAGATTTCAAACCCCTTGGGTACTAGAGACCTTAGCAAACTGGAATAGCTAAAGAACTCCCAGGCAACGGATGCATTGACAAATACAATCCCTAGTCTTACTAACTTTGGTTACACTCCGATTTCCATGTAATTTGAACCCTGTATTGCCACTGACATGAGTGCTCCCATCTTCTTTTCAGTTAGGAGCTGCTTGTTCTATTGTGTTTCTTGTGTCAAACTGTCAAATGAAGGAACTTTTTTGACTGAAAGCTAACTTAAAAGGATTTGCTATTAACTGGGACAGTTCTTCAGTTTGTTTCACTCCGTAGCCACCTTTTACTGGTGTAAAGGGGGTGAAAATAACAAGCTGGGATGCAGAAAAGGGTGAGATTCTAAGATCTTCTTGCAAATCCTTTTGGAAAACAGAAAAGATGATATGGTTGCTATAGCTGCACAGTTTGGGTGGATGTGGGTTATGGGCAGAGGAAGAGGCCCAAAGAGAAGCTGTCTCTGGTTATGTCACAGACTCTGATTTGGTTACCTAGTGTTGGCCTACATATTAGGTTCTTCAATACTAGAAGTGACTTAATGCAGAAGATGACAGAAGAACTTTTTGTTGCTGATCAGTTTCACCGTGGTCAATAAAATGGATTTTTTCTTATCCTTTTCCTTATCTCAGATTGACTTTTCAATGAGCCCTGAATTAAAAAAACCCAACAAAACAAATCACCACCACCCACCACCCACACACACCCCCTAACCCCAACACCTTTACAAAAAGAATTTCTAAACTCAAAATACAAGCTGAATTTGCTAATCCCTACTAGTAGGTTGAATGTTGGTTATTATCATCAATTGGAACAACTAATGCAATCCACTTGGGTTTGGATTCAGGAAAAGATAGAGATGCCTGAATCAGCCACTTATGTGTAGATGTTTACGTGAGAGCTAGGTGTCAATACAGTTAGTAGAGACCAGAGAGCTACTCATCAGTTATTCATTTGGTCACATATAGGTGTAAATTGAAGGGTAAGCTGAACAGTTCTCTAGATTCTATTGACTATAGCAACTAGATCTTCTTTGTGTATTGTGGCAGTTTACATATCTAGTGCATGTGTACACACTCATTTTAGGTACCTTACTCTGCAAAATAAATTTTTATCTCAAAAGATAAATAAAAGTTAAAGCTGCCTTCACTACTGTTGTACCATCTAATATTGGGAATGCTCTATTTTCCTATGTAAATGCTTTATTTTATAAAAGCTTCCAAACCAACACCATCAGTTCTCCATGATAAAATATTCTGCTGCTTGCCATTCTGGTATTGAGATTTTACAACTTAGAGCTCAGAGGGTTTTGACTGAATGTAAACCTTTTGGCATTGCTGAGTGTCCATAATCGTATGTGTATCCATGGTAACTACTGGAGAGAAAGTATGGCTGTATAATCCTTCTTAAGTAATACAATGTTATGTTTTTCTTGGTAGACAAAGAGATGCTAGCTAGTCATAAGCATATTAAACAGCCTGTGAATATCAAAGTTGCTTTTATACTCCTTACCAGCAAAGAGGAAATTGTTTTAGTAAAATTGTAATGTGTGGTAATACTTCAAAAATATAAATTCACAATTTCTGGTGCTTCTGTTTAGAATAAAGGTGGGCAAACTAACTTCAGATCAATCATTTTTGTTAAATCTCCTTTCTCTTAATCTTACAGTTTAATAGAAAAGTCATAGCTAATCATGCCAATCTTGTTGCTTACCAGACAAAGGACTAGATAATTCTCTGAAAAATCAAAATGGAATTTGCATCCTTTTAATGTGCTATATTCCTGTGTGATAGTCTAAACATGTTCATATAAATGTTTTTGTATGGTGCAAATGATTCAAGAATCAACATGATATTGACTGTACTGTTATATTTTTAAGTAGGGCTTTTCCTCTTGTTTTCTTGTTTTATTCATTATTTTTGGTTAGCAAAAATATAGAATATTTTAGACACAGTTATGACTGTTATTTAAAAACCAAAAATATCTCGACACCATTTTTGTTTTATACTTTCCAGCTTTCATCCTGTGAATCTTAGTAAAGCCTGCAGGAACTGTAAAACTGTTGTCTTATTGATAAGAAACAGCAGAAACTGCATGCTTCTGCACGTAAAATTAGACATAAGGCACACTTTGGCACTGATGCTTAAGTAAAACAAGCTTTGTATGCCTGCTCCCTGTAGCATTTGAAGTCTACAGAGGTGTGCATATGGCTGGAAAATAGATGGACTTGAAGAGACATAAACTTGAATAACAAAAGCTATTTTGCTTTAAAAGGGAAAGAAAAATGTCAATTTTATATACAGGCAAAATGGTCTCTAAATGGAAGAGGTTTTTTCCCAGTTTTCCATGAGTTTTCAGCAACTTTCTAATGGGGCATGTAAACTGAAGAAGGAATGCAAGCATGGGTTCTGATCCCACAGCAAATTTTTTTCTCCAGCTGCTGGTCCACAGAAATTTGGCACCTGTGGCTTCCCAGCCATGAAAGTAATCCATTGAGTAGAAATCTGGGATTTTTTTCTAATTTTTTTCTTCTCATCTATAAGATACACTTGATGTTTTGACATCCTTCACAATGTCAGGTACTGTTATGCTTAGCACAATTTCTATTTAAAGAATTAAGACTGGGAGTCCTCAAATTAGTATTTTCTGACAACATTACTTGGTATATTATTCTTTGTTTTCCCCCTCCTTCAACCATGGGGGTGGGGGTTTGGGGGGGCCAGGAAAGGAGAGAAGATAATTAAATAAATCTACAGTCCCTGTATTTTGTCCAACAATTTCATTATGAATAGAAGAAAGATAAGAATGGGGCTGTGGGTCTTGAAAATTTTAATCCTGAGAAATCTGTCACAGTAGAGCCCTCACTGTAAACAGGGAAAAGTCCAGTGTAGGTATAGTAAGGAAGAAAACCTCCATTTTGGACCAGGATCAGAGAACATGAATAAGGACTATAATCCAGTTTCCCTGTACGTATCTGCAGTCTTTAAGGAAAGAATGCCTCTTCAGTTTTCAAACTGAAATGCTTCAAAGTATCTCATTCCCACACTGGTAAGGTAGCAAAATAAAAGACTCAGTATATTGCTTTAACTGCATAGCTGATGTTGAGAAGTTTGATAACCACAAGAAATTGGAGTAATGGAGCTGTAGAATTGTTGAACTGGAAAGACTCTTGGATGCTTGGTACAAAGCATCATGCACTCCTATGCCAAGGGAAGAATCAACTATAACTTTTGTGATTTTTTTTTATATTTGTTTGTCTGCTCTGTCCTTAGAAACCTCAAATGACTTCCCAAGTTAATGACTTCCAATGATTCAGTTTCTTTTATCATTTAGTAAGTTTTTCTTATAATAGCTGTGCCAAATTATGCAGCCTGCATGTATCGTTCCTGTTCCTGGATACATTCACAACACGTAGTCATGGAACCAGAATGATCTAGTCTGGTGATGTGCCTTTTGCCAGTAATTTTTCTTCGAAAGGAAAAGGCTAGTCTGATATATTAAATAATTCTGTGCTGGATCCAGAGCTAATTGCTTTGTTCTCACTTTAAGTGTTGCCCTGGAAGTGTCAGAGTATGTTTCAGTATGCACGGTTAGCTGGTTCAGTAATTGTGAACATAACAATACCTACTGAAGTTTCAAGCCACTTGGTAATAAACATGTAAACCTTAAAGAATTTTAACAGTACTCTGAGCAATATACTTTAAAACTTGTGAGACCTTTGCATAGTTCTACAGAGCTCCAAGGGCTGGAAAGATCACCCCCTTCTGATGTAAGTAGACTCAATTATCTAAGGAACCTGAGGATCTGGAATTCTGTGCATAGTAGGGAGCGAGCTGGATGTAATTCCAATATCATCCTTCAACAAACACTCAAAGAACTGGTAGAAAAGTATCCATGAAGTTTCTTTGCTCTTTTTTTCTTAGTGGAGCCTGGCTTCTGGAACAAAAATAAATAACGGAAAACTTTGCATTAACATAAGATGGAGGAAGGGACCTTGGAAATAAAGGTGGTCCCACATCTAGATTACTTAACCTGCTACAGAATTCCCATACTCTATCCAGATATTTAGGAATTGTGGTTATGGATGCTGAATCCATCTATGTTGAAACATGCAAGAGATTCCATTTTGCCAGGAGAATATTCAAAGGAAATTCCATTCAGACATCCCAGTTTATTCATCTCTTGGCTTTTCTTCTTGATTTACCATGGGGTGGGGGGCAGAAGGGTAGGATAGGTTTCCAGTTGAAGTGCCACAAAGCTTAAACTGGTTGTTTGGTAATCCCCTCCTGGAGGGCGATAGTGTGCCACTTCAGCTATATACCTACAATGGCTTGGGAGTTTCATCTGAAATATAACTGTGGGGTTTTTTTTCCATATGCTGTACCATCATATTAGAGATCTGTGGAAGTACTTAAGTGACATTCCTCACAATTTCGGAGGAAGACCCTATGAAAGACTTTCTTCATGGTTTACTGTAAACATTTGAACTTAACTTCCTTTGCTGATCTGCCACAATAACATTTGTTAACCTTGTATGCATGGCACAAAGCCCTAGTTTTCCCTTATTTGAAAGGTAGTGGGGAAAATAATTAAAAATAAATATTAAACATTATTTCTTAATTGAGTCACTATATTATTCATAATTTTTCATAGACAATACAAACAATTTTATTGATGCCAATGTATGTACTGTGCTACAGAGGATGCATGATTTAACTGTAATAATAAGATTTTTATTTGGGTTTTTACTCTGAAGACAGCTAAGAAAAATCTCAGAGCTTCCCAAAACCACTCTTTCCAAAGAAACCACAATGTTACAGAGCCCTTTCATCATCCAGAATATGGTACTGTAGAACACAAAAATATACACTGTACTACTTTAAATTAATTCATATTTGCAGGAGACACAGTCTGTGTGAGTATGTGCAATTATGAAATGTAACTTTTTTTTCCTCTTGACTTTTTTAGCTGCCTCACCCCTTTTATTTGAACACATACATATGGTGTGTGAGAGTGAGCAAGCTCTCTGTAAATGTTTGGAAGGAGCATCTGTCAGACAATAAAACTTACAAGAAAACATGCTTCTCATTTAAAGTGTATTCACTAGAACTATTTCAGTGCTGGAATCAGTTCATTTGTATAGCTTGGAGGCATTAATAAGAGCAGAGAACTGTAAAGGCACCAGAAAACTCAAACTGTTACTAAGAATTCAAGGTATTTTTTTAAAGCATTTCGTCTATTCGGCATCACAGTCTTCTGATAGGAACCTAAACCAGTTGACAGACAGGAAACCTCTGACAGTCCATCCAAAACGATTTCAAACAAGAAGATGGCATGCTTTTTGCAAACCTGGAAAGTCTAAAGATTACAATAATTGTTGGACCAAAGGGACCCTCTTCAGGCATAAATAGCAAGGCTCCTACTGTCTTCTCTTGCAGACCAACTCAGCTGCCAGCAAAAGCAGGTGCTCTCCCCCTACCAGTGCTCCAGAGGAAATATTTAGTGAGTATTCAAAGCTCTTTTTACAAATTAATATTATTAGAGTTTTAGTTATATTGTATAGTTTTCTCAAAGGACAAAAGCATTTAAAAATAAGATTTTAAGGCTGTTATTTTAAACAATTGCTGGAGTTCAACAGTCTGATGCAATTACCATATTAATTTAAAAACAAAATTTGCACAACCTACGACAGCAACTTTTAAAAAATACTGGTTTTTAACAACTGTGTAGCTTAAACAATCCAAAATAATTACAGTGTATTTTTAATGCACAAGTTATGACAGCTAAGTAATTTATATAAATACGAAATGTATTTGACTTTAAATGTTATGCCATAAAACAGCCTTTGTAGAACACAAATTTAAAATAAATCATTTCTTTTGGCAAAGTAACCTGCAATTTAATCTTTAGAAGAATAAATATACCACTAATGTTTTCCACAGAAACAGTTGCTACCCTAATTAATTCAAGATGTGACTCTAATAAGATTTCAAAAGAAAATCAGAAACAGATTTTTCTCAGAGGTAGTACTGTGGACAAGGTTAAGATATTTTTATTTTCATTAGAAACACTTGTCCCAGGTGGACTTACGGACTTGTAGTATATAGCATGGAAATATCAAATCTGAAAGCATTATAATAATGTTTTTAGAAGCATAACAATTTTTAGTGTTTCAGATGTATGCTTTCTTTTTAGTTGTAACTTACACTACATTACATCTTATTAGGTAACTTTTATTCAATTTTGAGTTTAGAGTGACTAATATAGCTAACATTTTTTTCTTTTTGTGTGGAAGGGATGGAAAACCTGATGTTTGTCTACCACTCCTGTAAAGTTATCTGGACGTTACTTGTAACAATACCAGGTTATGCCAGCAGCTTGCCTGTGGGTGACGATTCTATTTGCACAGCAGAGGAACTTGCAAAGTACAGCATAATCTTCACGGGGAAATGGAGTCAGACTGCTTTCCCTAAGCAGTATCCACTTTATAGGCCCCCAGCACAGTGGTCATCAATGCTAGGTAAGTAAAGTATGTACAGTTTCAAGAACAGATAAATCTCTTGACTGCTGTGATCTTTTTTTCCTCTTAATAGTAAATGTTAAGAGAACTAATGAAAAAGGAAAAACATAGGCAAAGTTATTCAGAATGAAATGCAGAACTTGAAGTATCCATGATGCTTTCAAAAATCTACAACTGTTTTCAATTGACTTCTGTTTTCAATTGGCTGCAGCTGAAATAAACAGTGATAAGCCAAATGTTTTAGTGTTCACTCATTTTTATACGCGTTTTTTTTAACCTCAGGAATAAAACAGAGAAACTGAAGGAATAGGGACAATCTAAACCAGACTTTTATGTCATGCCATGTATTCACTCAAATAGGTGTTACTCATAGTTCTGACTACAGCATGTGGAAAAAAAATGAATATGCCAGCAATGGTGTACGTGATTTTGCTGAAAAGGGTGAAGCATGGGTATTAATGAAAGAAATAGAAGAAGCTGGAGAGAAAATTCAGAGTGTACATGGAATCTTCTCTGCTGCTGCCATTTCCAGTGGTACAGGACAAACCTCTACTGAATTAGAAGTGCATTCAAGACATCCCTTAGTAAGTAAATGAACATATTAATTATAAAAGTGTTTCTTTTTTCATTAGCAACCAAAATTAAATATTTGAGTTGTCACCTGTAAGAAAAATATAGCGTAAAAAGGGTTACTAAAAAGCATGTCACACAGCAGGGAGCACTGTACAAGTTCTGTAAAGCAGAAGAGCATAATGCCATTTCTTTCAAGAGTTTTAAGTTAAAATTTCTGTAAGCAGGACTAAAGCATTCCAAAATAAAGTAATGTAATCCTGACAGATCATTTTGTTTTATTAGGTTTCATTTGTTGTACGAATTGTTCCAAGCCCCGACTGGTTTGTGGGTATTGACAGCCTAAATCTCTGTGAAGGAGACCACTGGATGGAAGAAGTATCAGTAGATCTGTTTCCATATGATGCTGGAACTGACAGTGGTTTCACATTTTCCTCCCCAAACTTTGCCACTATTCCACAGGAAACAGTTACAGAGGTGGGTGTATATACACAGTTTAGTGCTTCATACTTATATATTTTGAGTTTTCCCTTTATGAGATAACTATCCTATGACTACAGAAAGACTCTTGTGAAACTGATTTCGGTGTTTGAGAGTGCTTATGCTCTCTGTGTATGGATTTATTACATACCTTATAACCCTACTGCTTTTGTTTACTTTCTGTGTCTTTCAAATTTACTAGGTAAATGCAGATGGTTCATGAAAATTTGGCTCTACATTTAAACTACTTTCCATAAAACCTAATTCTTAAAACACCAGGAAAATAAAAATACTCACCAAAGTACTGGCATTATTAAATATGTCTAAAGAGGAAAATTCTTAGTAGTGAATACTGATGTGGGAAGGAGTTTTCAGTTAAAGGCACTGCTGAAACCTGAAACTGTTAGATTTAAGGGAAATGAGCTAAGGGAAAGCAGAGAATTTAATCACTACTGCGGTGACTCCACTTTCAGTCTCTTTTACTCACTTGATACTCTATATGCCTCATACTTTGCTTTTGAGGATGGTGGGGAACAGAGGATTTTGATTCAAATGTTCTGAATACTATAAGCATGCAGTTAATCCTTTCTTTAAGGTCATTTTTTCTAGAGCCAAATGCTGTGTTAATGAGTAATGAGAAAAAGAACAGGGAAGCTGGAAAACAATATATTTGGCCTTCTATACCCATATGACAGCTGCTACAGCATACCTAATATTATTATTTAATACTCTTGTATTCTTCCTTGTAATAACATCCACTTCTTTCCATCAAATCTTTCCATACATTATTGTGTTTTCAGTACCTCCCACCGCAGTCCTCTAGCCAAAGGCTGGCACAATTCATTGTGCCCAGACCCAAAGCATTATGCATAAAAATTATGGGATTACCAGCAGTAGTTATATGAACTGAGGTTCATAGAAACTGGTTATATGCATTTTACTTGTCAAAAAGTATTAGCATGATGTGTAAACATGATTTTACAGCTATCTTCTTACTAATATGATGCAGTTTCTTTAAGGTTCCCCTTTGTATTTCACAGATCACTTGCTCCTCTCCAAGTCACCCAGCAAATTCATTTTATTATCCCAAACTCAAAATTTTGCCACCTATTGCTCAAGTAACAATGGTGAAATTAAAGAAGAACCAGTTGGGTCTTCCTGTACCTTATCTTAATCTTCCAGCTAAAAGCAATGAAGTAATAGACTCTGTCTCAGGTAAGTACTTTGATATGCTCAACTCTGCTATTTCCATTCACTCAAAGTGTGGGGAAATCCGGTAGGTAATGTGGATGAAATAGGTGATTAGGCAGAATATTCTCCTGTCTGCATAGGAATAGTATCCAGACTCACACATGGGAAATAAAACAAGCCAGTTGACATAAAAGAGAATCCCTGAAAGAGTAAGGAAGGGATTGCATTATGTGAGCTATAGTTCAAAGGTTTGTGTTATATCCACACTAAGGGCTACTTGAGCCTTAGTGTCAGCATACATCAGTGAATTTGATGAGAAATAAACACCACTTGATCAGAATCATAGTTTCCAAATTCTTCGCAACTTTGAAGTAAATATTCATCCTTGAGTTTTCACATGATGATGGAGCAAAAAAATTATTATTTTTGTCTCTTTC
Source organism: Falco cherrug (assembly GCF_023634085.1). Lineage (NCBI taxonomy): Eukaryota > Metazoa > Chordata > Aves > Falconiformes > Falconidae > Falco > Falco cherrug. The sequence goes on along the minus strand of NC_073697.1, from coordinate 45,507,607 downwards.
TGGGTCAGTGGCCTTGACAGCTATGTGCAGTAAGAATTTATATAATCCAATTGATTTGGACATATTTGTGATAGAAATATACATCCTGACAGCAAAAATAATGTTTTCTCTCCTTTTTTCTTTTCTTAAAATATTAGCTAATAACCTTGTTTAGGTAGGAATATACGCAAACTACTGACTCAAGTCACTCTTAAGGGTAATTTTCAAAACTCCAAAGTAGCAAATACATAACTAACATAATATTTGATCTAAGGGAAAGAAGCAGTGGGACAGTGTCCACTGAGATTTTCTAGTGGATTTTTACAAAGTGTAGGAATTAGGGTTAGGAATAAGAAGACTGACATCCTAAATACTATTTGAGACAGCAATAGGCTAAATCCCCAGTGTATTCCTAGAAGAGCTGCCATGTTTCAAGAGCTTCTGCAGAATGTCTGAAGACTGCATGCCTCTAGCTCTGAAGTCATCTCACAATCACTACAATAAAGCTCATTCCCTACACAGCTCATAATACATGATTTATACTTTATAAACAGGTAGAAAAATATATTAGTGTTTTAATGTATTTCTTTTAGTAAACAAGACATATTCAAAGTGAGTGTTACATATCTCATTTTCAGTCATATGCCTTTCCCACAACACTTGAAAGGAACGTTTGGCCCTCTTTAGGATAAAAATTTAAATCAATGCATTTAAAATATGGTATTTCAAAAATATACCCCCACTTTATTTTACATTAACCAGTAAATCAGTCTATTAAAAAACATATTACAGAATCAGAAGGACAGATTTAATTACCAGAGATCAAACTGTGTGCTCATTCTCTCTAGAAACATGGAAATGAATGATCATGACAGAAGTGGTGAGTTCCACTGTAATACCAGACATTTATATCAGAGTTCACACATTTAATATGGCATTTACAGCTGGTTTTGTGCACACCTAGTTTACACAGAAATTCTGTATTATACAGTTTTGATGCAATTTTCTGTGACAAGCAATATTTTTATTTAATGTGTTAAGAAATAGACACCTATATTTTTATGAGAGATATTTTCAATAGAAGTATACATTACAAAAGTGCTTTGGAATTTCTGACTTCTTTTCTGGCAGTAAATTAAAGCTATATTGAAAACCCTTTTAGTATTAAAATCTTCTAGTGATGGAATATCTTTATTGTCCAAGGGAACTGTTGTGTACATACCAAACAATAGCAAGATAATTTAATGATAAAAAAAATTGGACTTTTCATTATTTCTAAAGTAAATTGGAACAGAAGTTAAATGGAATTAGACGCAACCAACTATAGGAAGAATATCTATCTGCAAATAAATATAAATATACCTAAATAAACCAGAGAAAATTTTTAATCCTGGTGTTTTTAATTAGCCATGCAAAGGCAAATGAGTTATAAAGTTGACAGTAAATGCTTTTTAATGCAATCTTTTGAATACAATTATTTTAAGCATAGTTTTCTTTGATAGGAATTCTGTATTATCAGTTCAATAGATAATATGCTGCACTAGTGATGCTATACCTTAGTCTCTAGATTGCAATAATAATAATAGCACCAGTATTAATAATCTTGGGATATGAAACCAGACATTTTTGTTTATGAGACAACATACGGATTTTATTTATTTCACATGTATTTTTTTATAAGAAAGGACACTATTTGATCATCATTCCTTAATGCTTTACCATCAACGTATTTGACTTAAGCAGAAATTTACGTAAAGTTACCTTTTTATTGTGTATATTGCAGAAACACCACTGGACTGTGAGGTTTCGCAATGGTCTTCCTGGGGTCTCTGCAGAGGTCTTTGCAGAGAAACAGGGACCAAGATCAGAACTCGTTTTGTACTTCTTCACCCTGCCAATAATGGAATGCCTTGTCCAAATCTGGATGAAGAAACAGGATGTGAACCAGAGAATTGTGTCTGAAATAAATAAAACATAATAATTTAGATAATTTAAAAGTATGATAAGTTTAACTAAATCTAAACTACTTGTCAGTCAATGTTCCTTATAATTTGAGTATGCTGCAATATTTTGCTGAAAAGTTAATTAGATTGGTTTTGAAAGGTGTTGTTCAATATCAAGATTTTGGGGGGTTAAATTCCTAAGAGTTAGTATGCCAGCAGTACTTGATCACTTACAGACCAAAAAACCCCAAAGAAATCCTCACTATAAATATCCTGTAAGTTCTTGGAGTACCCTCTAGTGGCAGAAAAGAAGACATTTGTAAAGATTATACTTCACGTGTAAAAATCTTCCAATCACAAAATCTATTAATTTTCTTAAATACTGTAATTTGTTGATCTATATCTATTTATACCTAGAAATTAATTTTTCCCTAAATTATGTTTTTATAATTTATTGGCTTTTTTGTTGTCTTTCTAAACACGTTTAACATGCATTTCTTCAGAAATTACTTACATAAATCAGAGTGACCAGATGTTTGCAGTGTGGTAAAGATAATAGTATAACTGAGTAAACTTGTCTTGAGACTTATGAATACATGAAAATGTCTTTTTCTTTTTTTTTCTCTAAAATGAGAATAATATCTGTCATGAGGACACTTGGCCAACAAAAATACTAGAAAAAATCAAAGTGTGGATACTAGTAGAAAACCTCTGAACTTAATTAAAAATGTTAGCTGAGTATTAACCAACTGGTTGTTGGTGTGTGTTCCTCATGATTCAATTATCTCTAAGTTAACACTGTTGACTGTAACATAAATTATATCATTGTTTTTGTATTTGCAGTAAATATGTCCATGTTTCTTTAAGTGTTTTTGCTGCTATTTGTGTCATCCTAACTTCTTTACAGAGAAAACTTACCAATGTTTTAATATTATCTAAAACTGGGGCATACATCAATATAACAGAACATAATATATCAGAAACTTTCCTGACTGTAAGTTTTAATGCTTAAATAACCATTATAAAATGAATGTAACATATGGCTTATAAAGAGTTCTGGCTACCAACTAAGAATTTTGGAGTAACACTGTTCAAGAGATCATGTTTACAGCCAGCCTACAAAACTTTTACACACACTGCAATTTTACAAATATACAGCACCTATATTGAACAGGAGAGCTGATTTGAGTAGGTTCTTTTTGGAATATGCAAAACATCAGAAGAATTATTATGTACTTAAAGGATCACACTGTATTCTCTGTAGGACTGAAACATTTAAGAGGTTTTCTATATTTTTTCCAGGTGATAAATCTTGCAAAGACCGAAAGAAATTTGAAACTTTATCAGACTAGAAAGTTGCTCCTGCAAATGCTGATAAACGCACACTTGTTAGAGCTAAGTATAGGAATTTCTACAGCTTTCATTTTTCAGATTCCCACTGTTGCCTGTTTTTCAAAATTGTTTCACTTACTCTTTTTATTATACCTATTTTTTTCCTGTTCCCTTCTTTCCATTCTACAGTGAAAATAGTGTAATAACACGATCTTTTTCATATTTTGTGTTTAGTTGATTTCCCTTTCAATTTTTTCTTTCTTCTTTTCATATAATTTTACTCATTCTAAGTTTTCTCTCAAACTTATTTACTATATAGTTACACCAGTTATCAACATCTCAGAAAACATAAGCATATATTGGGGTATATATGTAAATACTTTCTGAGAACAGGAACTAATTTCAAATTGATTGATCAACAAATGCTTAACTAAACTCAGTAAAGGACTTGGGCAGAAATCAGATGCAAGTCTAAATTTTGACTCAAGGAAAACAAACCCACAAACCACAAGGTATCCTTGCAGTAACCTTCCTGGAAGTTCTTTAAAGACTAGAGTTTTGCTTCTTCACATGTCCAGAACAACTAAAGGGCTAGGCCCAGTAGAAGAGTATCTGTAATTGTATACATGACCCAAATCTAGGATTTCAGTCCTACAAGATATGATTTGATAGTGGAGCAGTCCTACTGTTTACTCAAACTCCTGAAGCTAAAAGTTTCCCAAGGACGCTGAAGGACAAGAGACGAGAGCAGGAGGTAAAGTAAAAAGGGAAGAGAATACGTAAAAAACCAACACATTTCAGAGAACTCCAGTTAGTGGTAAATAACTTCTATATTTTAGAGCATTTACATCCATGAATATTTGCTGTGTGTTTCTTCAAGCAGAAGTTTTCTGTTCAGCCAGTTACCCACATATGGGCTTTTTGTAGGCAGTGACTTCAGGAGACCCTGGTAAATACGGCATTCTTTAAGGATGCCCTTGTGGCTGTAGAATGTTTGACCACAAATATTATTCCAGGTATTCACTTTGCAAACACCAGAGATGGAGACATTTCTTGGCAAGACTGTGGATACAGTGAGTTCTAGTGAAGCACATTGTAATGATGAAGGACATTTCTCATAACAGATCTTTAATAAAGATCTGTTAATAATAAACTGATTAGTAAGGTACACGATCCCTCTGTGGATATGGCTAGGCCTTTGTAGCTTTTACTTTCAGCACAGTCTTAGATTTGTTTTAAAAATTTTGGGACACTGAAGAAACAGAGAAGCTCTTCCTTCCTTTCCCCTTACATCCACTGTTACAGATGGCTGGCAGCCAAGATGCTGTGGTCCTAAATACCCAGGATTTAGGGAAGGAAATAGGTAAATTAATTCCTGGGTTAAACTAATCTCAGAAAACACTTTGGGAGGAAACCTGAAATGGATTTGCAAAGACAATTCTTTTTTAGCAAGAATGTTTTGTAGGAAGAATCAGCTTTGATGCCTTGGCAGATACTCTTGCAGAATAGAAGACATAGCTAAAGAGGTAAGTGTAGCAGCAAAAAAGCCTCCACAGACTTCAACTGTGCTCCTACAAAAATCACGGACACCCAATTCAAATCCTATAGTGGAATAGGACACCTCATTACTGAGAACAACTTGTTCCATACCTTAATAAATTTAAGGACAGTTAGCTATAAACACATGAAAGCACTTCTTACCTATTATCTCCTGATAGGTAGGAATGCCAGCTAAAGCTGTGTGTATATTTGTGCTTTTCTATGGGCTGTGGCTTCTCTGCAGATATCCAGTACAGCACCTTAGTAGTTAATGGCCAGGAAAAAACAGGGTTCTTTTGTACATAAGTCAGGATATAGGAAGATCTGATCTATGAACTTGACTGAACTGAAAAGCTCTCCCTGCTACCAATAGCCTAAATGTTGACTGCGTGAGCCTTAGGTGGACTGAAGGAGAGGGCAGGCATTTTGTTCTATCATATGCTCCAAAATGACTGGGATTCCTGCCTTCCCACGGCTGAGCGCCAGCTCTATACTGCATAAATGTACTGTACAAGTGGGCCAGCTCTGACCAAATCTCATCCACCAAGCCTGTTATGAAATGTTGCAGGCAATTAACAAAATAGTACAGGGTCTGCTTTTAAAGATCATTTTTGGGAGGGATAGTCTTGGACTTATTGAAAAATAGTTCTAATACCCTATCCACGTTGACTGAGTTAAGCATGGTCATGGAAACTAATATGAACCTAGCTTCTAGAAGGAGAAGAAAAGTGTGTGCCAGCCTTTCTGATCACTGAATGGGCACTTTCCCCAGCAGGACATAACTGGAGTGTGAATAAAGGATCTGAGAGTAACTCATGGTATTGAAGGCAAAAAAGTCAATTTCGTGATATTCCCAGTCCCAGGTAATTAAGCACATTGGGAATATCTGACTTGTCATGAATGATTCAACATAATAGATTAACTCAGAATATTCCATGACAATATTTAACGTGCTCATAAAATAAATCTAACACTTGATACAGCAATTCTGAAGTCAGCCAAAAACTGTTTAATGGGATGTAGTATGCAGAAGTTGTGTCCATGATAATTTACAGGAATTGTGGATGCCTGAAACAAAAAAGCTCTCAGTATGCTACATGACAACAGGATCACCTGGAGGGTGACTATTTTCATTTGTTTGAAGTCCAGCAGCCCTACTATGTTAGCATTTGCTAGCCAAAAATACAGAAGTAATCTATCTGTCCCTACTGGTTTGGGCACAGTGAAGGATAAAGTCATGGTCCCTTGTCCATCTTGTCTTCTACCATTGGAACATAACATTTTGGAAACCTCAAGTAGTCAATGAAAAGCTAAAAGGATGATTGCTTAAGTAGCTCACAATATGCAGACAAACCTATACTTCTTGCAGGTATAGTGTAGCATGAGAATTTATGCAGACGCATGTCAGTCAAGATCTCCCTGTGGTGGAGGGGTAGGAGTCTAATTATGTGATAAGATTCTGTATAATCTAAAATTATTTCAAATGGATAAATCCTAAAGTAGTATCAGAGTCCTAATATCACCCTTGAGACTCTATAAGTATTCAATGGCCATAAGATGCAGCTTGTATCCCTCTAACCTTAACTGTATGGAATCATGTTTAAGAGATCAGTTCTCCTCGTATCTCTTATATCAGTATAGAGATGTTATGTTTTGCTGGAGGTGAACTAACACCTGTGCTAGAACTTCTGTGAAGATACTTTATGCTGTGAAATGGACTGAACCGATGATGGTTGTAAGCCTGTGCCAGTGTTAGACAAACACATTCTATTTTTGAGATTTTATACAGAGCAGGTGCAGTGGATGGTAATAAATATGAATCAGTCCTTCTTTTGCAGGTATGAAATAATCCAGTAAGTGTTACCACACTGACATTTTAGGTATTTAGATTACAGATATTGAAGATGAGTTGCGGTCCCCCCTTCTTCCTTGATGCTAGGAAAATACATATTCTTGTGCTATGATGGAGCCAATTCTACAGCTACTAGCCCTGGAAGAATGCATCTCCTACCAAAGCAGATTCCCAGAAAGGCTGCTCAGAAATGGATGGGAAGACCAACATAGTTTCATTTACAAGTGTAGCTGTAGCCAAATAACAGTAAATTCAAATGGAACATTTTATGAGGTAACTGAAAGAAAAATTTAGAGGTGATGTTGGACAATGCGAGAAAAGGTCTAGTCATGATCCTTTGATGCGTGCATAGTGTTGAGGATGCAATTTATACAGCTGAGCATTTGACAGCTGTATAAAACCCCCCATAAAATAAAACCCAACTTCCACCTTTTCAAGCAAAACAATTGCTGGTAAAATTCCAGCAAGAGAATGGTGTTTTCCCTGTCTACAGCACTGTGTAGCGCATACATGGCATGTGTGTGTGGCAGTAGAGGTAGCTTATATCCCACGCTCTGAAGTTAAGATGACAGAACTGTGAAAAGAACTCAGAGGTTTATCAAAGACATTCAAGGACATTACTGAACTATTTACTTTGCAAATGCCAGGTGCTGCTGAGGAACATGGCAGGGTTGGAGAGAATCAGTGTTCAAATTCTAGAACCTTCCAAGAGGAGTGTAGTGAGATTCTGAAGGGGAAAATGAGCTCAAAGATTGGTCCTCCCTGCTGGAAATAGTCCCATAGGTAGGTTGTCCCTGCTGGAAAATGACCACACATCCTCTCACACCTAGGCCAACCTTTCAGACATAGTAATCTCAGTTTATGGGACAAGGAACATTTGAGTGGTAAATGAGTTTGTCATCAGACATATAGATTGTTTTATACAAAGGGTACAAATTAAAACCTTGATCATTTTTTGATTCCTACTATAACTTTCTTTAGAGAATTTATTAGACAGTATCTAATAAAAAAGATATTCTTATATAAAAAATCTTATTTAGAAAGTGTTAATTTTGTTGGGGTTTTTACCCTGCAGTATCTTATTCATTAGACTTTCAGATTCTTTTATTGTTCAAGTTCTTTTGACTTTGTTCTTCATGTTTCTTTCAGCCCTTTTATGTAGTCCCGTGGATTTTGTAGAGGTGTATACATGTCTAATGATTTAGGCTGGAAATTACAAGATTTCTTATTAAAAGAGTAAAACTCTGAAATAATCCCCCAGAATAAATGGGAAATATAAGTTAACAAGTTCATTTAAGTTGAATATTCAGCACGTTATGGAAAGAGATAACCAATATGATTGCTTACAGTAAAGTAATCTAGGGAATCGATCTCAAGTACCTGAGAAGTGTCATGTTATTCTATGTGTATATAATGAAATTTTAATCCAGATGCTGGGAAAGAAGACAGACTTTACAAGTTATCTTTTTCATGATATCTCATTCTCCAGAACATACTGTAGTTATTTATAAATGTGTAACCACCAGCTGTCTTTTCTCACAGTGTTTTTTTTTCTCTCTCAAAAATACACTGATAAGCGGCAAACAGGGAATGACCACAGGACTACATACATTTGTAAATAGTTATCTTCAAAAGCAGTACAACTGGGATACATAAAAACCATGAAAAGCCAATTAATAGGATTTCTTGTGAACTTTTGGATTTCTTTTTCACTTGCTTTGTATTTTCACAGTGGAGAAAGAGAAGAGAAATGTATAATTGAAGATGTCCCCAGCGACACATTGGTAATTGGTAGGTACCTGTCAATGTTATATGAGGATCTAATTTATGCAATAAAAAAAGATAGCATGCAATGTAACAGGAAAATCTGTGATTGATGAATATGGTAAAATCATGGTGATAAGAGAGAGGGTACACTGAAAATAATTCCCCACATCAGGGGTTAGCCATAATGTCCTCACACATTGTGTGTGTACATCACACAAAGAAATGCAGGCTTCCAAAGTGCTTAACTGACTACACAAAGATAAAGAATGTCTTCTAATTCTATAGCAGTGGAATTGTTGCTTCAATGTGTGGTTCTATACATTCTGACTGATTTACTTGTTCAAATCAGAATTTCTGTAACATGGTTTTCCCCATTGAATGGGAGTTACTTTTTTTGATTGATGTTGGTCCGGAAAGAAGCAATTCAGGATGTACTAAAGTTTCATTTCACCTGGGATATCACAAGCACATTAAATTAATCTACAAGACTGTAAATGTAAGATTGAAAGGGGATCGTAAAAATAATATGTAATAATTTTTTATAAATAATGTGATAAATATGAAAGACTCCTAAAAATGTAATGTGAATACAGTACACTTAGATTTTGGAGGTCTCCACATGCATTCTGTATGCTAACCTTGCCAGAACATTAGTGGTAATCAGAAAGTATTACTTGTTAATCAACCATTTTTGTAGTATTCTAGAACATTTTCAAGTGTAGTAAAAATTTATTGAATTTCACAGTGTTATAAAGTGCCCCCTGAGCAATTTTAATAATAAGCACATGAAATACTTATATTGCTTTATTGTTAATAATTTATCTTTATATTTTTGCTGAAAAAGCCATAAAGATGTTTAATATTAAGCTGTTTTATTTAACAGATTTTATCTATGTTTTTATTCAGGGAATTACAAAGTACAATGCTGGGATATACATAAACAAGACTTTCTTGAATCTGCTCCTGGTTTGGGAATGATTGTGACTGTCACAGCTCCGTCTGCTGAGGTAAATAAGCTTTACTAATATTTCTGTAGGATTTATGAGTTGAGTTTTGGCACTGGCAGGCAGCACTATCTAAAAATAATAGACACTTTTGGGGAAAAAGTAAATCTACAGTCTACCAGCTAGTTCAGTATTTTGATGCTGAAAGGTATAAGCACCTTGTGATTTCTTTCAACGTAAATAGAAATTACAATGCTTGATAATGATGTGTGTGGACAATTTTTGCATTACTACTGTATTTGGGAAACCGTGTCATTAAGAATAGTAAGTGACAACTGAGAAAACAGGTTAAATTTAAAACAAAATGAAAATTTGCTACTGAGGTAAAAGTACATGGGCAGCAGAAAGGAAGGTTGGTGATAAACTAAACTGCAAAAGTCAAGATTACCATGAAGCTGCATACAGCCATCATGCATAGCAGCTGCCTTCTTTGCCCTGAAGACCTGAGGTTTTCAGCAACAATTTATTTCTGTGCCTAGACAAGGTCTTAGTTTTTAAATTTTAAATGCTTTAGAGAGCACTGGCTTTTGTACATTGCAGAACTCTGTAACGTTTCAATGTTCACTGTGAGCTAAATAAACCTATTCTGAAATTCAGATTAATTTAATGATGTCAGGAGATTAATTGCTTACCTTTTACATCCAATTTACAGTACTGTTTTTTGATTGTGTTATTGATATTTATAATGCACAAACCCCAACAGATACAATATTTAAATTACAGGTACTATTGTCAAAACTGTATGGGCCACAAGGGACATTTTCTTTTACATCCTATCTCTCCGGGGAGCATGTTATCTGTTTACAGTCTAACTCCACAAGATTTGTGGCATTTGCAGGAAGTAAACTGGTAGGCGAACTTCTTAAATATTCTTTGTTGTAATAGTATCAATTGTTTATAAACTGCAGAGATTACAAACTAGATTAGAAGTTTGTCTAACTTCTAGTACATAATTCAACGTGTCCTAGTAGGTAAAGAAGACAAACCTAGAATTAGAAAGATGAAGAGATAAAACCATTCTGTTCTGATATTTAAGAAGGCAAGATTCAAGATGCAAGACTAACAACTATAGAATGATTTAATGTTTGTACAGTGCTTTGAATGTGAAAGATTCTCATAAAGAACAACTAATTGGTTCAAAAAGATAGGTGTGTAAGACTAACACAAACACTTGTCATATATTCCATGTCTTCAGTAGCTTAGATTGAATTCCTAAAGAAAATGTAACATTTCAATTTTTGAAAGATATTCTCATTAAGAATATTTAGTACACTTGATATTGTCTACTACCAACAAAGTTGTTCTTAATGCAGATTTGCGAAAAGTTAAGCCATCAGAGGTGACATCATGGCTCTAATGTATTTCAGCAAACAATTTCATAAAGACTGTTTTGAAAATTTTATTTATATGCGTATTCTCAAAATAGAGTTGAACAGGTGAGAATTACTCTCTAGAGGTGCTTTTTCCTCCTAAAGCTGACTGCAAAAAAGGTAGATAACCAGCTAGATAGAAACAGCTTGTAAACATATTAAGTGAGATAGGCCAAATTTCATCCTGGGTGTATGCTTTGGGAACATGTAGATGACACAGAACTGAGAAAAGTTAACAGTGCTGAATTGGGACTATTACACTGGAATGAGTGGTTATTCTTACAGACTGATTAATGGAAATGAGTTGAAATTTAATCATACACATTGGAAAAGCACTTAGGTTCTAATAATAAAAACATTTGTGGAGCTCATCAACTAGGGAGGGTAAGAGGGATAAAGCATTCGTTAGTCATAGTTAACTACACATCATGGATGTGATTCTGAGGATTCACGAGGAGGTTTTTATCTGGTACAGATGGAGCTGTATTAATATAATTTTACACAAGGCATGCACCATGTACAGTTCTGGTCATCCTATTCAAAAGAAGTGAACAGGTGCAGGGAAGGAGAAGATCAATAGCATAAATACTAAATAGGGTGGTTTGTTTAGCTTAACACAGCAGTAGAAAAGGAAAATAATTGCTTTTTCTGATTATATCTGCAGCATTAAGGATCCCAAAAGGAAAAACATTCTCTAGCTAGGTTGAATCTTTAAGTGGTCTTCTGCAAGCACCAGATGCAGTGGTGATTACCTAAACTGCTACAAACCAAAAGTAAATAAATTAATGGACAAAGGCTACCATAAGGTCATGAGATAGATTTCTAGATATTCGGTGAGCTAACTCTAAGAGAGCAGAAAGAAGATGTGCTCTTCATTTGTGGCTGATGTCTGAGTAGACCAAGCTTCTATCATCATAACACTAAGCTCTGGGATTTCCACAGATTATCTGTTTGATTAAAACTATTTAATTTTCTCTTAGGTACAAATTGGCTTCAAAAAGAACTTTCTTCTATTATTTTCAGTAAAATTTTTAATTCATGCCAGAATAAGTTGCATAATATTGCAAGTTCCATTCTTTTATTTCTATGGGTCTATTGCTTGGCAGGTTTGGGGCATTTTTGTTATAGATTGCGCCGTATTTTATAGGATAATGGGAGGTATTTCATACTGGATAAGCTGTGTGGAGAAAGAAAAAAGATACCTTATGTATGGTTCTGCTTTAATACCTATGATAAACTGCAAATAATGATTCAGCTGGTCCAGTCTTATATTCCCAACTGTTAGGGGAGAAAACCTGAAAGTGCATCTATAAAAAGCTTCCTGTGGTACTACTGAAGAATGTAATTTCTGCAGTGTTAAGATGGAAAGTGAAATACAATGAGCAGTCCTAATGGTGGTCACTTTTTAAACTAGTTTGGAAAAAGAACAGAAAACATTCCCATGGCAATTGAATCAATACTAGCATAAAATAATGCCCTAACATTAGTGAAGACTGTAAATTTGTGCAATTAATTTAAAAATAAAATTAAGAAACACTTTAAATATCCTACCTGATTCTAATTTTAAGGAGTATTTCTATAAGCAATTAATAATATTTTCCTGTAATGAGCTTAAAGGGGAATTATCCATTGTTTCTTTTTTTCTAAGGAATTTTGAAAACACAGAAGACACACTAATGAGAGTATTTTTACTTTTGCAGCGTATCCATTTGGACATTAGAGTTGGAGAACATTTTTTGGATGAGTCTGTTGTTCAAGCCAAAGACAAAGTGGATGAAATTAACTTTAGACTAGAACATCTAATTGAGGAAATTCATCATGTATCCAAAGAACAAAACTATGAAAGAGTATGTATATTCCCTAATGGAAATGTTAAAAACATTGTACATAGACTTACTGATTTAAAAAGTATTATGAGGCTTATTATTTAATTACAGTGTTACTTTTAACCAACACATAAAATCTATTGGTGTTTAACCAGACTAAATTACCTTGCAAAATATTTTTAAGGTGTAACATAAAAACTAATTACACTGTGAACTCATGCTTATAGCAACAGGTGTTGTTTTAAAGCAGGAATTTCCAAGTATAGTTTTCTTGGTCAGAGTCAGTAACAGCAGCTGAGCCCGCGGCAGGTACCATTGCTGGTGGTGTTGCCAGCTTTTGTTTCCATGCTGGTCTGTGTGCATAAACTTTAGTGGAGTGGGTAAGTATGCAGGCAGCCAGACTGTGTCTGAAACCTAAAAAAAAGAGATTTGGTTGCAAAAAGGTTCTTCAATGCAATGTGGAAGTGACTGTAAATCTTAAAAGGCTTAAGCCTGTATTAATGGAACATATTTATCACAATATATCTTTTGAATATATCTTTTCCCTTGTGAACAAGGGAAAGCTCTGTTTGCCTTTCTGCCTTTAGGATTCAGTGTGTCTACTTCTTAGTTTTGAGTTATAAAGATACCCACCTTATTAATAAGAACAAACTTTCATTTTTATCAATATGAAAAAGGTGTTTGTTCACTACTATGCAGAAAAGGGGTGTCTATTGGGTTACCTGGATAGCAGCATGACACATACAGATGGCAAAAGTAATAATTATGCTTTTCCTTTCTTCTTTAGGAGCGTGAAGAAAAATTTCGGAAAACAAGTGAAGAAACCAACAGCAATATTTTATGGTGGGCTATAGTACAAACACTAATTCTCATTTCCATTGGAATCTGGCAAATGAAATCTCTCAGAGATTTCTTTATATCTAAGAAGCTTGTTTAAGTCTTATAAAGTAAATGCACAGATTCAAAAATTGCACACCACATAACACCTAACGTCCAAGGAAACCCTGCATCTATGAGAAAAGTGGTTGTATAAAGCTCTCAAGCTTCTTTCATCATCTGCTCTGATTCTTACTCTAACTCTGGTTTCTTCATCTGTATCACAACCTCTGTCATCACCTTACATTTTACTCCTTGATTCCCATCTCTTACCAGGTTTTTTCTCCCTACAGATGTAAAGCTAAGTCTAGAAGGACTCAGTGACTAAGGCAGCATTTAAGTTCAACTCAGGATTGTTAAATCTGAAATAGAAGTCTAATAAAGTTTCCTAATATTTAAATTTCTCTACTTGCTTAGTAAACTTATTTGTTACCATCATGAACAGTTCAGCACTTCAAACTGACTAGGATTCAGATAGTAGGCAGAGAAAAAACTATATCCCTTGTGGAGCTTAATTTGGGGAGAGTGTCTTGAACTAGGCCTATGTATGTGTAATACCTAGCTTTTACTCAAATATAACTGTGACTGTTCACTTTTAAAATATTTGAAGTTTTAAGCGACAGTGGAGCCCACCCCTAAGATTATGATTAGTGATTGCAGCAAGTACCATGGATGATAGAGACCTAGACAAACAATTCGAAATTGTACTTACTTTTTACTTCCAGATAAGACCTAAACATTATGCTATGGAGTTGAGATCAGACCTCTCCCACAGTTGTTTATCTAAATTATAGTCTTTACAAAGTATGCCAAAGTAAACCAAATTACAAGTTTCTAGGTAAACACTGAATTTGTGCCTATATATTTTATTTTAAGTTATTCCTACACTAAATTCTTCAGTCTGTTTCTGTGTTTGAGAATTATTTTTAATTTTTCAGCAACTAAGGACTTAGCAGTTTTTAACTTTATTTCCATTTCACTTATTGCAGCTTTTTTGACTATATCTTTAGCTAGCTTATGTACAACTAGTAGAATAGCTACAGTATCATGCAATTACAAGTCAAAAGCTGTGGTTAAAAATTCAGATAATTAGCTTGACAAAACAGTAGTAGTGTAAGAAGGAGATGGAGCTGGTAATATCATGACCCGTCTTGATTAACATGTAAAAACATGAAACTTGAAAAAGGTTCTAGAGAACACTGTGATAGAGGAATATTGTGATTTGGCTTCCTACTTTTCTTTCCAGATCCTTTGCTAGTATAAAAGGTAGTGAAAGCTGAAATATCCCTAGACCAATTATTGTCATAAAGACACTGCTTGCTTTCTTTTTTCTATCTTCTCACCTTTTGTTTTCATTAGCAAGGAAATAATATTGCCCTTTAAGTTCACTTATGTTTCCAGTATGGATATGAAAACACAGCTGTTAGTATGAGAGAATCCATAAAGTTGACACAAAGTAGAGAAAAAAACCAATGCTCTATGGATCAAATAAATCAAAATAAAATCTCATAAAGCTATGCAATGAGGTATGTCCTATATTTAAAAATTCTGAGACTTAAGAGTTGTCTCTTGAAATGTCCAGTAAATAAGTGCTGTTAAATTCACTTTTATAGAGCACTCACAGCATGTCCTGTAATAACACGTTTTGGTGGTGGGAAAGAAGGAAAGATGTGTTACAACCATGTGGTATATGAAATCCAAGAAGAAACTTTAATAAAGGGTTGCTACAAGGTTGTAGTTGTTCAGACTTGAGCTGATATTTGGTGTAAGCTCCTAAATACATCCCAAGGACAAACTTAACTTATCTCACTTACAACACACTGGAGCTTTTAAACCAAAAGGACAGGCACCATGTCAGAATTTATAAAGCAGTTGATTATACTCAAACCAGCACTGAGACATGGAGCCCTGACTATAGCTTGAGAGTGCTTCATTCTTTATCTATAATAACAATTAAATATCTTTGCTTTGATGAAATGTTTTCAGGCTCCTTCAAGATTTTTAATTAACTCTATAAAGCAGAAGCTGAACCACAGCTCTTCTGGGAAGCACTTTGGGGGCAGTAGTCTTTATGAAGTTAAAAGCTGGAGGTTCTTCCTATACAGGCTATGGCTCTGTCAAACCCAGAGCTACAGCCTGCGCTGCAAGAAGGTCTGTAAGGGAATTTTCCTCTAAAATTTTCAGCAGGGAAATTAGTAAGCCCTGGGGGGTTTTTTTCAGTCTAAGAAAGAAAAACCCAAACACCTCATTTTGCTCTTTTTTTTTTTTTCTCACCAAAAGAAGCAACAACAAACCTGTGACAGTAAATTAGTAAGCTTCCCAGGTTCCTGTGTTTTCTAAAAGAGTGAAAAAGCACTATGGTTTTCCACACACCTGCTGTCCGTTTGGCAGCCCCTGCTGTGTGGCCACCTCATGGATGAGGAGGAGAGGGCTGGGGGTGAAGCGCCCACCCGCCCGGGTGGCTGGTGCTGTTCAGTTGCCTGCTTTGGGGGAAGGGGAGGGTGATATCTCTCAGACAGGACCCCCTGCGTGGGCCCCCTCTCCACTTTGGTAGTGGAAGGGCCAGAAAAAAACCCTTTTTTGGGGTGTGAGAGTCGAACTCTGCTGCCCTCTGACATCCATATCCCCCCCCCCCCCAGGGTCTGAGGCGCTGCCACCCCTCACCTCAGGGCCCGGCAGTGCCACAGGCTGGAGGGACTTGGCGAGGGAGGCCCATAGGCCTCACCCCGGGGGCAGCAAGGAGGGGCAGCATCTGCCCCAGCCACATGCCCCCTGCCAGGCCCTCCTGCCCCTCCACCCCATGGCCGTCCCTGTGTTTTGTAATGCCTGCTTCTGTGAGCCCAGCAAGCCCACCCCACGGTTCAGCCTCACAAGCTGCGGCCATGTTATCTGTGAGATCTGCTTGCAGAAAGGTAATGGCTGCTGCAGGCCCCGGGCGGCCCAGCCCTCTGCTTCAGGCCCAGCTCTCTGCTTCAGTGGGTCAGGCAGTGCTGGAGTGCACACATTTCTGACTTGGAAAAAAGAAAGGCCTGACCATTTCTTCTTGTTAACCAACTTTCTAAATTCTTGCTATCGATTTTCTTTAAATAGTAAAACCACCTGTGTCTGCCTCCAGATGGCTCTGGCTGGAGCAGTGTGGCTTTGAGAGCAAGCCTCAGACACAGAGAACTGGAGGCTTTAATAAAAGTTGAGTCTGCATGCTGATGATCCATGATTGCAATGTCAAAAAGACAAGATAGGATTCTGTTCTGTGTGATTTTGGAAAGGGCATGCTTTTTCATTAGTGAAAAAACAGTCTGCAAAACATAGGACTTGTTTATATTTTGCTAATAGTCTATAGACTTTTTAAATCTGAGTGTTGTCATGGAACACTAGAAGATTTTCAGCACCATTAGGAGGACTGGAGGTGATGTTTTGAACCTCTTCTGTGTTTTATGTAACGCCTGACTCATATTCTGGGATTCCTGTGATGTGCTTAGATGAAGATCTGTGGAAAAGACAGCAGAATAAGGAAGTTGCTTTTCAAAAGAAAAAAAAAAAAGCAGATAAATATCAATGTTTTTCCCTTTGAGGTCATGCCAGACACCCTGTTTTTTGTAAGGGCACACAGAATAAATGATCGATCTGTATTTCACAATTAAAATCTTTTAAATAAAAGTTTTCACAGGGTTGCTGTTGAGGAGAGAGGGTCATAAAATGCAGCCTCTAAATACAACTTTCAGGCTCCTAGAAACCTGAATGACAGCTTTCCTTTATGCCCTTAATATTGTTTGGCAGAACAAAACCTGAGACATTATACATTTTTTACTATGAATTCAATAATAATATAATCAGTTTTAAAAGGTATTTACCTTTTAAAGATGTTTATAAATGTTAATAGTTGGAATCCTTAGAAAGGAAGCAGCTAGCAAAATTGCCAATTATAAATATTGTAGTAATATGCATTTACTAGAAATATTTGCTATTAATTTGCAAGTAATCAAAGAGACATTTTAATAAATGATAACATTTTAAAAAGCTATTTGATTAATTTTTCACTAGTAAAATTCACAAGGTAAAATTAGTAATTCTTTGAAGTTAAGGTTTCATATATTTTATTGAGAGAGCCAGACTGGGCTCCACTCTAAAAAGTCGTGTATCTGGTTGACTCTAACTCATTAGTGCACTTAAGCATACGTTTAATTAAACCGGGCAAGTAGTCCTATTTAAATCAACGGAACTAAAAGTCACCTGCATTCAGTGACACTAATGATATTCATAAAATCATTTACATGAATGCTTATTTGTAGGAATAAGACCTGATGACATTCACATGCATTTTCCCTGTGCAACTGTGTGTAATGGTTATAGGATCAAATTCTTTATTCATGTTTATTTGATTTTCTTGTATAACTTGCAGATTCCCTCCACAAGCTCCAAACAGAGGTTTAGGCATTAAATTCTATTAAAAATGCATTCAATATCTATTCAGTTTGATGTATATTTTAAACGTGTCTTTACCTTACAGGCAAAAAAGATGAATGTTTGATCTGTAGAACTCCTTGTCGTACATTAGTCCTTTCAAAACAGGTAAATGAAGCTTTAGTATTGTATTACATTAATCTGTAGTTTGCTTAACAGCTGAATTATTTGCATGTGCAAAATACTTCCCTTTTATTTGCCAACTGTGACATGAATATTTACTGATGATAGGTTGGTAGACTTAGATACTTATGCACTATACAGCTTTTAGTTTTACAGATTTCTTCAAATAAAAGTCTATTGAGACTTTCCAAGTTTTCAGATTCTGCTGGACTGTAAATCACTCCAACCTTTTCAAGAAACACGACTAGCTACTGTGTAACATCAGTGGCTACTTTCAAAATGTGGAAAAATGTCTATTGACTTTGTCATTTGTACATCAGATAAAGTGGATTGTAGTAAGTTGTTTCATGTAATGGACTGAATTGAAAATTTGCATGGTGGCACATCAATGTTTTTCAAGTGTATTGGGGTTTTTTTCCCATTTTCTCTTAAGCTCAACTGTTTTCCTCATGGCTGTGTGATTAAGTGAGGATCTGAAATACTGTTTGGAATTTTTGTTATTCACTAGAGAATGGATAGCTTTTGATTCCCTTTCATGAGAAATCATTAGAAAGATTTAATTTTCACATTTCTCCCAGGAACCAGCTTCTCCTTAGCTGATTTCATAAATGGGTTGTGAAAACATTTATATGTTTTCCGTGACAACAGCTAATACATGAAGTCCTACAAGGCTACAAGGCAATCATGTATGTGAAATAGAGGACAATTTGGGACTAACCCTGAAGAGGTAACCTTGAAGAAGGACATGATTCCTCTAGATATGTTTAAAACTGAGCTGATGTATCTCTAAATACAAAAATCTTTACCTCTGCATACTGTATATATAAAAGTAAAAAACCATAACATTAGATTTCATATTTATAAGCACAGACTCTTGCAGGACTGAAACAGGGTGAAGAAGATTATGTTACCAAAAATAAAAAATTACAGCAAAATAACAGAAAGCACACATAATACAAAGGAATAACGCACACAGTAACCAAAAAAACCTAAAAAGCCTCTCATAAAACTTCTAAAGGAGGTATTTTAATAAGCTTTCAATATCAGCCTACCCTGGGTAGAATTTTTGTTATTAATTTCAGTCACAGAATGATTTAGGTTGTCAGGAAACTCTGGAGGTCATCTTGTCCAAAACCTTGCTCAAAACAAAGCTGATTTTGAAGTTAGATCAGTCTTTTCTGATTGGCATTTCAACAGAACTTGATAATTTTCTTAAAAAAAAAAACCAAACCTTGGAGGAATTTAAAAATGCAATGATTGGGATACTAACAAAAATTTCATTAGAACCTGCCGCTGTTCTGGAGGACTGGAAGGAAACAAATTACCATATTCTTTTAAAAAAGACATTAATGATGATTGCTTAGCCTTGATTAAGAACAGATAAAATGATTGGAATGATAATTAAAGATGCATATAAAAAAGTCATGGCTCTATAATTCAGGAACCAGAGTGGAAATATACCTGGTAACCTTTATAAGCCTGATGCTATGGAAGAATTCCCAATGAGTAGGAGGTCCTATAAATGTGTTAGAACTCCTCATTAAATTGTATATAGGGGCAATCAACATCTACACTTTAAATATTCTCATCCTTACAGTAATGCATGCTTGTCACCTTTATATCTTATGATCCCCACTTGCTTTTTCCCAGAGGATGCTTAAGTGTTATGAGAAATCAGAATCTCACTGTTCATCATTTCAGAATATCATCTTAACATCTGCTACTCCTCCATGGAACAGATAAAATATAAACAGAGTTCTACAAACCTTTATTTCAAAGAGTTTACATCATCAATGAAGCTGGTTGGTTTTTATTATTTTCAGATCTGATAAGTATTTACAGCAAGGTCATTGCTTTGTTAGGACCCTAAATAGGTTTTTAGAGCTTGCCTCCTATGAATACATCTTAAAGATGCCAAATGTATTTTTATAAGTACATTGGTTTTTCTAGATGACTTTTTTTGTCTTGTTTGTATTTTCTTTACTTAAATACCATAGACAGACTGTGCTGTCTGTCTATCTGCTTTCCTCTTTCTCTGCCTGCCAATTCACCTTAACCCTGTGGAAATTTTTGAATGCTTTGGTTAATGTCAACCAAATTCAAAAGAGCAGAGGAACTCTCAATTATAATTAATTTCCTCCTGTGAGTTCTATAAAAATTAGTAGCTGGGGAAAGCAAGGAAAAGCAGTTTAGTTCCCCTGGTGAGAGAAATGCATGTACAGCTCATCAATAATCCAAAGTGCATTTGGCAGCCACATACACAATTCCACAGTAACCAAACAGTGCATGCCATCTTTGCTCAGATGAATTGCTATACAGAACATCAAAGTAGCTGATGTCAGATTATGGGGAACAAAAGATGTAAATCTGTTGCAAATCCAGGTTATTAATTTAGCTCCTCTCATAATTATTTTTCATACATATGAAACTCAATTCCTTCTTACTATTGAAAGTATGTAATATAAACACACATTGAATGTAGGATTGACAAATACAGCTGTTATTTAGTCTTGGATATTTGACTTCCCAGTAGTGTTATACTATTTCTGGAGTAGGTAGAGATATTGTCTCTCTCAATGTTTGTGCATTTCGAAATGGACCAAAGCCTAATTATTTTTTATTTCAATGCAATATTTTTAATTTAAGTGATAGCACTTATCTTTCTATTTTCTTAGTAGTGTAGAAAACTGTTGCTTCATTCACAGGTACTTATTTCTTTCAATGATTCACCCTTTTTAATTTTTTCAATTTTTTAAACTTTTTGAGATTCTTTAGTACTTCTGTGATTAATTTAGATTTTGCCTGCAACAGTTTCAGTTCTTTTTGACTGGATTTTGAAATGTGCTTCCTTACATAAATGATACCTTTTTTTCTGGCACAATCTTCTTTTATCATCTAGGTATGTTGGGATTGCTTTTGCTTTTTCATTTAACTTTTGGCTAGTTGTAAACCTATCTTCAATTATACAATCACAATATATCAAAGAGAACATTCCAGTTTACAGTTTACAGGTAGATGAAGTTTGGTTTTTGTGGGGCTAGATTCCTCATTTTAAAAAGCTGTTTACTGTTACAGTAGAAGGTAACTGAAATGTGATCACTGTTAGTTCTTAATATATAACTATTTGAGCTTAATACTATAACAGTTGTAACTATTTACTTGTTGTATTTTGTTTGGTTTTCTAATGAATACATTGGAAATACATGTACACATGTATTCTGCATTAAAGTAGCAAATAAGTTATCTACCTTGCTATGTAGATTTGAGTAGATGTCCAAATGTCACTATAATTCTGAAATTCACATTATATTTTGTAACATTTCTTTCTCACCATAAATAATAAATATATCCTTATTGCAATGATAGCTTAGGTACAGGGCACTTACTCAGCATTTTCTAAAAATACAAGTGGCCATTTGTGAGGCTACATCATGATCTCTGATTAAAAGTCTTAGTCATAAAATACCTGAAAAATTCACCTGCCATTTTAGGGCTTTTATTCTTTTGCTAGGATAGCAGTTTGCTGTCTAAAAGGCAGGAGAGATAAAGGGATCCTAGTCAGCATTGGAACTATTCTAAAAAAAGGACTTTCAAACAAAACTGATTAAAAGATGCATCCATGTGGCTGGGGATGGTGAGAACCAAAAAGCCTGGAAAGGACTGCCAGAAATTTGGCTGTTGGTCTAAAGATTCCAGGGGATCACAATATCCTCCTTGAATGTCCTCTGGAAATTATTTCTTATTTACAATGAACATATATGTGTGTAATGTATTTAAACAAAAGCAGAAAGCCTTCCAGATGGTTAATAAGGGCATTAAATGAAACTGGGCTTGTTGTCAATTTCTGTATCATCCTACTCTTGATCTGTCCATTTTCTATTTATGTATATTGATCAGTTTAAGGAATGCTTCACAACATGCTTTATTTAATATAACTTGCAAATGAAAATGCTAACCTTGATATACTTTCTTTCCTTGGTAGACAAATCCTGATATTCAATCACTGTTCATGGGAATAGATACGTTATGCAAGAAATATGCAAAAGAAATAACACAGGTGAATCTGCCCTAAAAGTTTTTAACTCTATGAACTAATCAGCAACTTCTAATGATTTTTGTATAAATGAGAAAAACATATGAGTGAATGCTTGAAAATTAATGTATGCCCATTACCATCTTTACTCCCTTAATTCCACAGTTTCAGAGTTCTTAAGAAAGCATAAATTATTCATCACAATCACTGCTTCTGTTTTCAAACTCTCTCTGAGGACCACTACTCTGGTTATTTTAATAGTGTAAAATCACTTTCAATGTCATGCAATGAAAAATTAGATCTGCCAGAACCTTAAACATGCCCAGATAGTGTGCCCTAATCACAGCAATAAAAAGTTACACAGTGAAAACCTGAGCTGGCTAAAATCCTGAGCTGAATTCTTTGTCTCTCCCTTCCTTCTTTCCCCTCTTTTTTTTTTTTTTTTTTAATCAAAACAGCTATGTTTTTTCAGATAAATGCAATGAATGATTCCAAGGTAAATCCAAGGTAAATTTCCTCCCTGCCTTCTGTAAACTCCAGGCAGGATCCCTTCCTTCAGGCTTAGTTTCCAGCCCAGAGCTTTAGTAGCTGTCTGTGTTAAAAGTATACATATAAACTCCCATTGTCTTCTCATTTTCTGCATCTTTTAATCTTGGCTTTGGGACCCATCCTTGTCCTTGTCCTTCTTACTGAGCATTTCAGTGGTGTTTTCACCTGCTTTAGGTTGAACTGTAGTAGTACATTGTCCCTGAGCCCACCTGCAATCTTCATTGTATATTTTCACCTCCCCTGGACTGGTACTTGTTTGATCTTGTGGTGAGCTTCCTGATCCAGCAGAAAAGTAACCCAGGGAAGATCACCTGCTTTCTTCCATGGTGATTATGGATTCACATTTGCTCTACTCTATGCTTTACAAACTTCTCCCAGGCTGAGCATGGTCCCTCTCCACACTCCTTTGAAGATGTATACAGGTGACACAATGTAAACAAGAAGCCTTCCTCTGTCCTTCCATACACACTTTTTAACAGCAGGTATGATGATCAGCAGTTATTCTGAAAACTGAACAGATTTAGACAGCTATACTGTGCACCACACAGGAATACAAACTTCCATAATATGTCAAAGAAAGGAAACAGAGGACATGATGTCAAAAGACTAAGGTGGGTTTTCCATAGTCTGAGATAGCCTATGGGAAACATATTAAAGTGTAATTAGAGCATTAAGGTATGTTCAGAACTTCTAACAGTATCAAAAGACATAAAAGCATCTTGTGCTCTGTTAGGGCAAAAGTTTGTTACAGAATCAAAGGATCATGTGGGTTGGAAGGGACCTTAAAGACCATCCAGTTCCAACCCCCTGCCATGGGCAGGGGCACCTTCCACTAGACCAGGTTGCTCAAAGACCCATCCAGCCTGGCCTTGAACACTGCCAGGGAGGGGGCATCTGGGGCTTCTCTGAGCAACCTGGTCCAGTGTCTTGCCACCCTGACAGTGAAGAATTTCTTCCTAATATCTAATCTAAATATATCCTCTTTCAGGTTAAAGCCTTTACCCCTTGTCCTGTTGCTACCTGACATTGTAAAAAGTCACTCTTTAGCTTTCTTGTAGGCCCCCTTCAAAAGCTTTTGGTGGACATTTTCCCCCCATTTAATCGTCAAGTTGTTTTCTGAATATTTAGCATCTATCACATACTATGGAAGGGAGATCCACAGGTTATACACTGTGTGATGATGATTTCCTTTTTTGGGTTTTAACCTGCTACCTGCTAGTTTTATTCAATACTCTCGAATCCCACTCTAGAGGAAAAAAATGTAACCATTCCCATGCACTCCATCTGTGCTAATCATTAGTTTTAGACTGCTAATGCATCCCTTCTTCAATAGTCTTTTTTTTTCAGCCATGAAGACTCATATTCTATGTGGTCATTCTTTTACTAAAGCTCTTAAATACCTCTGATTAATCTGAACTGTTTCCAGACCTACTATATCCTTTCTGAGATGTTAAGCAGACTCAGGATATTGTACCATACATTCTTAAAGTGGAATAATGATGGCCCCTATCCTATTCCTTTTTTTAACCACTTCTAAGACCTGATTTACTTTTTTGAATGGTACTGAGCACTGAACTGACATTTGAACAGATATGTCCTTTATAGACTCAAGACCTCATTTCTGAGTGGTGGGAGGCAGCTTAGAGCCATTATTTTCTGAGTGGCTGTTTCTTCCATCAGTTCTTCTGAAGACATTTCTGATCCTTTGATGAGTATTCAGTGGGAACTTCCCAGGCTCTTCTACAGTGAATAAAAGTAATCATTTCAATTAGATGCTCCGCTATGGGTTTATGTTCTCACGAATGTTTCTTCTTGGTTCTCTCTATCCCTACACATTTTCTGGCAGTTTTCTTACACGTGAGAAGAAAGATTTATTAGTAACTTGCCTATTTTAATTTGTTCCTCAAGCTCTTGTCTTGCTTACCTTGTATGTTTTTACTTTTAACCTGTCATAGTTTATGATCCTCATTTGGGCACAAGAAGTGCTTACACACCACCAGACAGTGTGTCTAACAATTATTTTTTAATTAACAGGATATTTTTACAAGGCAAGTTATAATTGCCAGTAAGACACATTACTTTTTATGTTGCCATTAATTTTATGTGTTTGCTTAGAACTAACGAATAAGAAACACCGCAGCTAAACTGGCTTTCTGATGTCCTTTACTTTGTTAGACAACACAGTGTTAAAACACAAATTCAGTGAAATAAATCTACCAGTTCAAGGGTAGGCCATACTAGATCAAATGAACGTTATAATACTTTCTTTATCAGTGATTATAACTTAGAATGTTTTGTCACAGAGGATTTAAAGAAGATATGTTAAATGCTTATTAAAATATAGAAGAATTTGAATACTGTGAAGTTGTTCTCCACTTTTTTGCTGAGGTTGTGTGAATATTACTAGGTGAAGGCTGATAGAACTGTATTTATTTTTAGATTTCAGAATTTCAAGAAAAACACCGTAAACATTTATTAGCATACCACAGGCAAAAGGTAACTCTAATTGTGATTTCTTATTTTCATTGCTTATATTTGCCTTGTTGCTTTGGTTTATTTTTAGAAAATATGTAGAGGAATGAAGGCAGTGGGTTGATTAGCATTGATAACATGCAGCTGTGGCCTTGCCTCAGAGGCAGTGGGTTGATTGACATGGATGATGTGCAGGTGTAGCTCATTCCTGATAAGTAGTTAAATAGCCCTGAGGATGGGGAGGGAAGGATGGGTTGGGTCGGGTCAAATGGAGAAAGTGTAGTGTGGCCTGACCTCTGGAGGAAGGAGATACAGCACAGACAGTAGAATTGTGACCAATGGTAAAGCCTCATTGCAGTCTACTAGTTTGATTGTGCTGCAACAAAAATATATTCACCTTTTAGTGGAATACTTACCATAATTTATCAGTGTTGCTTTGTTTCTGTCATTATAAATACCAGTTTTTAGTTGTTTAAAATATCTGAGGACTTTATCAATTATGTTTTGTATTATTTTATTAAATAATAAAAGGGTTTATTAAATAAAAACAGATTGTAGTTGTGGGGTGGCCAAGATTACATGGACAGTCAAAGGGCAGGGAGAGAATAAATGAATTCACTGTATGGCAAGCTGTGGAGGAGAAAGTGGAAGAGGCAGGGAGAGACTGGTACTCAGATTATAAACCTAGAGGAAAAGAAGACTAGGGCTGACACAATAAATGAGAAGCTTGAGCAATAGAGAATAAGACTAAGGCCTAGTACCCTGCATTAGGGGTAGCTCAATAGAAGGAGCAAAATTAATTATTCTGCAGAGAATATGTACTGAACTTGTGAATATGCCTCTTCCTCTGTAGGTTGGAAAGAAAATTTAATTTTCATTTCTGAGATGCTTCTAAATGATAAAATAGTTGGCTGTTTCGTTCATTTCTAAGGACATGGTCAGGTACATTACTTACAGCTGCTTGGAAATACCGGTGAATCGACACATCAGTAGGCGCCCTATGTATGAAATGACAGATGGAAACTCATATTGTTGGTCAGTTGTCTGTTTTGTGTGTGAGGAGAGCATCTGATACAGTTCTTTCAAGGTTCTGCCCTGCTTTCAAAGCCAGGCAATGGAGATACCCTGATTTTATTCCCCTTTCTAATGTATTGTACTAACTTGAGATAGTAAAACTGAAACATGCAGGCAAAGTAAAATCAAGTTCTTAACAGAATTTTGCATAAATAGAAATGTTATCTCCAAAGAATCTGTGCAGAGTGTGGATACTTTTTGATGGTAAGTTTCTAAGTTATTCACTGCTGAGATATTCATTTAAGAGTGGTTGTAAAATACTCAAGGACACTGCTTGACCTAAGGAAGGTGTTTAGGTGACAATACAGAAACAGGTGAAGATTTAGTTCGTTGCTATTTCAATGGCATGCTGTTTTGGGTGTTTCTGTTGTGTTGTCCATTCTATGAATTTGTTAGTATTTTAAAACTACTTGCATTGGATTGGGGTCAGAAGAGTCTGGTTGTCTGAAATACGCTGTATGCAGCTATGGCTAGCACCGGTGAAGCCATTTTGGTAGAGAAATGGTTTGACAGTGAGGCTGAGGTGAGCAAGGAAGAGTAGAGTTTCCCTGTGCAATGATATACCCATCTCCTTCCTGTGAGTTTCAGTTAGCAATGCTCCCTCTTTCAGGGCTACAGGGGGGAGTCTGAAGGAACTGGGGAAGGCTAGGTCACAGCTGGCAGAGGCACACAGGATGAAAGAGTGGGAATAGATGCTCACACTCAGGGTTATAATCTCCATTTGAGTCTTCCAGCCACTGGCTTTGAGATAAAGGTGAGTGGGAAAAGGACAGAGCAAGAATGATTTACAGTATAATCAATTTGGCAAATGGCCAATCCCTGGGGAGTTGAGGAAGCACAAATCTGCCTGTGACACAAGTGTTTCTTCCTGCCACTCTCCACTCTGCAGATCTTGGCCTTTGGAAAAGGTGAAGTACTGCACGAGGAAATTCACACCCAGGCTCTCACACTTGCCCATCTTTGTGGTCTCCTTTCTCCTTGTCACTGTCAACCAACAGCTCTTATGACCTTGATAGAAACTTCTTTATTGTTATTTCTATGAGTTGTTCAGATACTGGGGTACAGATCATGGTGTGTGGTGTGGGCACTTATGTCCTTATTCCTGGCAAGTCTAGACCCTGTGTTGTGCTAGGACCCAAAGGTGTTGAAAACCAAATAGTTATTCACCTTTAAGGTGTTTTGGCCTTAAAATGACCCAGTCTTGCAGAGTGACAGGGTAAAGTACACTCTTGCTGACATCTGTACTGGTTACTTTCTTAATTAAAACTAATTCTCACGTCGAGGAAAAAAAAAAATACAAAAAATCAGATCTTATGTAAATTTGATTTTGTCTTTAATCTGCTTTGCAAAGTTTTACATCTGCAAAAAGAGAATAATATTGCCCATAAACAACATGATTTTATAAAGGTGTATCAGGTAATGATATTAAAGAATTCAAATAATATTATGAGGAGAAGCATGAAAAGTTAACGTGAAAATTTATAATTTGTCTTCAAATCAAAATATGAAAAGTGTGAAGTAATGAAGGACTAAGGTCACACAATGGTAATTAAATATAAAATATAGATGCAGTATTGAGACTATTGAATGAATTTTTACATCCTTCATAAAATATAATGTATGATCATGTAATGGAAGACTGTAAAAAATACACATACTAGGGAGCTGACCTAATGTTCTTGACCTTAATGTTCTTTAATTTTGCAAGCTCGTAACATTCTTTAATGGAGATATTTTTGGTTGTGTCTATAACATGAAAGGAAATACTCTTCACATGAGCGTATTACAAATAGATACTCTAAAAAACTGAATAAATTTTGAATCTGAAATGACAAATATAGGAAAATGTTATCTGGTATTTTGTATAGTTACTGGTATTTTTCCAAATAATTCCATATTAAAAGGCACATTACTTTTATAGCAGATATGGAAAAGAGGAAGAAAAATATAAGCAAACTATTTTTAGGCCCTTTTCTTAGTATTCATTTATCCAATATTACTAGCACACCTAACAAAAGGTAGTCAAACTAAGTCTGTAACTGCCAAAAAGAAACATTTTCAGACTGACTGTTCAATGGATCCATATAACAGCTATAGTCTTGCCCAATCTAAGATTAAAACCAAAAGAAAACAGCCTTTCAACACTTTAGAATACTGTTGTATGAAGATGAAGTTGTGTGTCACACAAATTGATTTTGTTTAAATCTATGATTATCTCACAGACAGTAAAGTTGGAAGAATCTCTCAAGAAAGTAACACAACAAATGCATCAGATACAACGGTAAGATGTTTAATGCAGCAAAAGTAAATGAGAAATAGTCTTTGTAATCAAACAACAATATGTTTAATTTGTAAAAATAAAAAAA
This sequence comes from Falco cherrug, assembly GCF_023634085.1. Taxonomy (NCBI): domain Eukaryota; kingdom Metazoa; phylum Chordata; class Aves; order Falconiformes; family Falconidae; genus Falco; species Falco cherrug. The sequence goes on along the minus strand of NC_073697.1, from coordinate 45,479,041 downwards.
GTCATGCTTTGTTTGCCTTTCTCATATATTGTGTTGTATAAATAGAAGAAGCATATTTTTACAGAAATTGTAAATTACAGTACAGTGATTTCTGTCATCAGGTCCATTTTCTTCACATTTATCAAGCCTGTCAGGAAGGAATCCTTTTATTTTTTAATACAAATAATTCAAAGCATTTACTTTAAAAATGAACTTTTAGAAATTCATATCGTACGTGTATTCTGTTTTAAAATTTTTATTTGCATTTACATGAACGTGTTTGTGGTTTTTTTTTAATAGGCTTTCCAGCATCAGCCTGGAAAGTACTATAACATTTCCTAGTATCTATCCCATTTACAAAATTATCAGATTTTTGTAACATGATTCTTATCTTTTCTGTTTCTAGTAGATATCAACTTGACTTATTTTAAATTAGTCTTTTTTCACAAATGCATCAGAGACAGCCAAGAGGTAGCTCATCATTATCTCCCTGCACATAAATTGATACAAATTAATCTTTTAATCTCATTTATTTCCAATTTATAGCCAAAGTTCTTATGATCCTTATGTGCATTCTGTGTTATTACTTTTAATTTAATTATATTTTATTTCAATTATTTGTTTGAAAATAGCAAATTTTTAAAGTCATTATGTAGTTCTCAATACTGATGTAACTTTCTATCTTCAGAACTTCCTGTCTTCAGGTTTCACAAACTGGGCTATCCCTGAGTCATCAGGGAGTGTATTAAACAGGATCAGTTGCAAGACTAAACTGAAGGGGACATCACTAGTAACATTTCTGCACTCTCTTCACCCTTTTCTGTTGTTTCCCTTGTAATACTATTTGTGCTATACTCTACCCAAATTAATTGCTCTTATCTCTGCTTTAAAGTCCACATGGCCTATACGGTACTCATGTTTAAATTGAATTAACACACAAAATGTACTATCTTACTACTGTTTTAAAATATCTGCTTACATAAAACAAATAAACAAGATATCAGACATCTACTGTGATCCACCTATGGTGAAATCACTACATTTTCTATATAACATTTGTTTCTATGTCCTATTTTATCCTACCCATTTTCTAAGATTTCAAAAACTACTGGCAAAAAACCCTAACAGTCTTGGTCTGCTTTTGCCTTTTAGTGAATATGGGTGTTAAGAGTACATAGTGTATAGTTACAATGTACTTCTCACTATGGATCTATCTTTTTAAGAGAAGCCCTTCATGAATGCCCCTTTATGAATACCAGTGATCAAGGATGCTGAAATCTCCTTAATAAGCCAGTTCATGAAGCCAGCAATTTAATTGCAAATTTTGTTGATCTTTATTCCTTTTCTGTGTTTCATCAGTATAGACTTTCTTTTGACTCTGATGTGCACCTAATATTGTAATATGGTCTCTTATGATGCTTAGTGTAATATGACTGAAAGCAAAAGAATGTGAAGGAAACTATGTAAGTGGTGGATTGTCATAGTTTATATATTTTTATCCACAGCCTCCTTTTTCTTGATTACATCTCAAATAAATAGCATCTTGGTTATACCAAATACAGAGTTCTTACTGAACTTCAGATTTTTCACAGTTCTACCAAGATAGCGTGAGCTAGGGCTTCTCCTTGCATGCCCAGTAGACATATTCCTCCTATTTATGGTTATTGGCAAAGCTATCAGTTTTACGTAGCTGTTGGTGAACAGCATAAATATGCCAACATTTCCTTTGAAAACTAGATTTTTTAAAGTTTGGGAAATGTATAGATCAAAACGAAACTTTTTGGCTCAACTGCAGTTAAGACTTGTATTTTAACATCTGTTGTTCCATAAAATACTTTGCCATAATGTTATCCTAAATTGGTATTCCTGGGCATGTAGTGACTGATAGAGACATTATGATATAAAGAAGAAGGTAATAGCTTATCAAATAGATGGTTATTTTGCTTCATGGTAAACAGTGCCGTGTTAGAAACAGCTAATGATGGATAAAATGCTTTGATTTTGTGCTTTATGGACCAGCTAGACAAATGAACTAACCAAACCAGCTTTCAATCTATATCTGTTGTTTCTTCTGTTTTCCCATTAGTATGAAGCCTCCTGAACAAACTACACAACTACCATTTTCCAGTACAAGTAGAAATCCACTTTCCAGTAAGAAGTGTTGGTTTAAGATACTGACTATGGAAAACTTATCACTGGATATAGCTATGTTCTAATATTAAATTTATTAATGACTTTAGTTCCTTCAAGAAAACAGAATGATTGTTCCTCATGTTCTCTTCATCCTAGTCATCCTTCTGCTTCTGAAATGTAGGTACAAATCTGTTGTCAATGAAAATCTTAACATAGACAATATGATATTTCATACACAAAACTATTTTTTTTGTAATGAATTTAAAATAACTTTTCTGATTTTGTGTTTTCTTTCTGCAAACTGTGTAAGTACAGAAGAATTGTGGAGGGTCTTATTTATCCAAGTGTACATAATAGCTACTTGTATACATTGCCTTTGTACTCACTGGAAAAAATTCTAAGGCATGATGCACCTTATCCTAAAGACTTTCTGGATAGATAGATTGATTAATTAATGAGGAACTCTTCCCACTGACTGTAGGAAAAAAATTAATGACTTGTACAGACACCTGTATGTACATTGTAGTTATCTGAAGTTAGATGGGATGAACTCCAGTAAGGCTGATTAAATTTATATAAATGGACCATACAGCTTGCTCAAGCTAACAGATTTCTATACCTGTGACTGTGGCTTTATTTTTTATAAAATATAAAATTTCAGAATGCCTTCATTTTGGAGAAAAGTGACAAATATATAAATATGCATATATATTCCAAATTAAATATCAGAATAACAATGCCGGTCATAAAATAACTTTCTCTGTAAATGTCTAAACCAAAGCTCAGAATCAATTAATAGTTTTTTCTTAATGCTACTGGGATTTGGAACAAGTTCTAAATACTCTTATGTGTTATGCATTATATATTATGCTTTTCCATTATTAGTAAAATCTAACATGAAAATATAATTTTAGTCATAAAGAATGTGTTAATTTTATGAGAATGTCATGCGTATTTTCACCTTTATTATAAGAATGGAGTCAATGGAGATTGATCCTGTACCTTCACCAATGAGGAAAGTAAGTGACGTTTGTATGTATGTTTACATAGATATATATATGCTTTTGATTTCTTGTGCTCTGTTAATATTGCAAAAAAATATGATTCCCCTCCCACATTCAAAACAATTCTTATTTACTTGCTGATTTCAGTTATGCTTGATTATTAGTAGAAGTCAGACACTCCTGAAAAAGGACCCAAAAGGGAATAAATCACAGCATTGATTTCTGGAGTTACATTCTCCACATGCCACATACAGGCTTTTACATTTCTGATGCTAAATTAAATGGCAAATTCTTGAAATCTCAGTATGTTTATATTATTAAAATGTTGTAACTGTTTCCAAAATGAATGTTATTAATACATGAAACTGAGAGTTGCAATTAAACTTAAGTTCTAATATATTAAGAAATGGAAATTTGTGTAAGGTTTCTACCTTTACTAGTCCTCATGTTGATGTCTGCAGTGCAGATCTGTGCTAGCATCTCAGGTTTTCCATTATAACCTACGAATTAGTATGTGTGATTCATCTCATTCTAAAGGAAACTTGTTGGTCTCATTCCTGTTTCTCTTCCTTGACCACAAAGGGAATTTTGGGGGATCAATCTGGGTGCAAACAATGCAGATATCTGAAGTTAGAAGAAGTGAATCACATGGCACTCTTCAGATCACACTGATTTTCAAAACATTGCTGAAATTTCATTTATGATGGATAAAAGTGTTTTGGTTTTTTTTTTTAAGCCACAAATCAAGCCAGTCGTTATCATTCACCTTTCATAAACAATTTTGTTTGCTGCTTGAGCAGGTGATCTTGCTTCCACCTATGCTCAGGAGCATCAACACATGTATAGTACCTTCATATGTTAAGAAAAAACTAGGTGTAGAAGCCAACGGTCTGAAAGCAGTGCTAGAACCTGATATTTGAGTAGGGAATCGCAAGCTTTGAATGACATCTCTAAGATGAGAAGAAGGCAGGAGCTTTTCACTGTATCAGTATTCTGATTAGGAGAGGTAACATCCAGGAACAGATACTAACTTAAGAATGGGATCTCAGCACAGAAAATGTGTCTGATATTTTTCTTATCTGAATGTGACAGAGAGGACTTCTTGGAATACAACTAAAAGACATGTACTCCCACCACCAACCACCCCACAGAGCTCTAAAAAATAATAACTTAATTCTAAGGTTTTGCATTTTAGGTTATGAAAAAAACTGGCAGCTGAAAGCACCAGAAATCTGCAGGCTTTACAGACCTTAAAAATGTAACAATATCACTTAAAGTATCTTCATTATTAACATACATATTACACTGTAATTAATACCTTGACATTCATTTAGCCTGAGACACCAACAGGTCCAACAAGATTATCATTAATAACTCCACCACAAGATGGACGTATGGGTGAGTAAAAGTAAAATTTATAACTGGATAACATTTGCATTACATTAAGAGGATTAATGAAGTAAAATGCATACATTAGCAATTTACTGAGTAAACTTGAATTGTGTTAAGGTATAAGGAACTTATCATGTAGACATCATTCCAGCAGATGGGAAATGGTTAAAAATTAAGAATGAAGTAAGTCTTCCTAGTACTGACCTACCCTGTTGTGTAAATAATTACTTGTAAACAAAATGATTTTTGCTGAGCAATCATAGCTAATGTTTGCAAAGAAAATACTGTAATGATGTGTATGGTTGAACAGAACAGGCATACTTGCAATATATGTTGTTGACCCTCTATTAACCTTCATAATTTGTTTATAGTTACGAGAAATTAACATTGTCCATAATGTCATGTTAAAAACCACATGAAAAGAAGGGGGGAAACAAAATGAAAGTAACAAAGGTATTTCATAAAAAGCAAGGTAATTAATTTGAGATCAAGAATTTCTTCAGAAAGGTGATTTATTTTTTTCTTTTTCACCATAGGACTAATAGAGTATAAGACATTTTATCTGCTTGTGCTTCCTTTCATTCCTGGCCTGTTGCAGAGCTTGGGTTACACTGATGTAAATAAGTCATGAATAACAGCCTACTGAAATTAATGCAGTCTCCATGAGTACTGTTTATTTGTGAGGAGTTCCCCAGAATTCCTAATGCTCTGCAAGTTGACCATTTACATGTCCATCTCATTCTTGATTTTACATTCAGCATGTTTCTGTAACAGTCCATTTCAGGCAGTATTTCACTTGGCTTCAGCAGTTAATAGAGTCCATCTCCAGCCACATAAGGAACTTTTAGCACTCTTGTATTTTCACATGGTGCAAATGTCCCAAAATGAAGACAAATACAATTGCAATGCAATTGTAATGAAGGAGAAAAAAATTGCTTTTTCTATGTTAAGTCTGATTTATATATTCAGATCCTTCCTAAATGCATGCTTACCTATAAATTTATGAATAACAAGATAGCAAGAGTTGAGGTCGACTGTTTTTTTATTGTGTCTAAATATAAATAGATATTTAATAGGATGATAAAATCATATGTAGAACAGTTATGTGTCCAGCACATTTCAGAATCAGCCCATGAAGTTTTGCAGTGGGCAAGACAGCATACTTGCAAAAGTAAGGGCAAGTAGAAACAGTGATTTACTGTTGCACTAAAGAAAGTTTCTCTCTCCGAGATGGACGGGGCAAAAAAGAACAGCTGAAGAGCTGGAGTACCTCAGCAGAGCTATCTTGATAGTCTAATAATAGTCTAATAATAGTCTAATAAATGAGAGAAGGTGAAAGAAACAAACATATATGTTTAATTTGAAAAAGATTTGCAGGAATGATGCAATATTATGTTTTCATGACAGTTAAGCTCTAAGTAGGATTAATCTGTTAAGACTAAAGACAACTTTTCACCTTTACCCTCTGCTGGAGTGCTGCTGAGATCTATTGATAGTTTTCACTTTTGCTGGATCTTCCAACAAGAGGTACTGTAAGACAACTCATACCTCAGCAAATGTTTTGTCTGTGCTAAATTGTAAAAACACGTTATTAATTTTTAGGGGTATTTTAATCCTTTTCAAGTGACTTTATTTTGTCAGCCAATTCCTTATCTTTCATTGTCTATTGTAATTGTGCACTATTTTTCATTCTTGAATAAATCAATCATGAATTTGTCCAAAATAATGCACTTAAAGTACCAAACTTTGTTTCCAAAGCTCTCTCTTAAGTAAAACGGGTAATTCATGTTGGTCCTGTTTCAAAAATTTGATTCTTACAGGTAGTGTATCCTACAGAAGTTCTCAGTCATCTGGATTAATGTCAAGTCAAAACAGTAGGGCAGGATCCACAAGGTAATTAAATACCTTTCCAACATGTTACTGTCTCCTATTTTGTTTTCCATAATTTCTCTTGTATGTCCTGTATTAATCTGTACATTTAAAGGTTATATTCTATATCTGAAGAAATATTATTTTGCAGGCTAGCTATTACCTATACAAATGTGTTATTGTTGGAATCTTTTATTTTGAAATCACTTTCTTCAAAATTGTGCAGAGATAATCTGAGTTCCTGTAGCTGTGAACATATACAGTCATGGTGCTTTTATACAAAGGGTAGTAATTTTATAGTAGGGAAGTGCAACAACATGTCTGCTTTATAATTCTTCTAAAAATCAGAGATGACAACACAATATCTACACAAGAGCTATTCTTTGAATAACCTGAGCATCTTAATGCAGTGTGTAGCAGGTGTTTCAGGTTTTCAATCTGAACATTGAAAATGCCTCTAACTGTAAGAATTAATAACATCAAGAAAAATCTTGGAATGGCTCCAGAAAAAGTACTTTTGTTCTCTATGATCATTTAGCCAAAAATATCTTCCCAGCACAAATTTAAAGTACATAACAAAATACTTCTTTCCATCTCTGATTCTCATATATTTTCTCCTTCTGCTTTTTAAAATATGTAAAAATCCCAAAGAAGTGCAAATCTGATAAGGAATGTGTAGAACACAACAATTTATGGCATTTTCTATTAAAGTATTAGCACTATGAATTTAAGTGGTTTTGAAATCTCTTGTACTATGAAAGTAGCCTCAAATCATATCCATGAATTAATGTCATTAACAGAACCACACCTATAAGACTACCGCATAGTGGATGTTCACTTACGTCACCATCTGGATCACAAAGTAGCAGATGGGGGTCATGGGCTACTTCTGATTTCAGAACCCCTCCTTTGTATCCATTTACATCACCTTCCCCACAGCCATCTGTAACAAGACAACCAATCACCATCTCTGGACTTCTGCAAAGACAACATTTAGGCAAGTACATTTTATGAAATAACAACATTTAATGCCTCCTGAAAAATTTTCACCGTAACACATGCTTATTACTTATTCACTGGAAACAGCAAATAAGAAATAAATTAAGCAACACAAAAATGATATTTCAAACTTGGAAATAGGCTATCAGCAAAATATCAAAATGTTGATGTTTATGACCAGTATTGTGCCTTAGTCTTCTGTGTGATAGAATATTTGCTGTAAAAATATATTCTTGCTTCACCTCAGAATGATATTTTAAAAGAGATTTAAATCTGATAATGTCCATAATTGTTTTCTAGAGAAAGTATCAGTTCTAAATAAATCAACACATATAATAATTCGCAAAAACTAATCTTGCAACAAATGTCAAGTAAGGAGTGAAGAAAGACATGAGTGGAGGAAGTAAAGTGAACTCAGTGGGAGTCATAGCAAGACAGAGATAATAAACAAGAGTCCTTTAATAAAGCATAATAGTTGACACATGGGAAAGAAGGAGGAAAAATGTCTATAATGAAAAGAATGAATGGGAGACGGTCCCTGTGACTGAATTGTGTGTTCTAGAAAGTGGGTGACACTTGACATCTCACTATGTCCAGCAGAGAAAAAAATTAACATAAAAGGAAACTGCAATATTCTGAGAGAAAGAAGTGAAGTATTAGTCACCTGGTTATTAGGAACTAGAGAATATTAATGGAAAGGAGCAAATGAGTGAACTCATTCTGCAAATGAACAATGGATAGGGAATGAGCAGATGAAGAGGCAGAGAGGAGGAAGGAAGATGTATTAAGCAATAGGAAAAAAAGGTGAGGATATTAAAAGGGTTAGGAGTAGAAAAGGAACGCAGAACAGTGCATGGGACAGAAAAAAGGCTATAGAGGAAGCAGACTAAAGAATTTATTAGAATGGCGATAAGAATGCAGAATATTAGTGTGAAAGAGGAAGCAGGATGGACCAAAGGAAAAAGATGAGAAGACAGTAAAGGCCATTTTTTTCCTATGAAGCAAGAAAAGTAGAAAGGAGATGGTCTGGATAGTTAAAACAAACAGACCAAACAAAAAAGCAAAGAATAAGGAAATGTTGGGGAAAAAATTATAGAAGACAAAAGCTTTTTCTAGTCTTTTACTGTTATGTTTTATAAATATTGTTATTTATAGCATTCTACTTCCCTGTCATGTGCTCTTTACCTTCACAGTCTGGGAGAAAAGGCTTAGATTATAATTATGATCATTTTTTGCTTGTGATTTATACCATATTCTGTACAATATTAACGTAATTTCTTTTACAACTACCTATTATCCCATTCATAGATTTCAGGAGTAATCTTCCCAATTCCATGATGTCTTTTTTCAGTCCTAGTGCTGTTCTCTCATTTGCCATGTTTCCTGTCTCAACTTCACATTTCTTAGAGAACTAGCTGTCAAGACACCCACATAAATGTCCACAAGTGACAGTAAAAAAAGAGGTAGTCCATGGTATTATTTGCTGAGTGCAGAATAAGGCTAGCAAAAGTAGCTGAGCTGCATAGAGACCAGCCCAAGAAGGATATGGAAATGCACTTGGGCAGATTAATTCATAAAATCATGGAATCATGGAACAGCCCAGGTTGGAAGGGACCTTGAAAGATCATCTGGTCCAACCTTCTGTGAGAAAGGGAGCCTAGATGAGTTTGTCCAGCATCCTGACCAATCACATCTTGGAAACCTAATTCTTCATATTGTAGAGTTTATATCACAAGTGAAATCTTTGTTATTTACATTAAAAGGATAATTCACTATAAAGCATTTTTCAGTCCATATTAATAAATGTGACCTTTCTATTCCAAGAGTAACACATCCCAAGCAGTTTTGAGATCATGAAACTTAATGAAACCAAAACAAGACATTATAAGAAATTCACTCGTACTCAAGATATGAACGCTTATAGTTTGTAGAAGCTTACATCATAACTGGCTTTTTTTTTTGTGGAATTTGTGGACAGTGATACAGCATGTGAAATAATGCACAAACCTGATAGAATCTGTAAATACTGTAGTAGAAATCAAAGTTAAAATAAAGCAGCTGTATTGAACTTACATATTAGTCAACTTTGAGCTGTATGTTTACAGGTTAATTGCAGTTCATATGCAGAGCAATGCTTTTGGCATTCACTTGTGTAGCTGAAACTGGAATATAGCAAAAATGCTTTTAGGGAAAGAGAAACCAGTTCTTTTATATAAATACAATTATTATTATTTAGATTCATAAAAAGAGCTCCAGAAAAGTTCTCATCAAAATGTATGGATTTAGTTCTAATTGTTGATAATGGTTCCTTTCTCTCTTCCTTGAATAAGTTTACATGAATAAAGTTTTCCTTTAGTGTGACTAATTTTTTTCCCATTTGCACTTGTATTCTTATTGTAGGATCGACTAATTTTGGAGGACATTCAACAGAAAGATAAGCAAACATCTGTGAGTTGTTTTGGTTAATAAGCATCTGGAGAAGCCCTACACAGACTTCGGATATCAAACTATTTGTAATTTCTATGAAGTGTCAAAATGGAATAAAACAGCTAACCATTCAGCATTAATAATGTATTTAAAACATCACTGATCTTCCTGGTTAACATCTATGGTAGTTTTGAACAGGAGTACAAAATCCTTGTGCCACTCTTAGAAATTTTGGCTTAAAATATATCGTATAAATAAACAGTCTTTATTAACTAAATGTTAGAACGGAACATGATTATATTCAATGAGCATTTTTTGCTGTGAATGCATTGAGCTGCAGCAGAACTCTGTTTTTAAATTTTTGCATCTGTACAGGATTAGAAATGACCCTTAGTCCTAAAAAACAATTAATTTATGGATTTTTGATTCCACAATTCTAAACCTTGGTTCGTACTCAATAAATTATTTTGCTTGCACTGTTGTAAAGGGGTAAGGTTTGAGAGATATTACATTCTAGCAGGCCCTGCTGAGCTCATAATACATTATCTATTCCACACTCCAAGATATTTACCATCTGATTTAGGTAGAATGGTTTCTTCCCCAAATGGAATGAAATGGGGAAGCTGGGATGAAGAGATAAACCACAGTGGAGACTACCTTTACTCTCATACAGGAATAGCAACTGAACACTCTGAATGCAGGGTGCCAGAATGAAAACTTCTTCTTTTGAGAATAACTCTTAAGCTGGAATTCCCACCATTACTGTGTAAGATTTTGGTACGACTGAGTGATCAACTATGCACCTTTGTTTTGTTTCGGCCCTAACTTTACCTGGACTGTTTTAAAAATAATATAACTAAAAGCTGGCTTTTTGAGATAAAGTCCCCTGAGCACATGATAAATTTCTTTTGGGTTGAAATGTTTTGCTTGACCTAAGAGAAAAGTTAGAACAGAAAAGAAATTATAAAGGATTATATTTTTTTTTGTAATGCTGAGACAAAGTGGTTTAATTCACCCAGAAAACCAGAGTGAATGTATTTTCTTACTCTTTCTGTATTTGATTTCATTGTTCTTCTATCATCTCCCCAGTTAGATACTGTGATGAGTTTTACCGGGCAAGTGTGCCCCTTGAATGAGAATAAAATACATGGAGAAACAAATTTTATGAACATTTCTGGAGCAGGGGCTTCCACAACAAATTTTAAACTTCACATTTCCTTTATTTCAGTGTAAAACTGCTTTTTACTTTTTTACCATGGGAAAGTTTGTGTGTTTTCTCCTTCCCAATTTCTTATACTTCCAATTCTAGATAACATTTCTAAGTAAATTTCCTTTCAAGAAAAATTCCATTTGAAAGATTTAGTTTTACAGTACCACAGACATAAACAACTAAAGAAGTGGGGTGCAACTTTTTAGAATTCCTACTCTCCTTTAGTTCCAGATGAGTTAGAATAGCTTGAAAAATGAGACTAGTAAAAAATGATTGTTGGCTTCCTCATTAATTGTGCCCCAATGATTTTCTGTTTGTTTGGATCACAAGACAGTATTCTTTTTAATTTCTCTTTTGCAACACTGCAGAGTCATCATCCAAGCCTGCAAAGGTTTTATAGTTGCTGAAAGTTGTATTCTACAATCAGGTGAAATATCTGGTTTTCATTAATTTTGTTTCTCCCTCCTTCCCACCCCAGCCCTTATTAATTGCATAGCTGTAAATGAAGACAGAATATGAGGATGATAAAGCTGCAAAGTTGTGTCTTTAAATGGGACTTGTCCGAAGATTTTCTGGAAGGAATCATATAGGAAGGAGTCGTATATGCTAGTTCTACAGAACTAACAACAATAAAAAAATGCACCCTGTCATTCAAAGACGTGAATAAAAGAGAGCTGAATGATTTCTGTATTGCTGCTTACAGCAGTGGTTTCCACACAAATTCAGTAATGAACTTCATGGCTTTGGCAATCTTTACCAGTTCACCTTTTCTGTGGTAAAAGCTCGACACAGGAAGAACATGTTTTGTGGCTGTAGGTTGGGAAGAGAACTTGGAACATTGCGTCAATAAAGAAAAAAAGTATAGTATAAAAATGGGCATTTATGTATTTTTACTTCTGCTCTGAACTACGTAGTAATATTTTCTATTTAACAGGTACTGCCCAATCTATTTGAGCCCACAGTCTAATCCTGAAGGAAAAAAAATGCCCATCTTTGGAGATGTTACAGGCTTTAAATGCATTTTGAAGAGAAAACAAAGCGTAATTTAAGTCGAAAAGGAAAAAAAAGGCACAGGAGTTACATGTGTGGAGTAGGAAAACCTTTGGATGACACCCTCTTGCTTCCCAGTTCAGACAAAAGAAAATTTTGAAAACATGAGCTAATGAACTAGCTATAATGTGAAATTTTTCAAAACTGGCATCTAAGTGGTGCTCATATCATGCAAAATAATTGCTAGGAAAAAATAATTAAAAAGAAAAAAAGCCATTTGAGGAATGCAATTTGCCCAGTTCAATGCTTTCATCATTTGTTCATAAAAAGCTGAAAATAATTAAGTATTTTATTCTTTAAGAAGAGGAGAAGGAAAAAAGGCAACGTTTCCTCTGTCTGGCAATAAACACAAAAGTTTCTATATTAATCTCTTAGGCACCCGTCTTCGCTGGATTTTTCTTGCTTTCGTGAGGCATTAACGTCCTTTAAGGAAACTTGCAGTGCACCAGTGGTGCACCAGAGGGTGCTAACTTACCTCGGAACAAATTTATTTAGTCCATAACTCTTGGGTAAGTGGAGTAAAATCTGTACTATTCTGGCCTTTTCAGTGTGATATTTATATAGAAAAGCTACAGATAATAAGAATGGCAACAAATTAATGTAGAGTCTGAAGATAAAACATCAGAAAAGTGCCCAAAGATAAACAAAAAATGTGAGGGACTGAATGAACTAAACTGGAAGATAAAACAGTAATTCAGATAGGGTAGCCTACAAATATGTGAAAAGTAAATATGGAAGCAGGCGTTAGTCATGCTAGTGAGGTAAGCTGTAGTGGTTTGAAGGAAGAAATTATTTAGGCTTGATATTGGGAAACTTTCTAAGAGAGTACTTTGGCAACGTGCTAGTCTCAGGACAGGGTCAATGCCCCATCACGGTGGGTATTGAAGACTTCAGAGTTCAGATGCCAGTGCTAAAGCTGGGGTGTGTATCTTGGAGAAATACACAGCCTGAACTGGCCTCAAGTTGTTTTCAGTGTTTCTGTCAGCAAGTTTCTGGTTTTAAGTCATAAAAGGGCACCAATTTATCTTTTACATTTTTCTGGGAGAGTTTATATTCCACTACAGGGGTGTTTTGTGCACACAGAAACAATAGCATAAGATTTTATTACAAGACAGGTTCATGCTATTCCGGCAATGGGGTCACCACTAATGCTGAAAGTATCCTCTTGTTTGCATTATCGTTGCCAGCTTCAGTTTCATTTCACAGTCATCACTTACCTTTTTCAAAAGGTGACAATTACACCATATAAGGTAGCATCATGTGTATTTATTGCTTTGTCATACAAAGGAAGTCTGTTGCAGACAAATGCTTAGCCTGTTAGACATAATACCTGATACTTGCCAAGTAGCATTTTGTACAATTGTGCCAATTAAAATGCGAAATTGCTACCACTTATTTTTGAACTCTCATGTTCTGGCAGTCAGGAAAGAATGCCATAACTCATCAAGATGCAGAACTGTTGGCTTATCTACGATGGTCCTGTTTTTCCTCTAGAATTTAACCTGCTCATGACCTGAGGAACTGCAATTTGATAATTCTCTCCTTCTGTGGTCTCTGTGTCAAAATTTCCAACATACTTCAGTTTGTAGATCAGCTTTGCACATGCAGCACATGGTGTTTCTGATGGTCAGACGTGCCATCGTGTCATGCTCTCTCTACAAATCTCTTCTGTGCAGGTAGAAACATCCATGCAGATAGGAGGACACCGCTCATGTCCATGCTGTGACCATATGGGGTTTTGTCATATCGCACCTTCAGGATTTCTAGGTATCCCATCTTAGCATTATGCAGTCACTAAGTCATCTGCATCACTAGGACCCCGACTGCTACAACACCTGGCAGGGAAAACTGCCAGATTTGCACCAATATACATGGTGCCCTTCATAACAAAAGGATCAGCTCTATGAATGTCTTTGTGGAGAAGGTTAATGTTATCCTATGCCAAGGATCCTTGGGCTGGTGCGTCCCGTGAGCCCTACTCAGCTTTTCCTTCCACTTTGTTTAAAGCCCTGATACTTTGTCCCTTGGAAAGACACTAAACTTTGTCCTGTACTCATGAGAGTAGCTCACTACCAGGGACTAGGGTGCCAGCTGTCTTGGGGGGAAGAGGGAAAGAACATTCTTGGCACAAAGTCATATTTGTGTGGTGACAAGGTGGGGAAGAACTTGACTGTGCATGTTAAAGGCTTTTCAGTGTTAGGAGACAGTGAACAAGCTGTGTTATCAAGTTACTCACAATTTGCCACCAGCAAAAGAGGAAAATTCTTTATATTCTGCAGATGAAAAGAGTTGCTTTCCTTTCCTGTGAAGGACACAGGAATGGTCCCTCACCGTCCTGCCCATAACAAACAGCAGTCCCCTGATACTGCTGCCATAGCGCTATTCAGAAGCCAGTAAAGCTTGAAAAGAGGCTGTTCTACATGCTGCTCCGCCTTACAATGCCCTGAAACCAGACACATACCCCAGCTGTGCTGCCAAGGCCCACATGCAAACAAAACCTCTGCAGAAGATCAACAACACTGAGAGAATCCACTTTTAATTCTGACACTCTAGACAATCACCCCATGCAGGCGGTATTTTGTCCTAACCAACGCAAGTCCTCTCAAATAAATGCATTCAACACATCGCTATCAGGGCAGCCTCCATGCCAAGATCAAGGGCTGTCTATTCCTGTGTTAAGGCATCTGGAGGAAACAACACAAAAGAGAAGAGGAAGCCAGTCCCGCTAGACATTCCTGAAAGCTTTTTCTGGCCCCTGCCTTAACCAAGCACACGTTTTAGCCATATTTGACATCCTTGCCCAGCTCAGTGTGGAGCCAAACAGAAGCTGACTTTGGAGATGGTCTATGTACATCTGCGTCTTTATGCATTTGGCTGTGCAGAATACGGTGAAAAAAAAACATTTCAGCCATCTCCAGCTCCTCTGAACTCAGCTGATTCGAAACAGGCCAGACAGCCCCAAGAGTCACAGTGGGTGATGAGAAGCAAGTCTTCGTGTGATGGGAGTAAGGAACAGATGGGCCATGCCTGATTACCCGGTCCAGTCTCAACTATGTTTTCGACCTGTATCTGCAAACAAGACACAGCCTGGGAGGGGGACAGCTCTCTGTGGGTTAGCTCTTGCGCTAGCAGTTGCCTCTAACACGGGAGCATTATAAATTGGGGGCAGTGCGGGGGAAGGGTAGAAAAGCCTAGCTAGGAGATAGAGGGAGGGATACAGGGAACAAAAGCAGCCAGGAGCATCAAAAAATGTTTTCAACATAACCAGCTTTGTTCCAGTCTTGCTCAGCTTTTCTCTTTGTGTGTATCCAGATGGTCATGCATGTTCTCCTTTCTGCTGTTGTCCATGCAACGTTAGGGATGGATTGATCCTGGAAAGCATGTAAAGCAAGGAAAGACTGTGAAATACCTAAAGGAGAGCTGGTTGAATGCCTCCGGTCAAGGCTTGTGCTGTTTTGTGCTTTGATTTGACACCATTCTTCTTGTAATAGATATGTAGACTTGGGTTGACTTATTTATTTCTTCCATTGTAAGCTATGAAATGGGCTTTTCCAGCTTTCTATGTATTTATTTCCCCTTTTATTAGAATCTCTGCAGTTCCTAGTAATGGCTAGCAGGTCTCTTACAAATTATGCAGCTTTTCTAACCAAGGAATAAATAGATAAAGGGATAAGGAGCAAGACAAACAATCTCCATAATGTAGAGGACTTACACTTTTCCACAAGCATAGTGCAGTTACTGTTACTTCTGACAGCATTTCACAGCTTATCAATAGAGTCTATAGAGTGGGTGGATAAAATTAACAGAGCCTAGTGATGTTACAGCACCATACACTAAGTCTTTGCTGAAATATAAAGAGAGAGCTCTAGTTTGTGTGTGTGAAATTACCAAGTTTGCAGGTTATTAATGTGAATGTAAAAAGCTTCTAGCACAGCATACGGTAAATACATTAGTGCTGTATTCCAGAAAGCATAGTTTTCCCAAGCTATAGGTCTTACTGACATATGTGGTGGAAAGAGTAGTTCTGCCAATTGTCTGCTTCCTTCATAACCTCCAATTTTGTTGCAAGTTTAAAGCAATATGCTTAATAGCCTTAGTCTACTATTTTGAAAAATTGCAATACTGTCTATCTGTGTGGAAAGTCACATATCAATGACATTTGGTTGGCACAGTGGGTTTTGAGAAAAATGGCAAGGGAAACAGTTGGCACTGAGTTTTGAGAAAAAATGTATCAGAGAGTGTGAGTCTGTATGCAGTAAATTCACATTTTATTTGCTCATATATCACTTTTTCAGAGCTTTCAATAGTTCTTGTGGAAAATGGGTAAATGAAATATAAAGCAGCTTTTACATATAGTAAGGAGTGTTCCTTTAACCAAACTGGTGTTCTTACAACCTATATATAAAGACTGCCACAACACATGCCACAATACATATACAATATGCTGGGTAGTACAATATTGTCCTTCTAAAATAATTACATAAGCCCACAAAGTAATTTCTTTGTTAGCCCATCCATGCACATTTTGCAGGCTGTGTATGAGGCAGGGGTGTGTGTGTCTATGCTTAGGCTGAATGACTGGTACCTTGCCATGGATGCACGTGGACATGGTGGATCTGTACCTTCACTTGCTCATGTAAATATTGATGTTGTGGTTGCAGATTTAGGGGAAAGCTACTCTAGATTTCCAGTTTGACTCCAATTGGAAACTAGCAAGCCACACCCCAGCCACAGTCCCTCTCTTTCACACCATAAATCACAGTCAGCTAATAATAATAATGCTAAGGCGTCAGACTTCTGAAGCCTTTTTTGCAGACTGGATGAGACAGCAGCCTTTTGGGGTTCAGGAATAAGGAGTTCATATTCTCACTGGTGGGCTGAAATTGGCAGCTTTTGGCAGTCTTTGTAGGAATGTGTGTATGGGGCAGAAAGTTGTCTCCATGCCAGCATATGGAAACCTCTTTGGAGTCCTTGCATGGTGGTGCCCCTGTGCTTCTCCCCTAACACTCAGTGTGACTTTCCTATGGTCTATGATTAATTGTTGTTACACTCTGGCAGTGAAATCAGCTCCACACACCCTGTCTGTAACTCAGACCAAAGGGTGACTTTGTAAGTATTTTTCATATGTGAAAACATTATAATGCACTGCATCTCAAGCCATCTTTCCTTGGGGCAATCTTTCTTTCAAGTTATTATTCCCTTAAAACTCTTACCTTGGTTGTTGAAGATGGAGCTACAAGTATTACTACTAAAGATATAAGCTATAAAACAAATGTCACAAATATAAGTATACTGTATATAAAGTACACACACAATGAAAGCCTTCCCGTTGTTTGCAATGGGTTATTCATACACTGTTCTTTGAGAATCGGTTGAGAAAGATATAAATCAGAAAATCAGCTCCCTACAATATGCTGTTGAGGTAACCGCAGATTTTCTACATTGGTTGTTAATATGGCGACAGAGTGTTTCAAGGGACAAAAAAAGGGTTGGAGAGAAGGGAATAGCTCTTGTAAGACTCAGCTGTGCCTGTCAGAAATGTTAAAATAGTAATAGTTTTTGTTAGGCAATAAACTGCAATCTCTGCTGCGCTTCATTTAGTTTCCAAAATTCATAAATATAGCCTGTTTCCCAAAAATGAATTAGCCTGTGAGTAAAAAAAAAAAGAAAAAAAGCATGGAAGTTTATGTAGAGTGCATTATTGCTGTCTTGTGATATGCTAATTGGCATTTTATTTTACCTGAATTACCATTCAATAGTATTGAACTATTTGAATACACCACATGTAATGCCATATTACTTCATAGATCACATTTAATGACATACTGCTGTACTCACTATATATTTTCCCCAACTTTCTGCAATGTTTAATCCACATTCTTTATACCCTAAGACAGTGAAAGTTTTGACCATTCAGGGAATACAACCTCTTACATTTTCCTTTTAAGCACTAACAAGCAGATACTGAGAGCATATATTAACACAGGACAGTGAAAGCCAAGTCAGTGGGCACCGGCCAGATTTTGTTGTCGAGGAGGCCAGCACCCAGCAGTGAAGTGAACCCGGCCATCTGAGCAAGAGGGAATTTTATTATTTTTGAAAATTTTTGGCCAGAGGTGCCTGGAATATAACTACTTTCTGCCAACAATGACTTTTAAAATAGAGAATCAAGTCTCTTTCATACAGAAGGGAGGAAAACAATCTCTATCAAAGTCAAGCAGGAGTGAAGCCCTGATAGCCATGCTCATAGTTCCTACACATCTTAGGTTTTGGTCGTTTAAAAAGAGATATGTGCATGTGTTTGGCCACATAATTTCATAAATAGCCAAACTTCTGGCAAACAGATCGTTATAACTGGGAGGGTACCATATACAAACGTTTGCTTGACAATTAGTAGGGATTATGTTTGAATTTTTTTCTGTAAACCTGATATTATTGCTTTGGCAATATGAAATATATCTTTGACTTCTGATTATTTAGCCTAAGACTAATGTAAAAAAGAAAGAACAAAAAAACACCACTCACTTTAACTGTACAATTTATTTAGAAAAGTCAGACAAAAATTACACTAAATGGTAGTAGCTATGTATATCCTTTCTTGGGGTCTCAGTTATGCCTCGTTATGCTGTTCTGCCATAAATATTTATGCAACATGTAACTGCATTATTTTTAACAGAGTTCTCAGTGCTTTTCCAGTAAATATTATGTGCAAACTGGGAGGGGAGAGACAGCGCTTTTCAGTTCACCATGGAGGGTAAAACACCAGCTGGGTGCTGTAGTGTTCAGGCACCAGAGAAGCCCCATGGGCTGGTGACAGTAAAAATCCATGCCTCTGTGGCTCAGTCATATCAGACATGCAAGAATCCACTCCACCATGAAGGCAGCTTTGCTGTGAGGAGCCTGGGATGTCTGATTAGCTATGAACTCTGTCTGAACTCTTCCTTGGGCTTAGTGTTACATTGTGTAGCCTTCCTAGTGTCTAATAAGGGTGAAATCGCACTGCAGCACTGATCTAATTCAGGTAAAAACAAACGAAAGTATGAGAAAGCCGTCTGCTGGAGTCCAGCCTCTTATTAGTTCCTGTACTCAAAGAGGTGTTTGTTCATTTAACCTAAAATAGCCCTTTTTGTCTAGTACTTAACAACAAGCAGCAAATAATTTGTGGTAGTGACCTGCAAAGCAGCCTAGGGAAGCGAAGTGAGCAGCCCTTATGCCTGGAACTAGCACTGGTCTTTATGTGGTATTCAGCAGCAGAACTGGTTTTCAGAAAAAAGTAGTGAGTTTTCAAAGACAGGTGATTGTTTTAAAAATTCATGTTCATTACAAAATATGTGTCTTTCATATTTTTCCACTTGTCAACCAATAAAGGATGACCGCAAGCCCAACATGTTTTACCTGAAATAGTACATTCTTATTCAGAGGACAGGTAAACAGGTACCCTGGCTGCCTCCTCTCCCATTTTTTTTTTCTTCTTCGGAGTGCAAACAGAGCTAGGAAAGCCAGGATGTCACACAGCAAACCGTGCTCAAAGAACTACTCACTCAGCCTGCTGCACCTAAGCTGGATCAATATAAGAACAGCTACTCATGCAGTTTCCAGGGGACTAAGGTGGCATCTGTTCATTCAGCAGCACTGGATTTTCATTCCAAGGATGTTCATATAAAATAAATAGGGAAATAAATCTAAGTTGTTGTTTTGTGGGGGGGGGGGGTTCAGAGAAAAAATAAAAATCTTACTCTTGTTGAACTACACCTGTGAAAACGTGGTGGATCAAATTAAAGCAACATACATAAAAAATAAAAATGTATTTTTTTATTAACATAAATAGCATTTCTGGGCTAACTTTCTTATCTAATCAGATCTCAAATTATCCAATCAGTGGGCTTGTTTCCATGCAGCAAAAATGAGAACTTAGGATCTGAAGTGGAATAAGCAAGGAATTTACCTCATTTTCATTGCTGTTAATTTAATCCCATGAGACTTCCAATATTCAGTACAGCAGAACGGGACTGGGGTGAAACCAGCTGAAACCTCCCTCCGAACCCTTTACACAACACAAAATATGAAGCTGCAGCCTGGTGCAAACCTGAATACAGCTTGCAAACCCTGCAAAAAATGGGAACAACATTTCCTTGTGGCTGTGGCAGAGATAACAGGGCTGAGTCGACGTGAAAGCAAAAGGCACTCTAAATAATGAACTGCTGAGTAAGAGTGCAGCCCGGATTACAGTACATACCTTATGGCTATCAACCAGCAATACGGTGAATGGAAACGGCCTCTGAAAAATGCGTTCAATCGGGGAAATTGCCCCACCTGTAGCTCATTAACAGGATTAAGTCCTGATACAAAGTGACAGTCAGTATTATTTGTTTAGGCAAAAAGCTTGCTCTCTTTGTAGTTTTTGGCATATCCATCTGGCTTTAACAATATGGATCCGAGACAGCTAGTGTAGCTTTAATGCTAAATTAGCCAGGGCTAAAAGCTTGCCAAGGCCAGGCGGGAACAAAGTGTTCTTTTTTGCAAAGTTGGCACACGGCGCCAGTTCCCTTTCAGTAGCACCCATGTGGTAGGTGCTCCATTTCCCGCATCCACAGCAGCATTGTTCCAGCTATTAGATGTCATTTTGTCACCAGAGCTGCATGCTATTGTGGCGTGAGGGAGGACATCCTCTGTGGGGCCGAGCCAGCCGTGTAGACTCCCCATCACCAGTTGGGAAGCGGTACTCCGCGCTTGCTGGCGCTTGGAGCAGCCGGGCAAAAGGGAAAACCCAAACATCAACCCTTTGTTTAGAGACTCGGGCTGCAGAAATCTGAGGTCTGCTCTGAAGTCTAAACAAGAGATAAAGGCTCAAGTCCTCAGCTGGTAAAAATTAGTGCCGCTACTGTGAACTTCTGGAGCTGCTGCAGTTTAGTTTATTGTAAGACAGCTGGAGTGTGGTCTGCAGCGTGTAACTGATTCATGGCTGCGTTGTTCCAGCTCTGCACGCAGGAACCAGCACTGCAGAGGCAGCTCATGCTCCAGTGCTTGCTAAATATGGCTGGTGGTCTGGATTTAGCTTCAGAAAATAAATATTAGAGGCTATTATAACAGTTGTTGAATTGCTATTTTAAAATCAAGCGGATCGTAGTTTATCTCCCTTTTTGTATTCAGAGGCTAAGGTCTGTGTTTATGGATGTTAGACAGCAAAGGCTATGTCAATGTATCTAAGGGAATTGTTTGTCTATTCCTGTACAGCAGCATAGCATCTGAAGTGCAGGGATGTGTTTCTTGTTAGCAATCGGCACTTTCCCTTCTAAATGCAACTATGGCATGATGTTCCCTTGTCCCTGCTGCTTCCTCCCCACTATCATGCTGCCCAAAGCCAGCATAAACCTCTTTTTGCACTAAAAAAATAATATGGGACTAAACCAGAAAAAAAAACCCCAAAACAACTATTTCTCATTCTCCAAAATTATTTGCTATGTGTCTTTTTCAGAGCTTAATCTAATGCCTAGGCCTGGTGGGTTAGGAAGAAATTTTCCTTGGAGGTTACCCTAGATCTGCTCTTTACACTCTTTCATCTGCAGCAGCTGGTGTAAAAGCCACGAGTTGAAGCAGGACCAGACACATCAGCCACCATGCTTCTCTCCAGTACTGCAGTGCTTATGCCTTTGGGGTCATTCAGAGTAGCGATGCTTAGGGTAACCTGGGTTTGAGAACTGTGATGTATTGCATTTAAGGGAAATCAACATTAAACCCTATAACATTATTCTATGTCAGAACATGATATACTAATATCTTAAATAAAAGTAATGTTTATTTAATTATTTACTTAAATAATGAAGTAAACATAGTAATTAAAATCTATAAATAAACACTGTGAACTTTAACATTAAAGGGGCAGAAAATTCTGGAAAAGTTTGCTTATGTCACAGTTTAGTGAAGTCCTAATGATTAAGAATCAGGCACACAAGATAAAAGGAACAGTGCTGAAAAAAGAGAAGACTGATATATTCAAAAAGTTGGTCAAAAAGCAGAATATAGTACTTGCCAAAGAGGATGCTAAGGTAGATAGATGAATCAAGCTGTACTGAATCTTTACAAAACAGACTTGTTCACGTCTATTGTTCTAGCATTGAAAATAAATGGGCAATATAGCCATTATATAAAGCACCAGAATCTGTCTTCACTTAAAGCCAGAACAAGGCCACGGATAAGGGGCTGTAATGCAATCTAAGTAACACTGCCATAAACCAGGGTAATGTTATTTAGATCAGAGGATTCGGTTTGTGTGGTATAGACTTATGAATATAATAATTCTTAGTCATGACAGATTAGCCTGCCAGTGTACTACGGCACTCTGGGCTTTCAAAGAAATGCCATCCTCAGTTACACATTTCGTTTTAGTCTGTGTCCTGTAGTATGTATTAGATTTGTGATATATATGAGCCACTAAAGACCAAACTGAAATCCCTAAATCCCATATAGTCTCAGAGATCGTAACATAAGCTTCTCAAAACAACAAAAAATAATTGTGCCATTAACTCAGCGGATATAGGTGATCATAAGTAGTTTTTTGAACAAGTAAGAAATAAAGTCCTGAAAGGCCCAAAGAACTGGGAATTATCCCTGTTGCAGGAGAATGTCTATAGTTAGCCAATAAAACTAACATCTTTCTTGTAGTAAACTATGTTTAAATGTGCTGGAGAACAGTAATTCCACACATATTTATTCTCAGGTGAGGAAAGCAAGTAGGAAACCAGGAAAATTTCCTTCTCCATCCACTAGACATCATAAAATCATAGAAACATAGAATCATTTAGGTTGGAAAAGACCTTTAAGGTCATCAAGCCCAACTGTTAACCCAGGAATGCCAAGCCCACCAATGTAAGCATTGCCCTATTCCAGATCCTACAGGTGTTAAAAAGTTTGCAGTTTGTCTTCCTTTGCTTTGATCATCTCAATTTTGTGCTAGCATTTATTAACAACATGTAGACGTTGTCTGCCCATCCCTTTTTGTGTGTGTACAGTCCCATACCACAGAAAATGAAATAAAAGATTCATCTTTCTAGTCCTAAATATTCCAGCAGGAAAGGTGGCTGTTGCCAACTCACATCATGCCAGTCTGAAAACCTTCACCTTTGCCTTGCATGTTCTTCAACAAGTTTTGAAACATTTAAACTGCCTCAAACTGCAGGACAAGCGTGCTTTCAGGTGCCTCCACAATCCTGGTGCTGCCCAGAGCACAGATCTTGGTGGATCTTGCTTTAGCTTCCTTTCAACCCATGTGCCAGGGTCCCAGAGGCTAGAAAATGAGGGCAAACTGAGGGAGGGTGGAATAAGGAGGCAGGGAGTAGAGATTTATGCCTGTGGTACTCCCTGCATGGGAGCTGGGATGTAACTGGAGCTCATACTCAGAATAAGAGCCCAAGAACTGCTCCAGGTTCCTGCAGTTCACACTCAACACTGGTTACTTCATTCTTAATGTGTAGACAGAGACATCATGAAATGTAAGCTGACATTTCTCAGCGGTGTATTTCTTTGGAGCGTCACATCAATTCATGGGTTTAAGTTTTGCACTGAAGTACAAAGAAGCCACCGATGCCCATATTCATGTTTTATCATTGCAGTTGTCCAAAAATTTTATAACTGTAGAAAATATATGGAGAAAAAACTCTCGAGGGACCTAGGGCTTGCATAGAAAAGAAGCCAGAATTTATTTACTGCATGTTGGACCATTGAATGGTTGGACCTACATGGCAGCAGCGCAGGATCATGGTGACATCTTTTTAACTTTTTTTATTCTGTGTATTTTAACTCCACAGAGATTCAGAACGCAGCCACTGTGACCCACAAGCGTAGTTAGCTCGCAGTTTGTAATGCATATGCAAAAAAAAGCGTGTCTGCTTAGCCAAGGTTCACTTGCATTCGCAGCATATGGAGCTGAACTATTCCTGTTTTCTTTTCTGGCCAAAAAAGCATTGGGTAAAGCTTATATCTGGTGTAAGCATGCTGATTTCAGTTACTGCAGCAACGAATAAGACCCATAGCTTATTTTTAGGCCAGATAATGATACCAGTAAAACAATACTGATGACTGTAAGTTTGGCTCACATGAAAAGATTAAATGTGGGTAGATGCAAACAGATGGCATTAGGTTGCTTTGTCGCTTCCTGGCAGAGCTGGTCTCATTAAAACAGCAATTTTGCTGAAGATTTTGTGCATGTGCTTAAAGTTGCCAAAACTTTTAAATAGGCAGAGTTTCAAAGTGATAGTTGGAATGGTTTCCAAGTGTATCTGGCATAGTACAGTGCTCCACATCAGCCTTGTCAAGCTGGATGTTTTTTGAGAATAAAGGACATCTTTCATTTACCCAATAGGCACTTTTATAATTTCATATGTCATCTGCTGTATTCGTAAGAATGTTTGTTTCCCTCCAAATAAAACAGTTGGTGGGATGTAATGAAGAATTATTTAGTAAACAGTATGCTAGATGTCTGTAATATCACTGGTGCTTCTTCTTTGAGCTTTGTCAGAAACAGAACAGGGTGAAAACGTTCTCACAAATGAAAATTCACAAATGACTATGGACGAGAGAGAGAGACAAGTATTTGGAAGCTTGAGTGCAACTTTTGCTGTTGCGCAGTCACACAGAGTGCTGACCATTACCAGCTTTTACTCAAACTGCAGTTTGCTTCCTCTGCAGTGAGCAGTGGTGCTGCTGGTGGCAAGAGCAACACTGTTCTCAGCTTGAATTCAGGGGGTTTTGCAAAAGCTTTGCGATCTGTTGCTCAAAGGAAGGGTGGCTTTCAGTGCTGCGCTGGCACTCCTGCAAGATGCCTTATCCACAGAGCTCCAGTGCAACCATGAGCAAATCGTTTAACTTTTCCATCCCCTGTTTTTTTTCACTATCAAGGTGGGTTTAATTTTTTATGAGGGAAGCGAAGGCTATAAAATTGTTTGGAGATGAATCACTGCAGGATGCTAAGAAAATAAAACTACCTGCTAATGGCTGTAAAATGGATAGATACAAGGGCAGAGGAGAACAGAAGTGGTCTGACATTTCTGAGTTAAGGCTGAAGCTGGAAGATGTTAATTAGCAGAAAATATTTTCTCTACCTGTAATTTTGAGCATTTTTAAAATGGAAGAGGTGCTTTTTGCTGGTGATTAGCAGATTAAGGTTTGGATATGATGGTGGGAGGTACTGAATAATAGCTCAGATGCATCTGTTGAGTGGAAAAATTATTTGACGTTTGGAGAAACGAACTCAGTCTTTTATAGGTCTCAAATACACCGCAAACATTTTAATTCCCTTGGTTCCAAGAATATTTTAAACAGGCCACATAGAAAACCCTGAAGTTTGATATACAGTATCTGGCTTTAGGAAGGAGATTATGCTTGCACATGTGCTGGGCCTATTGTAGTTAATGACATATGAGAAACAGTTTTAATGGGCTCACAGATTATTTATTACGGGAGCAGAACATCGTAAATTTGGTAACCAGGTCCTACTAATTCGCCAAAATATGTAAGAAACACATTGATGTAATTGTGTTTGTACTGTATGCACTTTTGTGGTATAGTTTAATTTATATTCATGGGAAATTTCCGTCCAAAGACAAATCATGCAACAGTATGTGCTTCTGTACATACATGTACAAGATCTTGCACAGACATGCAAAATTCTACTACAAAATACTGGTATCTCCAGAGGAAAAAAAAAGACTATTTTACAATTACACTTTACAAACTGCTTAAATATTAGCAAACCTCTGAAATCAGAGTTTTGAGCGTGGCTGTGTTTCTGCAAATTTATAGAAAAATATTGCCCCATTAATAAAAGTAGAAACTAACAAAACATCTAATGAGAATCTGTTCCGCTGATTTATTAACACTGGTCCTGGAGATGTGAAGATCAGTCTGTCAGATGTAATTCTGCCCCATCACACCGTTTGACCCATCTTCTAAGCAAGAAGTCAAGAACAGCTCAGCATGAGGGAGCTTCTAAGTACTCTGAGAAATTTTGTTATCTTTTAAAATAAAATCAGAGAGAGATTCTAACTATAATATGAAAGGGATTAATAGTGCTGGTGAAAGGTAGTTTATTACTGAAATTACATATTACCACAGTTCTGTGTTTTTGTAACGAATATGAAATCGTTCATGAATGGCAAAACCATCTCCAGTTTTAAACGGAGAGCAAGAATCCCTTTCAAATTAGTGTAATGAACTGTCAGTAATAGATAGTCTCATGAGATTATTATTTTACCTCTTTTTCAGGAGGATCTGGCAGCAGCAGGAGGTGGAGGAAGAAACTCAACAAAGCTAGACAAAACCTCTTATTTCCATGCAGTGAGTGATCCTTACATCCGATTCCTTCCTGCTTTTGCAGTAGAAGTTGCAAATTATTTGATTTTGACATACAGTTTAAGAAACAACTATGGTGTCTTCAGGGAAGACCTCATGCTCTCCTCAGGAGGGATATCACTTCCTTTTACTCCCTCAGAGCAATTTCACTGGCTTACTGGATGTGTGTTGCACAGAACGATGGCATGCAGAATGTTTTCCCCAAGAGAGAAGCACATT
Source organism: Falco cherrug (assembly GCF_023634085.1). Taxonomy (NCBI): domain Eukaryota; kingdom Metazoa; phylum Chordata; class Aves; order Falconiformes; family Falconidae; genus Falco; species Falco cherrug. Next base: position 45,452,413 of record NC_073697.1, on the reverse strand, counting down.
TTAATGTGATGGTATATAAGCACCCTTACTACTCGTCAACTCCCAGCTCTTTTTCCATGGCTGTTTTTCACAAGCAGCTGCAACAGCTTCCTCTTTTCTTCACGTGAGGAATTTGCAGTGTTTTTTTTCTGATGAGCATAAGGAGGGAACTCAACCAGATTTGGATGGGTCAGTGATCTCAGTTCTAGGTGTGATCCACTGGGTCTTGAGCCTACATTTCAAAGCTGTTTGGCAGCTTACGCTGTCACGATATCCAACAGCCCACTAAATGCCTGTGGCAAGAATTATGCCGATGTGTTTTCAACAGAACAGGCTGTTTCCAGATTTCAAGAAGGAGGTGAAAGTGTTAATTTTGTTCATCAAAAGCCAAAAGCCTGACTCTAGCAGAGATACAGTTCTGGATGATGTTACTCCAACTAACTGGTGTCTCATGGGGCTGTGCACAGCCCTGATCTTGGATCCCAGGCTTGGTGCTGTGTGTAGAAGGTGACAGGTTGCAGGGTGCAGATGACCTGCTCAATTTTTCATTTAGTTTTCTTGAAAGTTATGCACTGCATAAAACCCACAAAGAGCTGTCTGAAGGGTTATAGGAGGTCGTAGAGGAGATATGATTCCCTTAGTATTTGGCTCCAAAAAATATGAAAGTACTAGCAATCAGGGAGCCGGCACATCATCTCTGAGGGCTGCAGGGAAAGAAGGACCAGGAATGTGGTAGCATTTCTCAAAGGTTGCTGCAAACAGTAAACCCTGTCACAAAACTGGAAGACCTGAAGGACTTTGAATCTTAAGGCTGAAATCCTTAGCCTGCAACTGCTAGCAGAGTAGCTGGCTGCCCTCCATGTACTTAGGTGTACGCACAAAGATAAGGATGTATATTTTCAGATTTCTGAATGCTACTTTATGTCATGGGTCTGGAACACATGTTAAGCCTACTCCATGTGAACGTATGAATTGGGAATTAGGAGAAAGAAGGATTTAGTTTTGCAAATAACTGTAAATGACTACAAATAAAAAATAAACCATAAAGGAATGAAAGAGAAGCTAAAAGACCATTTTCAACGCTCCTTCTGGCCTCAAAGGCCCCTCAGTTTTAGGAACTCTGTGATTCCTTTGGTCTTTGACAGCAAATCTCTCTTGATCTTTGTGGTGTTTTGTTAAGCTGCTATTTTAGACTTATAGTATTCCAGGAAAAAGAATGGTCCAATAACCAGACTTTCTCACATCTTCTTTCCTAGAAAATATGATGGTTCCTTTGACACATGGTTGTGGTTACCAGCAGCTATTATACATTGGTTTTATTGACTGCATTTTGAAATGATTGACTGAGTTCAGAGTCAGCCTCTGTGTTGTTCCTCCTTACAGAGAAATTGTAAGTCTGTGCAAGTAGGTTCAGTATCTAGACTCTTTCTCATCTGATTTTGTCCCTCAAAAGCCACGTCACCTTATGCTTAATAGGTTATACTGGTTTATCTCAGTGATGGTCTGCCTGAAGTACAGCATGGGAGCAGAAGGGACAGCTGCCCATCAGCAGCATGTAGGAGCTGTTAAAATACAGTCACATAAGGGATGGGTTGTGTCTGCACCTTCCTTTGAGCAGGCATAACCATGGCTGGCCAAACACACACAGACAAGGCAGTGTAGTCTGCCTGAAATAAAAACGTGCTAATGGAGCCCTTGGTGGAAAAATGAGACTCAGAAACAGCAGTCAACTGTATAAAAGCTTGAATCCATCACTCTTCTGGTGTGACAGGGTGCCAGGTCAAAGAGACAGGTGGGATATTTGTTGTTTGGAAATGCCACCCCCCCGGTAACTTGCTGTTTTCTGCTAAACAAGAAATAAGTTTACTCTACCCCCCAGCACTGCCCCTCCACAACACCCCCTCTACCACAACACCCCTGTTTTGTAATCATATCAATCAGAAACATGCAGATATTTTTTTTTACACTGTTAGGCTTTGAAGAAAAGTGGGCATTAAACAAAATCCTGATCTTGGAAGGGTATAGTGGTGCAATTTCTCCTCACCCCAGCTTAAAAAGGTGTGAGAACTCAGCAGTGACCAATGTAAGGAAACCACAGATGGTCTAAATTAGCTTCCACAACCACAAGTGCCAGATACGCTGGTCTAGCTCAGCTGCTTTGCACTGCTGTTCCAGCAATCCTAAACCTTGTATTTTTAAGCTAGCATAGGTGCTCTGCATCACCATAGCATTATAAAGCCACTAGTGTACACCGATGAATAGGAAATCCATCTCCTGAGCACCTAGACACTTACTTTATTCAGAGAAATCCCTGCCTTGAGCAGTATTCCTCTTTATGAGGATTCCTTTCTAGGTGGATCGACTTTCATTAGGAAGTGAAACATTTTTTCCAGGTTCACTTCCATTTATTTCTAAGCAGGGGAGAGGGCATCCAAAGCAACTTTGTGTACTGTGCGTATTAAGTCCCTGTTCACACAAAGGTCCTTATACATGCTGGGGGAAGTCTAAAGAGCTAAAAATGGATGTAATCCCTCTCTAAATTGCCAGAACAGTGTAAAGGGCCTCCGTGTGAATAAAAATCAGGGGATAGCTGGCAAAGTTGTGTTTCAAGATGTTCCTCCTCAGAAGCCCTTGCTCTGTTGAAAGCACCAGAAGAGGGGAGCTTGGAAGAAAATCAAGAGGGCAAAGGAGGGAGAAGAAAAGAAACATTATATAGATCAATATCCCTGTCAAAGGCAAATATTTTGTCCTGTTTTGTCTGGCACAGACAGTTTTGGAAGGGATATTTTTAGAATACGTTTACATGAATTTTTGATTACTTTAAGAGATTTATTTTCTGCCAAAACAAAGGCATCATGTTTCTCTAACCAGAATGTGGCACTTATTGTGAGGAGGGCCAAATCTTGCACATAATCATTGAGGTCATATGCAAATAAAAGGCACCATACTTTGTGTAAATTCCCATTTTAGCTATTCTTACAACATTTCTCATTTATAATATTGTAACTATTTTATGAAAAGCTCTCTGGGACTAGTCCATTAAACCATAACCAGCCTATTTTCCTCCAGCTCCTGCTGAGGAACTGCCTTCAAGGAATATTGTGAGATTTAAAAATGAAAAAAACCAACAACAATGAAAATTATTTTTAGCAGTTTAGTTTGGATTTATCGTTTAAATGAAGTAATATCTAGTTCATCTGTCTCTGTCATGGTCCAAAACAGCAGTGATGGTGTCTTCAGGGTGGGAAATGCAGGAGGACATCCCTCTGCTGGGTCTTCTCATCCTTCGAGTGACCAAATGCTACCATATGCGGCAAGAAAAGGGGTGCCACAGTCCTGCTAATCCCTCTGTACGGCCAGTGCTTTTATGTACTCACCATTTTATCACTCCACATTCCCTTTCCTTCCTCTTGTCTCCCCTGCCTCAGCCTTCATCAAATTTCCTTTTTTGTCTTTTCTCTGCAAAAAACATTTGTCTGGCATGTTGAAAGACACATGGGAAGTGTATTGTCTCATGGATTTGTGCATGAGGGGGCCAAGGCAGGGGCTGCTGCATTATAACAGTATTTCTTGTATGTAAGTACTGTAATTAGGGTATGGCATGTAATGCTTACTAACAGTATATTCAGATTCCACTGCTAGGCTAAAAGGAATTGATATTAGGTATAAAGACTTTCAGATTACTGTCCCTGCTAACTCTTTCTGCAATCACATGTTACAAAGCTTCCTACTGTTCTTCTGAGCCATCTTGTTCTGGCTGCTTGCTGACATCAAGCAAAAGAAAGTACTTCAACAGGGAAATTAAAACCAGCTTTTTTTGTTTCATTTCAAGCAAATGATTGCCTGTTTTAAAGCTCTACCCAAAATATCTCCCCTTTTTTTTTCTGCACAATAATAGGGCTAGATGAGGGTGGTGGGAAGATTTGGCACACTTGGTCTTGTAGTATGGATTTTCTGTCTCTTCCTTCCTTCCTGCACAAAATCTTGTAAATGTTTTTTTAGCTTCTTGCCATCTCTGCTTCATCTTTTAGATGCTATTTCCACAATACCTACTTCAGAAATATCTCCCCACCCATACCCCTCTGCTTTTTGACTCTTGCCAAATTGCAGACCCTTGTTTAAGCCACACCGTTTCCCACAGAGCTGGAGCTGGTCCTTTCTCCTTATCTGAATGACAAGGCTCAGCAATTTTTTTTTCACATCAGCCTGCACAGGCTGACAGTTCTTCCAGTCATCACTGGCCTTCTGTTTCAACAGAACTGACAATAAAGAAGTTCTGGCTATTCCAGTGTAACTGATAAAAATCTTTATTTCATGGGTAACGGTAAGAAAAACACCAGGTAAATTCAAACACTTCTAGGAGAGTGAAAAGAAACCCTGTCTCAATTATTTGAATGACAGATCCACTTTCTTCATGAGACAGATAAAACATAGTGCACTGGTGCCATCTGGAAGCTGCTCAGAATCAGCTGCCTCAGTGTAAGGCCATCCATCGTCTTCCTCCCTTGCTGCCATCCCTTCCCACACGCATAATGGTCATGGAGCATGCCAAAAATTATTTTAGATAGGACATTGCTACTATCATGCTCTGTAGAGAAACTGGTGGCTTGTTTTCCTGACATGATTTGAAGGCAAAGACAACTGACCCCTCTTCTTGGAATACACCCTGTACCCCTTATTATAGCATAGGCTAGGCTAGGCTAGGCTAGGCTAAACTAGGCTAGGCTAGGCTAGGCTGGAATGGAATGGAACGGAACAGAACAGAATAGAATAGAATTATTTCAGTTGAAAGGGACCGACAGTGATCATCTTGTCCAACTGCCTAACCAGTTCAGGGCTGACCAAAAGATACATCGTGTTATTAAAGGACATTTTCCAAGTGACCTTTAAATGCTGACAGGTTTGGGGCATGCACTGTCATTTTCTGAGTCACACCCTCTTTGTGTTTTCCTTGCTTTCCAGGCATAGACAGCGTGGCAAAGAATTTAGGGCATCTGAGAATATCCTTATCATCTTCCCCTAAGTGCAGCTGTTCTGTTTAAGGGGCAAGGAATTAAAAGACAAAGGTTTTCCTTGTGTACAGCAGCAGACATCCATGTCCTACTGACGTGAGATTACAGACCCTTTCCACAATGGTAATAAATCCTCAAAGTCAAGTGGATGAAGAGAGCACCTGAACATGATCATAGCACATGGTGCTAGCAAAAAGCCCTGAGAGCCTGGTGACATGCAGGACATGTCCACTGTCTTTCTAGTCATCAGATCCCATACTTATGTCATTTACTTACTTTGTAAATGCTAATGAAGAAACAGGACTCTCTCCCTGTGTGAGGTTCCCTTTCACTGCCTTCTCACATTTGCATGCAGACACTGTCTGTCTTCAGCTGGTAATAGATACCAAATTGTCTAAATGAATCTTCACTACAAAGCCACCCTCTCACTTCTGTTTCTCAAGCATCCCTTTCCTTTACTGACCACCTTCAGAACTGCTCTTTGACCAAAAGGAAAGAAATCAGCAGTCATTTGATAGAAATCAGACACGGGCACTGGTGTTGCAGCAGAACATCATTTTCTAACCCAAGCAGTGTGAACTGGTTACGTTTGAACCAGTGGTTAAAATCTTCTGGGGAGTTTAGTACAGAATTACATCCTCAGTGCAGAATTGTTAGGTTTCCTGTAGAAACACTTTCACTCCCCATGACATCATGTTGTTTTGCAGACTAACTTCTACAGAATATTTTCTTTTTCCAGCTTTATTCAGTTCTAAAAGGCTTTGTCGTAAAACCTAGGATTCTAAGGGATTCCAAGACCACCGCTGATCCTTTTTGAGGTCCTGTCAATAAGAGTCTCTAAAGATGTAGATTGTCATAGTTGTACCTCAAAGAAGATTGGAGGACTGTAGTTTGGATTAATCTGTGGCAGCTCCTGGCGGGTTTCTGAGCATCTGCATGTAGCTCTTGTTTTCCAGAGGCCTGCACAACATTGCCACAAAGATAGCTCTAAACATTAGACATGTACTTCAAGGAAGAAGACTGTGGTTCTCCATTACCTTACTGTGATGTCTCAGTGCTGTTTCTTCCTTGAACAGGTTGGCTCAAGGAGCTTGTTGAAAGATAAAATTTTCTTTTGCAAGCCCAGCTAAAGTCCAGTCCAGCCTGATAATAAATGCAAATGGCATTTGGGCTGGTGGCCCATTCAAAATGAGATGATTAGCCTCCATTCTGTCCTCAGTCACCAGGTGTTCACATTACATAGTTGTACTACAGTGGTCTCAGCAGAGTTATTAAAAACAGACAATCCCCTGTTTCCTCAGCAATGATCTACAGGTCAACCCAGTAACATGGGATCGGAGGGATGGGGGGACTGATGAAGCTATCCATCCAGTTGATTAGTTATATCTCTTCTTTACATCTCCAGCTGCTGTATACAGAGATGGATTCCTTGGCTTCAAACTAACGAGTTCTGGTTGAGCAACTTCCAATTTCCAGAATTACAAGCCACTCCAATATTTCTCTGGAGTATCAAACTCACACGAGCTGAAATAATTAAAACTTTGCATTTTACCAGCCCTTCCTGCGGAGCCCTGGGAGGAAGAGACAGGAAGACATAACTCCTCTCTCTCCTTCACAGGATCCGAGTCCATCTTCATTTTCCGTTGTCCACGATGACTTCTCCAGCCTCATACAGCTGGCACAGACATTTTCAGTATATGGGACCAATAACTGAATGAATTCCCTGAATTTTCTTCCTTGTGGAAGGTTTTCTTCTAGGGCTAGATCCATTCTCCTAGTTATGCCTGATCCAGTTTCAGGTGGGCTCTAAAAGGCCTCTTTGACTGGGCTTTGCAGGCCCCATAGTCTGTGCAGTAATCCCTCTAGATGCCTGGGATTTTGGGGTGGTTGAATGGGGATGTGTGTATGTGTATGTGTATACACACACACACACACACACACACACATATATATATATATCTTTATTATTATTATTTTGGCACATAAAATGTCACCTGAACTCCAAAGATTTCTTTTTTTAATAAATGAATCCTTTACTCAGCAAGTGTTTCTCCTTTTCTAAAGATGAAGAAGCTATTTGTTCCAGTCACAGTCTCATTTTATTTTTGTTTTGGAACAGTATTCTGTTTTAGAATTAGTGTGGCTGGCATATGTGCTATTTGCAATTCATTTATTATCCTATGAAAGCTATTCCTCCAGTTTTTGTTGTTGTTTCCCTCCCAGTTGCTCACAGGCAACCCTTTGTTTTGGCAAAACCTTGACTTTTTCTTTAAAAGTTTATTCTGTTATTTTGTCTTTTTCAAAGACACTCCAATATTCTACTGCTGTTTCAGCTGTACGAGGTGATGTTGATTAGCAGTGATAGGTGTAATATTCATGCTAGTCAGTTATTTGACTCTTCCATTTCTGCATGTTTGGTGAGTGACATGACCTTTCCATCTAGTTGCCTTGCAAAACGTCTGTTGTTCTCAAACCTGCTTCCTTTGGGTAGGAAAGCAGAATATTCCTTCCCATAAGCTCTTCAGCAGATGCCAGTTCATTGAATTGCTCATTTAGAGGCAGGAAAAGTGCCTTTGTCACATCTTAGTTTTGTGATGTTACATCTAGGTTTAAGTACTGACATAGTTCTTGAGACGTTAAGGAGCTCATGCTTTCTGCTTACATAAAACCAACATGGGATCTCTGAGGTGGGTCTGGTGTGCTGGTACCTGTGTGACTACATGCATTGTGCACAGATACAGCTTTTCAGGAGCATGAAATGTGATAAAACTTCCTCATGAAGCAGAAGTTCAAGAATCCATTTACAAATAAACTTCTGAAAATACTTGGAAAATTAGTCTTTCTAGTATTTAGTATTTCCCAAAATATCCGAGTGGGTTTTATTTTTTTTACATGGAATAGTTTATTTATTTAATTAAAAAATGCAATCTAGTTGGCCCAAAATTATTTAGGTATTTCAGCTAAATTCACCCAAGAATTGCAGTATGTTAATATTTGGGGGACTACTTTCAACGTGCAGGCATTGTGCCGGAGAAATTGATTTCATCTCAGAGATGAAGCCTACATTTGCTTAGGTGAATCTAACCTAAAACCGGCTATTGCTCCCCTCTGTCTAGGAAACTTTAGCTCAGATGTAGTTATTCACAGTGTAGATGCTTGTGGTTACAGGGGATAAGTACCAGCCGAGCCAGCCAATGGGAAAATAGGGTACTTTTGTTCAAGAGACTTTAACAACACATAGCAAGATCTCAGAAGCTTACACTTTTTGTCAAAAAAAAGTCAGAGGATGAGACAGATTGGGACAGACAAGGTTAAAAAAGTTATTCAAGGTCATTTAGCAGCTTAATGGCAGAGCTGAGAACAGAGCAAGGTCAGTGCCTCTTTTTCCAAACCAAATCGCATCCTCTAATTATTTATGAAGTTTCTTGGCATTGGGCAGGACTGAGAGAGGGGAAAGGCAGCCCACACTTGAAGAACTGAACACAGAGGAGACAGGGTGCATGACAGCATCAAAAAGGTGAGTGACTTCATGGTGTTCTTTTGGGCCGTGATTAGTTTCTTTTTGTGGACTTTTTGAAAGGAGTAACTTGTTAAAAGGGACTAGAATGAGGTAAACACAGACACTGGCAGGATGCTTCAGATACGGAAGCTGCAGGGAATAGAGACACAAGAAGGTGAAGGGAGCAGCATACTGGAGCATGAAGAAAGGAGTGGAAGGAGAGGATGGTGACATTTGGAAGTGAATGGTAACAGCTGAAGTGTTCAAATACATATAGCAAAGACAGGGAGAGAAGAAAAACAGCAGTTGGCTGGTTTCTATATTAACAAGAAAATATGATCCTGGAAATCAGAGAAAACTACAACTCTAAATGGTCCTTTTAATTGTCTTCCAAAGGTACATCCCTGCAATTCCTGCAGGTTCAGAACTGACCTTGCCACTTGTGCAAGGACATGAAGCCACTACTGTTCTTTGAAAACTTTTCTGCTTCAGACTGGCTAGTATCTCTGCATGGTCTGACTATGTCAGGCCTTCCTAAATGTTTATAGATTGAGTACTTCATATATTTTCACATATAATGCAGCATCGAAAAGGTATTTTCTGCAGGATGGTTAGAAAACATGAATCTGCAAAGGAGGGTTCTGCACAATCTGGCTATGAGGAACACTGTCGGGGAAGAAGAGTGGAATCCAAATGAATCCAAAATAATTTCAAGTAGAATTTACTGGAGAATTGTGGATTTACACTCAGAAGCCACAATTAAACACATACAAAATGATTAATTCCTCCTCCTTCTCCATGAACCTGGCACCAGACTTTGTTGTGTGATTTCTAAGCACCTTCACATCCAGCCACACAGGACTGGCCCATGTTTAGCACTAGCAAAGTTCTGTGTAGAGAAGCAAGTAACCTAAGTATGAGCTCAGAAAAAAAAATCCGGTTAAAAATGTATATTCAAAGGTGTTAAGCAGGAAGATTTTACATTAATGAAATATTTTTTTTCATAGGCATCAGAATATTTTTCTAACCTCTCCCTGGCTGCACTTGAGCAGTGGAAACTTATTTCTCTGTGCCTGTCATTCTCCTTTTTTAGCTGTACTCACAATTACAGGGAGTTGTACTCACAGGGGGGGAAATGTCCCTTTGTATATATTCCCCAAGCATACGTACTATTTGCCTGCATGTAAATAGTGATCCAGTTTTAAGAACAAAGAAATCACTTCCTTGCCTGCAAGGAGATGCAAGACAGGTGAGACACGGCCCATTCTTTCTGCTCCAGGCTTGGTTATGGAGGTGAGCAGAAGGGCAGAGGATCGGGTCTAACAGTACAGGGCATCACCTGGGCAGCCTGTGTCCTCATCCCCTCAAGCTTGGCCTTGTTCTCCGCAACAATAGTTATGACTGGGCCTCCATCCCTTTTCGAGCTACAAGACAGCTAGAAATTCTGCAGAAGCACATTAAAGTCCTTGAAATCTATGTGGACAGAATTTCTGGGTGGAAAAAGCAGAAGTGTGTGCAGAAATGCAGATGCTTGGTGGCCCTGTGGCTTCTTGCAACACAGGGAAGCATTCCCCACTAGTGCACAAACCAGCATCGGCTTCTGTCCATGGCACCATCTCTGAGCCCAGCATCCAAAACAGCTTGGGGCACTCAGTTCTTGTCCCTGAGGAGGTACAACATGAGCAGGAAAGAGAGCGGGGCAGGGCACAGGTTAAACATAGGGGGAGTTAGTGGCAGGTGGAAAAACTCTACAGGAACATGATATCAACAGTAAGGGATTGGCTGCCTGTGAGGGCTATGCTGGCTAAGGGTGCTCCCAGTGCTGGTACCTTGCTTGGATTCTGGTTTTCACTCTACCTTAATCTGTGTGAACAGAAAGGGTAGATAAGAAGGCAGTGGAAGTCAAAATCTTGGCTAAGGGATGAACAACCCTAAACTTTGAATCAATTCTGAGCTGTGAGTCCTGTCTTAATCCAAGGCTTTTTGAGAAAGTAAAAGGAGGCCTTGGGAGATAATGTTGGAAGAGATTTCAAAGTGGTTTATCTCACAGCCCATTCCTCTAAGGCAGGATCAGTTGTTCTCATGAACACTTAAATCATTCCTGCATCAGCTGTTTATGAGACCCTCCAGTGATGGAGGTTTCACAGATTCTTGGACAAGATTTTCTAGCACAAAATTAATCACATCAGAAAGTCTCCCCTGATAGCCAACTTGAAGTTCAATTAGTGCTGTTGAAACCAATTACTGCGTGCCATAGCATCAGTGGACACGAAGAACTGTTTGTCTTTTTCTCCTTGACAACTACTTTGTAAGTCTGTACTGCTTCATTTTAGTCCTCTTGTGTGAAGACTTAACAAAACATATTTCTGCACATCTTGTTTACGACAGCTCTGACTCTGCTTTTTGTTCTTCTCTGGACACCCACAATTAGTCCCTTGGTAAAGTTGATTTAGGGAAGAGGAGAAAGTAGATGGTATGTTGATATACACTTAGGACTGAAATGGGTTGAACAGTAAGAAAAGAAAGTGTATTAAAGAAGTCAATACCAAAACTCCCTCCAGGTCCACCTCTCCTCCTGCCCAGACATGCTGTGTACATCCATGCAGCTCCTTCTCCTTTTACTCCAGCAGCTGTGAGGTTTGTCAGCCCTTTTGTGGCAATTACTTTAATTCCCTGAAATCAAAGCACCTGCCAGAGAAGTGGCTTGTTTTACAAAATCAAGGCCTATTGAAACATTTTAAGGAAAACAGTTGTTTCATTCTGTAAAGATACAGATCTTCTCTTGAGTCAAGAAGAAAAGATAAAGGGGGGAAGTCTGACATTTGACTTCACTCTGGAATGCAGGTAAAGGCTTGAAATATAAACTCTGAGATGAACAAATTTGATTAAGATATCATTTTAAACTACTGTCCTTCTTTTCCTTATTTATTTGTAACTGTGAAAGCCAAATAGCCTTATCTTTGCTATAGGACAAAAAAAAATGCAAGCTGGCAGCTTTCACTGGGAAAGTCTGAGTGACTTTGATGGCTACCATGAAAGTGTGTTGGTCCGTTTGATCTTTTGTTGACTAACTGCAGGTTTGGGGATGTTACAATATGTGTTTACATAATGTAGGTTAGCTGCAAAGCCTCACCTTGAGTGAAAAGACACAGCTGGTTTTAAAAGCAAGCTAAAAGGATAAAAAGAAAAAGAAGTTACCCAACAAGTTATGAAGTTTCAAAAGTAACACATGGGTTATATGGCCAGCATAAAAGAAAAATAATGAAGACTGCACACCATCAGAAAAGAGTGCAGATAGACTGGGGTTTGGTGGGATCCCTTGTAGTTCGAAGCCAACGTAGTGCTCAGTATAGAGTCAAAAAACTTTCCCTTTGAGGGCTATTTGTTAAAAAGAAAAGCTAATTCAAATATCATCACCCAAGTACTAGGCTAATCCTTCTCCTCAGGAAAATCTGCTTTTACCGTTCCTTTCTCATTGCACTGCCCCAGACTCAGCCTGCTCCCACCAGCCACGTTTTCTAATACTGATGCCGGGACTGAAACAGTTAGTGTCCTGGGAAGTAACCAGCTAATCCCCAGTATCTGTCTCTGGATGTACGCAATTAAAAGTGTCTGGCCACCCCGTGCCACCACTGTGTTCAGCTACAAACTGCAATGCAGTAACAATTAGTTATTGCTGAGCAGTGCCCCCACAGAGCCAAGGGCTTTTCTGCCTCTCATCCCACCCCACCAGCCAGGGGGCTGGGGGGCACCAGGCCTGGGAGGGGACACGGCCAGGACAGCCCGCTCCACCTGACCCAAGGGATATTCCATACCATGGGATGCCATGCTCAGCATATAAAGCTGGGGAAGAACAAGGAAGGGGGGATGTTCGGAGCAATGGTGTTGGCCTTCCCATGTCCCCGTTATGTGTGAGGAGCCTGGCTGTCTTGGGGGGTGGTGGGGTGGTGGAGCTCAGCCTGCCTGCCCATGGGGAGGGGGGAATGAATTCCTTGGTTTGCTTTGCTTCTGTGCACGGCTTTTGCTTTACTTATTAAACTGTTTATCTCAACCCACAAGTTTTCTCACTTCCATTCTTCCAATTATTTCCCCCATCCCACCGAGGGCGAGTGAGTGAGTGGCTGTGTAGGGCTTAGTTGCTGGCTGAGGTTAAACCATGACACCCTGCAAGCGGTCAAACCTCTTCACTGAGCTTCTACCAGTCTGTTTTACAATAGCAAGCAACCGGGCAGAAAAGGATTGGATGGGTATCTCCAAGGGGTTACTGCTGTGTTCCTTATATCCACACATGACCTTGTTCAGTGGGGTTATTTCCATTTATATGTAGTCTGGTTTCCTGCACAGAAAGGCCCCACCGGGCATGTGGGTTGAAACACTGTCCAGAGGGTATAGTTTGGGACCCTCACGTCCCTGTAGGAAAACATCTAGGGTGTGCTACAGCAGAAATTTTGGGTTTGTCTCCCACGGAAGGAGTCTGGTGCACTAAGACCACTCTGTGAAATGAGTAAACTCTGTGAACTTTGTGTTAAAGGGAGCAATGGGGGTTGCTTCAGAATTACACAACTGCTCCAACCCAAAATACTCATGTAACATAGCCAAAGTCTGAAACCACAGTCCTTTGCCAAGGTTCATGTTGCCCCCCCTTGCCTGAGCTGAACCGTCTTGATACCATACTGCTCTGATGGTAAGTGCCTTATCTCCATGCTTTGGTCCATGGCTGGAAGTTGTGGAAGTTAGTTCAAGCCATTATACTTCGCATGAGCTGTACTGCATTGTTGTTACTTCATGGACAGCTGGTGCCACGGCTGACCACCTGACGGGCCACTGGCTCTTCTTGATGGTTTTCAATTATTCACACCCCTTTGCTTTTGAAGATGCAAACTTCTCCATTGGTTCCAGAAGGCCTTTGGATTTGGCCCTCACTGGCTGCAAAACCCAAGAGAAAATACTCTGGTTTTTGCAATGTTGATTGTAGGCCACAACTGCTAATTACTTGCAATTTTATCATAATTGGTAAAACATTGTTTCTCAGTGGTTTTGTGTTATATTGAGGTTTTTTGTGGATATAAGCTGTCTGTTGGTCTATTCATACAAACGACAACTAAGTTTTACTGTGTTCTTTAGAGGAAGAGTGGAATTTAGGAGACACTGTATAGTTTGTCCATGATTCATCCTGAAAAATTGTTATGCAAGTGGTGACAAACTATGCTGGTAAACAGAGAGAGGCAAGGAATAATTTTTCAGTTGTGAAGAAAGTTATTTTCAAATTTACTGTATGAAGATGAATGCTGTGTTCTCAGCTCAATGGACATGGCTCCCCTCCAGCTGAAACATTCACTAAACTCCATATAGACACTGCCTTGTTTGTTTTTTTGGGAAAACGGTCTAGGAGTTCATCAGAATGAGCACTGCATAGTTCCTTCTAAAATTTCAGCTTGATCTGTGGGCCAATACAGGTTACCCCTTTTCTGAGTGTTCTGTCCAGATTCACGTATTTTATTCTTCTTGTTCAAACTCCAAGAAAGCAACCTGATAGCAAAAGCTCCCTAAAAAGTCTTTTGCAGAAGTGCCTGTAACTCAGCATTGGAGGCAGGAGGTGTAGAGAAATGGGGATGTGCGCACAGTTCGGTATCTCTGACATTCCCATCCAACAGCAAAGGGTGTATACAGAGGGGATGGGGGGACAGGTGAGAGGGTAGAACCTGGGAATATTTTTTGATGGGCACTGGTTTTTTGTTTTTTCTCTGGTGGGTTGAGCTTAAATGTTGTTCAGACAATTTTTGGCAAGATAGTTATCTTTTGAGTAAACACTTGGAGGACTAGTTAAAACAATGAGTATACATTTGAAATCACTGTGAGAGGTCTCTGGTCCCAGCAGACATGCTGAAGAGCAAGCACAAAATGAACACTCGACAAAACCCCCAAGTATTTAGTTAATTGCCTGTTATAGTTCTTTTACAATTGAAGAATGAGCAGTAATGCCCAGAAATCTTTAAATAATGAGGGAATGGGCAACAGAAAATTCCTTAACTTTACCAGAATTTGTTTAATATGAACTCCTCAATAGTCGTAACTGTCTGCAAGACAATTCAGAGTGCCTTGGCTCTCCTTTCCCATTGCTACACCTGGCTGAATGTGGAAAATACACCGTACTGTGAGCAAGGATGTCTCTGAATAAACACATTTGTGTGAATCCGTTCACATCTGTAACTAGCTTTCACAGTGAAAATATGATTTCTTTTCATGAAACAAAGTCTTCTTGCCTCAGGAATAAAGACAGTTTTCAGATTACATTTCATAATTCAGTCTGGAGCAGACTGGTTTTGACCATGAGCACCCTCATGGGGACCATTTTCATCTCTGTAGCCTTTGGACTGTCTCCTCTGGGCAGCAACTATTTTTAATTTCCAAAATAAAAATAAGTGAGGAAGGAAGAGATGGGACCAGTGCCCCTGAGCTGAAAATGGCCAACTGATGGATTGTGAACAGGGGAACTAATTTCTGCCTATGCTCTCTGGATTTCCAGCTGGCTGCCTCACCCAAAATGTAATACAGTCTTCGCAACTGCAAAAAATGCATCAGAAAACACCATTTAAATTAGGCTCAGTTATGGCTTTGAAAGTAAAACATATCTTGCAGTAGTTCATCTTTGGTTTCCTGTTTCCTCATGAAGCACAGAGTACACAAGAGCTCTGATACCAGTTTTTCTTATAGTAGATTTACGCCAAAACACTCCCACTTGTATCAGTAGATTTACTGTGATGAGCATTTGCTTTAACAGCCTGAACCAAAGCCTGTTTGACTCAATGAGGAATGTCTCCTGACTTCAGTGAGCTCTAGTATAAGGCCTAAGAGAGACATCATGGGAGTTCCTGAGCATTTTAGGTGTTATTTACAGCGGTCTGCTGCTAGGGGAGTGCTAAATCACAGAGTTATTTGTCTGCTGGGGAATTTAAATGGCAATCTGCTATGCTGCTGCCACAGCTACAATGCCTTTTCTGTTGCAATGATTCATGAGAGGTCAAGGGAGCATATATGATGGAAATACACTTTATCAGGTTCTATCACTTGTCAAGTTTTATAAACACAACTTTCTTAGTTTGGGGTATTCTTACTTTATTTTGACTGGTATCTGTATGCAGAACTGGTGAGAGTGTATCTTTATATACAAAAATATCACTGGATTCCCTTCTCATCTTAAAGTTTAATATATTTTTCATATGAAGGCTGATCCTCTTACCTCTCTCAGCCCTGGTAGCTCTGGTAATTTTGCTGGAGAAAGAAATGCAGCACAAGCCTCCTCCAGGTCCCGGTAGCCAAACTCGTATGGAATAGGAAGGGTATAATGGCCTTGTGAAGGAGGTTTTTTAACTACAAAAAGAGCCAGGTTTAGACTCCAAGAGCAGAAATCTTCCATCTGTGGGAAGTTTCCACACCACTCTTGCTGTGCTGCTGCCCCCGAGCCATTTTCAGAACTCCCCGGTGTTTTCCAAAGCGTATTTTGCTTCCAGTTCCTACCAGTGGACATGGTTCCCTGACCCTGTGCTTGCAGGTGCATTTCCACAAAGACAAAGGTTACCCCAGGCTTCTCTTTAGGCAGGGTTTGCTTGGTCCTTTCATCACCTGCTTAACCTAGAAGGGGATCATGATGCAGTACTGTTCCTTGGATCGGAAGCTGGTGTGAAGAACATCATCGTCTGGGAACCCAGTGGGTGAAGGGCACGAGGCAATGCATCTTGTCTGCCAGAGACAGGTGGGCAGGTGGGATCTCTGCATACTCCACAGGACACCACTGTGAACATCACCAGCCTCATATTTTTCTCAGTAACTAGCACCCTAGAGCAAACTCACTGCAGTATCGTTATTTAGAGGAGTCCCAGAGTGATGCACAGCCCTGGAGAGGTATTGGAAAGACACTCATTCATCCCAGGGAGTGGGAGCAGCAGTCATTTGCCTGTCACTTGTATTTCAACCTGTGTTTATCCTTGCCTTTGAGTGTGTCTTCAGAGATGGGGCCAGAGCAGCCCAGCCAGCTGCTGCCTTGCTCACAAATGACTGTGATGCTCTGGCGTGCAGTGCCAGACCTGACAAACCATGGATTGTTTTTTATCTGGCTTTTTATCAACAGACACATGGGCTTCCAGGCTTCAGTAGAAGTCTGATTTTTCATGGCTGTCTCTGCTGAGATTCCCATACAGCAACACAAATTACAGCACGGGTTGTTACTAGCTACAAATTGCACTGTACCTTGGAGTCTGACTCAAGCACTAAGTACCACACGATGACCACTGTCATCAGACACCTTCAGCACGCACTCTGGGTTGAACCTAATGCACTGTGAGTCACACCACAAAGCCAGAGTCCTTTGTCTCAAACAGTGGGGGAAATATTCAACCATTTTCTTAAACAAGGAAAAAGAAGTTTATTGTCAAATCTTGGTCCCTGTGTAAAAAATTCAATTTCTTTCCTTACTGGTTTGCTTTCACCTGCCACCCACCATCTGCTCTTCCCCAGCTTTATGAAAAATACGTGTTAGATATTTCTAAGGGGTGGGGGGTGGGTGGGGCGTGGGGTGAAGCCAGACTCAAGCTGTTGTTAGCAGCCTTGTGGCTGTCAAATTCAACCGGAGGATTGTCAGCTCCCTCTCGTGGGTAGAGGAGCACTAAATGGTACAGGCTGGTGTTTCTGAGGCAGCTGCGTGTCCCATGTCATACCTCATATATTGTGCAATGGTTCATCTTTGTGTATGACAGTTTCCACAAAGCATGAGAAGATATAGGTGAGCATATATGTCTGTGCTGGCTTTCACATGCATATGCACATATATATCCACCGTGGGCAAAGCAAGCACAGCTCAGCTCTCAGCTTGAAAATCAGCCTGTTCCACCCTTCTGGTTTTGGGCAGATACCTGTTTTAGCTTGCTTGCTTTTAAAACTGATCTCAAGGATGGACAGCAGAGTAGCACTGCCCTGACAGCTGTAGCCTTCATGCAGCTTTGCTGGGTGCTGTGGTGACAGCACACCCCAGCCCTCAGGGTGCTCTTGACCAGGTTGCTCTGGCAGGACAGGTGGACAAGCCCTTGTGTCCTCCAGCATCAGAGCAGGAGCATGCAAGGATGCTCAGTCAGCAGTGTCACCCAGACACCTCTGATGGTGGCATCCAACACTCCCTCAGCAAAAGGTCTGCTCAGTGTTAAGCATCAGCCAGGGTGACGGCGATGGTGAGGTGCTCAGCTGTACCTCTTAGCAAGCAGGTGGAAGCACTGTCTGGTATTACTGTGGCTTCAGATGTGTTATAGGTTTACCAAGAAGGCTCAGCTTGGCTTTCTGTGGCTCAGAAATACCTGTGTATGCCCTTTGGCTCACCTAAAGCTGGCCAGAGCTTTGTGGATGCAGCTTCAGTGTGCAAATGGGGACTGCTCATGGAAGATTTTCCTGTGACACCCCCTCTCCTTCTATCAGTGTTCTATACAAACTCTTTTGACACTAAAGATTATGCTTAGAAGTGATGTTTTATCTTTGAGTATTAATGAAACATTACTAAAAGGATGGTGATCAGGAGGCTGTCTGGTTTTGGGCCTTCTGGTGGTGGTTGTAGGTCAAGGTGTAGTCTCCAAAGCCCTTGCTCATCATCCAAATTAGCTGGTTATAAGAGGTAAACTTTGTGCTTTATTTGGGGCTGAGAAAGCATACAGAAATCTAGATCATAATATACAAAATGTTTTTCCAGGATGATTTTTCCACACAAACAGTTGATTTTTGTCACCTCTTTGGTGATTTTAATAGGAATACCTGTCAATATCCACAATTTCCAGAGCTTTCCAGAACCTAAGAGAACTTTTCATGTTGGGAAGCATAAAGCTAAGCAGAGAGATCAGGGATGAGGAGAATGAAAGTATGCCTTAGATCCCCTACCCCACAATATTAAATAAAATTTAAGTTATTCCACCTCACAATCATTGAATTATGGACTCCAAAAAGATGTAACTCCTAAAATATTGGTAGTCCTAAAATAGAGATTTGTAGACTGAACTTTTACCATAGGTGCTCCAATTTCTCTTCCTCCTTAAATAAGGTGGTCAATTTTGGGGTAAGATCTAATAAGGTGCAGAGACCCTCTTGAGCAAATGTTCTTAAATCCAAACAATATGAGGGCGATTTAGAAGGCACAGCAGCACGCCTGAGGTGCAAAAGACTTTCCAGGAGAAGGTCTAGGTAAAGAAAAGGAAAACACTCTTGGGAATCACTGTTAAATACAAAAGGGTTTCAGGGTCCATAGCCCTTCAGTGTTATAATGTGGACTTAAGCCCAAAACCTAGACTTGTATATGGTGCCAGCATTTAAGCTAGGCAAGGAATGTGGTGCAGATTCTAATGACATATTTCTACTGAAGCAAAACATAGACATAATGTTTCCCTGACAGGTGATCAAAACATCTCAGCAACTATCAAACTCTGTTTCCTACTGTCAGAAGTAAGGCGTTATCTAGACTGGGAGCTATTAACACTATGTTACAGCACTGCCATTCACAGAGCCCAAGGGAGGATGGGGTTTTTTTCTTAAATTGCAAACCATCAGGCGTGAATGAAGATCTTTATCAGCTGAAAGATAACAGCTGATGTCTTCCCTCCTGCTCTCAGACAGGGAAAGTAATATCTTACATAATGGAACAAGGGAGCTCTAGTAGCTCCAGTGAGAACGAAGAAAGAAGGGAGTAGATTGTGTTTCAGGTGTAAGTGTTGAGCTATTATGTTTCATGGAGCAATGATGTCCTACCCCGTAGTAGAAAGAGGCTTTTTATTCCACCCTTGGTGCACGGCAGGGCTGTAATTGCATTCCCATTGTGTAAGGGAACCAGGGGATGTAGAAGCCACAATCTGTATTCCTACTTCAATTTATCTACCAGAAGGGGAAAAATTAACTCTCTGGTAGTCAAGACAAGCCTTTCTGAATATGATATTTGTTTTGGCTGGTAGAAGTAACCCCAGTTAACTAACATGGCAGAGTCATTAATGAGCCACAGGAATGGTGTGGGCAGGGCACGTCTTATTTCAGTCAAGGCTGGTCTTTGAATATAAACAGCTCCTGTAGTGGTTATGGAGTGGTCTTTAATAATTGGTGTTTCTGCAGTGTATGAAAATCATGCATTTAAGGCTCTGGGCATTTACTGCTGCAGTCAATGGAACTGGTACTGTTTGGCTCTCCATATCCCCAGCCCAGGAGACAGTCCTACAGCCCTGTGGCTGAATTTATCATTGTCTTAGCAGTCATGGGGAAGCTGAAAGAACTGTAAATTTGGACTGTGACAGGTCGATGCTAAGGACACGCTTTGATCACAGCACAGAGAGATGCATATGGGGAGGCTTCAAACTAGCCTAGGTGTCCTAGCAATGTCACCACAGCAGACTGGAGGTCTGAGGGAGCTCACAGTCTAGCTTTTCTGCTTCCTAAGTAGGCTTTCGTGTCTCTATTTCATGTAGAGCTATTACTACATGGCTGAAGAAGACAAGTCAGCAACAATACAGCGGACGTAGAGAGGCGGTGTCAAGAGTCTCACATGGTTCACACAGGTGAAGAAGAGAAGTGTGGATAACCTGGGTAATCAGAAAGAACTGTAGTATTTTGATGACATTTTTCTGCCTTTCCACTCTGAATCTTGCCAGATGCCCAAAATGCAACATCACTGCTGAAGCACCACTTGCACATTCACACTCCAAGATCAAGTTGCATCTGTGCAACTGCTAAAAGCTTTGTTTTAGATATTTCTTTACCGCTGGTATCACTAGTGAATTCTTTCACTGAATAGATATCAAAGGGGAGGTTGTGGTTTTCCTCACAAAGGAAGTGATAAAAGAATGAGAATTTGTTCTGCTCTTCCCCATACGATGAAAGGCTGAAGTCAGGTTAGCACATTACTTCAAAACAGAAAGCTTTCTTTTTGCTTTCTGAAACACTTTACAATTACCTTTTGCTGTAAATTACCTGTAAAATTACCTTTACCTGTAATTTGAGACCCTTGTTCACCTCCTACTCACTTACTAAAATGAGGCACAGTTAAATACCTTCCTGAATAGGAACACAAAAATGTGTTTCTGTAAGAGTGAAAGAGCAAACACATCCAAGGTCATCACACAGGGGTGGGAACAGATGTGTCCTGCTTCTCCGGGTTTGGTCTTCCATCTATCTTTAACAAAGACCTGAGAAAAACTGCTTTGAATGCTAAATAAACCTTAAGGAGATGTAGGAGAAATGTGCAGGCAGGTATATTTCCTTCAAGGAGCTATGGAAAACCCTGCTACGTTCTCTATGCAAGTTTCTGTCAGTGCTACTCTAGGGGGTCCTTTTCCACCAAAGTATCCTAAGATTATCCAGCAAAAATGGGTTGCATCCAGGATGGTCTCTGCAAGACAGGTGCTCTCAGACTATCACCTGCTTGTGCCTTCAGCCTGTTTGCACATAAATAAATGAGCAAAACCTGCAAGGCTGATGACAGAAGGTGCCATGTGGTTCAGTTCTCTCTGGTTTTTGTGCCTGCTGTATTGGTCTTACATGCACTATAGTCTAAATGGAGTGTATTTAAAATGGCATGTAAAAATCCATCATGTTGACAATTTGGCAGATGGTTTTAGAGGCCACCTTTTATCCCGTGCATCTTAAAACTTGTCAGATGCTGCTGCTTCTGTTTCAACCCTTCCCGCTCCCCTTTTCATCCCCCATTCACTGTCATTAACACTGTAGCTAAATTGCCAGACATATAAACCCTATTTTCCATTAAGGTTGCCATGTTACCAAATAAGTGCAAGTTTGAAGGAGGAACATGAATTTAATTCCTGAATACCAGTGAGACAGATGTTTCTGTTATGAGGAATTAGCACTCGGTACTTCCTTTCTCTTACTCAAAACAAACAGCGGTGTTGCTAGCATTCTTCTGTAATTAGTAAGTATCTGCTAGCTTTGTACATTTTTTCTGCTTAAAGTTTTACACATTTGCCATTGTGTCATTTTTCTGTTTTGAAGCATTGTTTAATAGAGCAAACCCAGCTTGTTTGCCAATAACTGCTTGTAATTTCTTAAATACATAAATTAATTTCTTAAGTAAATTCTGTGCTGTTTTAAAAGGGGAAAAAAGTGTTCTGAATCAAAACCATTAGATGCTCTAAGGTCTATGTAGCTGGAGAAGTCTACAGAGATATTCAGCTGGTGGATGGAGGCATCTGCTCCAGGGCAGCTGAATCACTTGCTATGCTTCTTTGACTGCTGAAAAGGATGCCTGAGCTCTTGATTCACAAATAGATGCCTATGTTACACACCTAAATTAGGTGTCTTTAATATGTAAGCTGAATTCCCTTTTGGTGGAACTATTTGGCTGCTTCAGTGAAGGGGCTTTTGCAGAGCAGTAGGATGCTGACATGACCACAAAAGACTAGTGAAAGTGGCAAGGGATGTCCTGGAGAGCTGCACCCTTCCGGGGTGGCAGCTGGACAACAGCTGGGCAGTGCAAGAGCATCTCAAGTGACACAAATGCCAATGTTTTGGCAGTGAAATGAGGTGCCAGGTGTCTACTGTCAGAGGGAAAAATTACCTTCTTGGAGATGCCTGTCTCCATTGCCTAGGGCTGGAGTCTAGATGGCCAATTTAGATTAGACTTCCAGCTTTTAGCTGGTGAAGTGACTTTCACTTTATGAAAAAATGGAGTGCTAATGGCTCAAATGTGTAATTTATATTCACATTGTAGAGCCACTTAGTAACCAGCCAAGATAGGTCCATTTTACTGGGGCCTCCACAAATAAAAAAAACGAGTGTTTTCTTTATCTAAACAAAAGCACTGATACATTTTCATGTGCATATTCACACTCAAGAGAAGTGAGAAAATACTGTAGCCTTCATCCTAGAGATTCTGATCCAAAACAGAGAGGCATGAAGTGATTTGCCTAGAGAGACATAGAAAACTTCGGACAGCAGAAAGAACTTCATCTGGTGTTCTTGCCCTTAGTTCTATGCCTCAATCACAGAAATGTTTTCTCTTTTCTTCAAGTAACAGAGTTCTTAAAGCAAAGTCTGTGTATCAGTCTTGTCTGAGTAAATGCCTGTTCTCTACAAACCATATTTAACTACTCATGTTAGGCTTCTAAAAATAGATGGGTAATAAAAGAGCCTTTTCCTGGTGTTATGTGTAACAAGAAAAATGTAAAACTGTGTGGAAGTTACATGTGTTTGAGCCTTGATTTCAATTGAACGGTTTAGAGTTCATGAAGAAGAGTCTAACCACACATGTATGCGCAGTGCCATGACAATCTGTCATAGAAGTAAGCAGCCACTAGCCTCAAAGAACATGCTCTGAAAATCTTTTGTGATGAAGACAAGTACTTGGCTTTATTCTGGCAGGATGCTGTGCACAGAGCTTTTTGAACAATATGTGCAAGAGTGACCTTGAAAAAGCATTCGATTAATATCTTTTTCTTGCAGCAGATCATCAGGCCCTGTTTCCTTGAGGTTCTTATGAATTTTATCATGCTATTCATTTGAATTTCTTGTGATATTCTGAGGCATCATAACACCCATCACCTTAATCCTATGGGCTCTTCTCTGCTAGAGTCAGAGTAAGGAAGATAAAGGCTTGTGAGGTCATATAGCTTTCTATCAAAGGGCACATACTTCCTGTGGAGGAATGAAGCTGGGTTAATTATCATTGATAATATACAGCTGTGGGCTGGCTTCAGGGGTGGTGGGTTGGCTGATGTAGATAAGGTGCAGCTGTGGCTGGTTCTGTTAAGTGATTGAATAGCCTATGAAGAGAAAGCAGCCAATGAAGAGGGAGAGCAGCCTATGAAGAGAGATCTGGAAAGAGAAGAGAGAGAGTGCCCTGGATGAGGAGAGGCAAGGAGAAGGCAGCTGAGGGACTGGTCTGAAGAGTATGAAGAAATGGTATGAACAGTAGATGGACCTTTGAGGCCTTGTGGGGGATTGGTGGCCGTGCTGGGGCAAGGCATGCTAATTACTTATCGAAGTTAACTTGGTATGTGAAGGTAAAAGACCTTGTTGCAGCTGGCTAGTTTTGAGAATGCTGTGGTAGCTTCCCATATTACTTTAATGGATTTTTAGTAATTCACCAACAAGGTGGTATATAGGTATAGAAATATATGTTGGGAAGACATCTGTGATAATGGAAACTACCTGGCTGAGACTGGATTATTTTTTTTTTCCAGGTCTGGAATTGACTGTAGCAGACCTTAACCCTAAAGTTCTGTGAACTCTGCTGTGAAACCTGAGGTTCAGAAATGTCAGTGGCAGAAGGCTGATGTTTTGCCCCAGGACTCTTAAGAGAATAATTTCCCCAGTACTGTTTATAATTCCACCAATGATGTGATATCTGTATTGTATGTGCATGTGTGGGCAGCCCAAAGCTACCCTGTCCTTTCTTAGTGCCAAAATGCATTGCAAACATATTCTTGTTGAGTTACTTGTTATCATCTCTGTCTCTCTTTCCTTCCATTGCTTTCTCCTGCTAAAATTTTAAAAATTGTGGAGGATTGCCTCACTTCTGTAAAAAGGCAAACACAGTGAGGAAGCTTTGCTTTGAGAAGATATAATGTTCTCTAGTGCAAAAGACCCTAACATGCCCTATTTTTAACATATTGGCATAGCTTGCTAAAGGGATCTTTCAATATGTCCTGGCATGCAGTGGATGCTTAACACTCACTTCCTCTCGTGAAACTAAGTATCAAACCCAGATGATGAAAGTTTAATCCTTTGGCACCGGTACTGCGCGTTGCATCTTTCAACACAATGGAGCCCATTTTCTACAGAGAAGAGGCAGTAAAAATGCCTTGCACAGGACTTCAGCACAGGTTCCTGCATGGAAAACAGGAGAGGTTAGAAAAGGTGCAGTTTCTACAAATTAAGTTCCATCTCCAAGATACACATCTAGCAGGCCAAGGCATTGCTTAGCTAAAGTAGTAGAGTGCCTTAAAGCCATCTGCACAATTTCTTAAAACTCCACTTCTCTGATGGATAACAGATGGAGGAGGAAATTTATAAGTAAAAGATTAGAGCAACTCTGCTTATAAACAGGAGTACTAATCACTCTGCCTTTGCCCTGGAGACCAGATTTAATCTAGGGGTTTAACTTAATGCAACTGTCTTGTTTCTGCTGCCAACTGAGAACACTCGCATACTCCCATGATAAGAGATACTTTGGGATGATACAAAGCTAAGCATTGCTTGGCAATTGATGACCCAGCGTTTAATCAATGATTACACTCAACAAAACTTTGTGAAATAATGGACTGGGTAATTCAACATTTATCATCTCCCAGTGTTTAAACCTATCTACTCAATAGTTCTCCACTGCATTTGTGTTGTGTCAATAGCACCTACACTTTGCAACCTCACCTGATGGTTTTACCCAGCACACACTGAAACAAAAAGTGAGATGGTGCCTCTGACCATGTTGGGAATAAGGCCTGGGGCACTAGATTTGTTGCAGGAGAGGTCTTCCATATCTTCTCACCCTTTGGGAGAAATCTCTGTGCACTGTGTAGGGGGTATATATGGAAACCACTGATGTTTCTGACAATAGTCTTTGCTGAGAGCTGCAGTGGAACAACAGCAGCTCACAGCACCCAGCAGGGTGTACAAGACTCAACCAGACTTTGCATCCTACTCGCCTGTATTTCCAGTCCTCTTAGCATAAGCTATTAGGTAGCAGATTTTCCACTGTTTTCTATTTCTATACCCCAGCTTTTGTGCTGTGTTTTGAAGTGTTGGATAAAAGAACAGAAACAGTGCAATTAGACCTATAATGAGTATTAATATTTTCAATTTGTTGCTTGAAATGGAAATTAAAAATGAAAACTGTCCCGGTCTGACCTGAAATGAAAACATATTTATTTTCTCATGGAAAAGAAACCAACCACTGTGCCTGCTGTACCCCCACTAAAAGAAAGTACCTCCAGGCTAAACAGAAGAATTCTATACAAAATAGAATTTTTTGTTTGGTTCCTTGTTTCTGGTAGCTTTTTTAGATGTTAGGTAGTTACATACATAAACTCAACTTCACAGCACAACAGAAAATTAAATAATCCATCTTGAACAAAACACAGTTGTGATATTTTCTCCGGGACTCTCTCTTGCTGTGTGTTGGAAAGCTGACCAGAGTTTACTACTTTATTGCAAGAGAGGGTTTACAGCACAAATAGAGAGAGAGGTGTCTACCCTTTGAAAAATGTTGAAGTCTTGCCCTTCTTTTAATATTTTCTGATAGCTCATTCAGATGACTCCCTACTCAGCCTGTCAGCTTCTGTGAACTATTTTTTCTTTTATTTAATATGGGAAGTCCTGGGCACCTAGGCGTAGGGTGCCTAAAAATTATAAGCTGCAGCACAAGTTGGCAACATCTGATGTTTAGCTTTTATATGTTTCTGTTAATAAGCCCTGATTAATCAAACGCTTGTTAAAAGCAGTTTATGTAAACATGGGTTTTATGATGAATAAGCATGAGGTTCACCTTTGCTGACTAGGAGAATAAATGGAGTTGAGAACCTTGCATTATAGCTGGGGCAACTGGTGAGAAACACATTTAAGAAACGTTAAAACTTTCTTTGCTCACTAGAAATAGTATACCTGCTCAGCTGATCAAAAGAAAAGGAACTTGTGCAATCTCTGGTCATTCTGTGTGTGAATAATAACATACTCACATTTTGTATTTTTTGCTTGGTTTATTGGAGAGACAAGGGCTTGGAGAAAATCCAGGATCATGTGAGAATGTGGCCATTTATGTCTTTCCAAGGCTTTGACTAGAACCAAAAGGAATAGAAAAAAAAAAAAAATCTGTTATGAAAATAGCTATCCTGGTACAGGATGCGACAGAGGACAGACTGCAATGTAAGCATGCCCTTTCTGATTTTAGACAGCAGGGTTACATGTTATGGGAAAAATCTCACCAAGAAGTGTCAACAAGACCCTGCATCCTGTTTGATTCTTGAAAACCCAACCCAGGACACAAACTTATGGGGAAACAGATACCAGTAGTTGTATTGCTCGTGGAATGAGTTACTTTAAATGAGATTTTGAACAAATTAATACTTTGTGCATGTTTCCTGAAGATTGGCAACACTTGATCAATAGAGAATAGTTCATTGATTATGGCTTCTACTGGTACTGACAAATCTTTAAACTTTTATCTGTTTGTTTGCTTGCTTTTTGAAGGACAATTTCAGAATATACTGAGATGTCTCTGAAAGTAAAAGGCAAGGGAAAACAGATTAAATCTCCATGTTACAAAGCCACAGTCCAGTCTAGGTTGGAGGTCTGCATGGATTAAAGGAGATGTGTTCCCCCTTGTAAGCAAGAAGCTAATAAACACACCCTTGAGACCTTTCTGTCTAGAACAATGATACAATTTTAGTAAGCTGATTTATTAATAGTAAGTGCATAGCTCACTGATAAGGATCTCAAACATGTCTTTATCAGGTAAGTTTTTACATCCAGTGAAGGGAACCTTTGAGGTTTTTCTTTTTTTGGAAGAATGGAAATGTGTATAAGTATATGAATAATATATCCCCTTTCTAGACTTGAAAAAAAAAAAGGAAAAAATTCTCATCAAAACCCAAATATGTCTTTGATAATCACATTTATACAGCCTGAACACTAGTAGTTTTGTAAGAGAGATTTTCTTTTTCTGGACTTCTTCTGTCTTGCACATTTTCTCCTTTTATGAAGTGTGTTTCTTTTAGACATCCTGGCCTCATAAAAGTGGCTTATTTAGAACAGACCTGGCCATCTGGGGCTGCTTTGCTATAGGCTAAGCTTAACTTATTAAGTATTGTTGTCCAAAGACAAACAAAGAGGCTACTAATGCGTTTTTGGCCTATTCTGTGTATTTCATATTCTGTGAGCAATAAAAAAAAAGAAGGAAGGAAATAAAAATGGAATCAATTGTCTGGAATTTGCCTGCCTTAGGATGAGCAAAATTGAGCCTGTGGAGGTGTTCAGCTTCATTTGCCTGCTGAGGGGGAAAACGGGTGGGGGGAGGAAGCATATTTTCAAGTGTCTGCTAAGAACTCACCCAGAAATGTCTTGCCTGTGAGTACAGAAAGGGTGAGATACCACATCTGCTGTGGCATGTTTGACTTCAGAAACACTTTCCAGCATCTGGAACAGCAATGGCTGTTTAAAGGACAGTGTTGAAACTGGGATGTTGGTCTTCTCAGCAACAAAACAAATTCCCTTCAGTGCTGCAACATTTGGACAGCATGGAAAAGTGATTGCTACTGGAGCTTAAACAGCACTTACCTGGGTGTTAGTGTAGCTCCCGAGTGGCTGGGTGGTTTTAATGAGAAGTAACTTCGCACTGTTCCAGGTTGCTTTCAATCACATTGTCCTCTCTGCAAGATCAATCCCAGAGATTTAAATACCGAATATCCAAGGGAACACCAATGTGATTTTGCTTTAGAAAGATCCTGGGCAGTCATTACAGACCCTGCTGGCAAAGCCACAAGCAGAGCTGGGGACCGATCAGTGTCAAAGGCTTTATTAATGTCTTGATAGACAACATCCACAGCCTCTCCCTCACCCACCAAGCAGGTCACCTTGTTGTAGAAGGAGATCAGGTTCATCAGGCAGGACGTGCCTTTCATGAACCCGTGCTGGCTGGGCCTGATCCCCTGGCTGTCCTGCATGTGCCACACGATGGCACTCAGGCTGACCTGCTCCGTAACCTTCCCTGGCACCAAGGTCAGGCTGACAGGCCTGTAGTTCCCCTGATCCTCCTTCCTGCCCTTCTTGTGAATGTGTCACCCTGGCTGAGCTCCCGTCTGCTGGGACCTCCCCGGTGAGCCAGGGCTGCTGGTAAATGATGGGCAGAGGCTCGGTGAGCCCTTCTGCCAGCTCCCTCAGCACCCCGGGGGATCCCGCCTGGCCCCACAGGCCTGTGTGTGTCACAGCGGTGCAGTGGCTCACCGACCATTTCCCCTGGGATTATGGGGGCCTCATCCTGCTCCCTGTCTTCCAGCTCAGGGGGCTGGTACCCGGAGAATGACTGGTCTGACTATTAAGGGCTGAGGCAAAGGTGGCACAGAGTACCTGAGCCTTTTCCTCAGCCTTTGTCACTATGTTTCCCCCCACAACCAATAAAGCATGGAGAGTCTCCTTAGCTCTCCTTTTGTTGCTAATGTCTTTATAGATTTGTATTTTTTTTAATGTCTTACTGCACACAGGTAATTAAAGTGCTTATTGCAAGAGTTTTTTCCTCTCCTGATACAGTCAGAAGTTTCTTAGATGGGACCAGGGAGCTTTTAGATTTCTTTTTTGATATTTTTACTAAGAAAATGGCTCATATATGTCTTGTTCAGAATACCACCCAACTTGTTCATCTCTTTACATTGTAACAGATTTTTCATCGTTGAGGTGCTAAAATCAGTTATAATTCACACTAGTGACGTAGGGGACATTACAGAAGTGAAAAATTGTATATATTTATAAAGCTGTCTGTGTTCAGGCACTGTGTAGACACTCAGGTGCCAGAATCCAGTTTGGATCTGGTCTGAAATATATTTTCCCTGAATCTTACTGAGATCTCAGACATCAAATTCCTTAATTTCTACTGGGACCACCAGATTTCTTGCTGCTCTCTCACATTCCCTGGGAGCATTTCCCAGCTGTTCAGAAACAAGGTACTGCTTCCTACTAAACTGACCTTGGTAAAAAATATCTATTGAGAAAAATGAATTGCTTAGCCCTGATGCAGCCTGCTCAGTCTGAAACTTTATTGCCTTTAGGAAGTGGCAGGATTCTGGAAGGAAAGTATCTGCTGGTGGTGTGTGGTTGCAGCTTAATGTGCTATGTCTGAAATAAAACACTGAGGGAAGATTTCTTTCCGCTGTCTCATTGTGGAGGAAGAGTTTTTGAAAAAGCTAAAGACAATACTGAGATTAGGCTGCTGTTGTTTCAGCTCAGCAGCAGACGTTGAAGCTTTGGCTGGAAGCCCATCGACAGGACCAGATGTTTTAGTCTTGCACTTCCTTTGCAATGGGAAATAATGAAAACTGAGCCTAGTAAATGAAATGGGACTTCGCTGATTTAATTCGTTTGTCGTGTCACTGTGATTCATATCATCAGAAAATCTCTCTGCCAGGGGTTCAGACCAGCAAAACTGGAGCTCGTAAGGGAACTGGTAAAGGGGTTTCACAGGTGCCCTCCCACCTGGTTTTCACTTCTCAGATGTCATCTTTAGTAGCTCCCATCCTGAGAAACCTGTGGGAATGTATCAGTATTCCAAAGGCAGGTGCTTTCTAGGAACCAATTTGCCATTATGTGCAAGATACAACCCTTTCCCTTTTATAAACCAGTTTATAAGAGCTCATGGAGGCCTTGAATTCAAAGCACAATGCTCAGAGATGATGATGGCCTTCCCAGAGCTCTGTTGTGGGTGTGATTTTGAGCATCACTGTGCTACCTAGGTGGCTTGGGCCACAGTCTACACATTTTAGCTCTGATTTATCCCACCGGACTTACCAGAGCATCCTCTGTATGCAGTGCATAAAAAGATGCCTCCAGCTGTGATTTGGATGTTTGAGGGGGGGAAATCCTCTTTTGGAAGTGTCCATCTTTGTGTTAGCTACATAAGGAGTATGGGCAACTCTGAGCATCTCCACGAAGTGGGATGAACTCAGGGCGAACCATTCTCAATAAAGTACAAGCACTCTTTTTTTTTCTCACTGCTCTTTCTTGCACCTGAATATAAACAGCTTGCTTCCTCTGATAGACTGTACTCTAGCACACTCGGCATTTTCATAAAGTGACTTCAAGTATGACAAACTACATGCAGGTTTCAGCATCTTTCTTTTCAAATACAGCCAAAGGAGGTACTAAAGGTGGTTGAAAACAGAGTTGGTATTGCAAAAATCCCTGCATTTCCCCTCAGAGCAGTGTTTGTAATTTGTCATGACTTATTAAGCTTTGTTGAAATTAAAGCTAGAAGGAACCATCATGACCACCTGGTTTGATATCTCTGCACTGGGTTTTGCCCAGAGGCTTCTGCACTGAAACATTTCCCTGCTGGAAGCATCAGAAATGCTGCTTCCAGACCCACAGTCCCACCAACCCAAGGCTGTCTGTGATCACCAGTGCTGACACTCTCCAAAAAACCAGAAATTCGGCACAAACCCCCTTGTGCATCCTGGAGCATCAACAGCAAAAGCAACAGGGTTAGGGTCATTGTGAATAACTAAATGTAATATAAAAGAAACAGATGATCAAGGAAGAGAGAAAAATATCTTATTAAAGCTTCACATTTAGCAGCAGTCAAGGAAATTTCTTTTTTTTTAAAAATCAACATTAGAAACAAGATGAAATTTATATTCATCGTACTAGTTACATTTTTTTTTTCTTTTTGCTTTGGTTATTTTAATGACCCATATGTAGTTTTACATCTACTTCACTGTGTGTTAAAAGAGAGTTTTAAATGCAAGATACTGCTTAGAAAGCCAGACTTTTACAGATTGCGCCATTGTAACAGAATAAAAAAAAATTGCAGTGCTTCACTCTTACTAAACATAGTTGGAAACATGTATCTACTTAAAGGAGTCAAATAATATCCTAAAAATATGCCTCAGAATATCCAAAATGCTAAAATCTTGAATCAGAGGCAATAAAATGTAACAGATTTAAAAGAGGGAAAATGCTGTAAATGAAAACCAGAGAAGAAAGTCTACTATAACACTGTATGACTGTCCACCAAGCCAAGCTCTGGCAAATGTCAACCAGTTCAGTATAACAGGCTGCCACTTGTGATCCTAAGCTCGGTAGCTTAGATGAGTTATTGGAAGGTATGTTCCAATCAGGGTCTGGTTTATGGTAGATATGAAGTATGGGATTTTTAGCAATTCTTAAGCTCTCTTCCCGTAAACCTTCATCAGGCTTCAGTGAACTGCAGAGTTCAGTAGAAACTGAGGTTTTTGAAAATCCCACCCAAAATGTTTCATGTCTGCACGTTCTTGGTCTCAACTGATATTTTGAGGGAGGTGATGCTGAAGACAAGCACTCACTGAGGCTTTGTAGTTCCTCCTTTCTCCATATAGCAGGGGGGCAGGTTCACGTTAAACACAGCACACAGTCCTCATGGTAAAAGGAAGACGGGATACAAATTCCTCCATTAACTGTGTTTACAGAAATGTGTAAATGTGTGTGATGATTATATTCCTCTTTAAATTTGCTTGCTTTCCTAACCACTTATGTCTGTTTGGAATTTGCTTGTGAGGCATACTGAGCCTCTGTGGAGTCCCACTATGTCCAACAAGAAATAACATGGTTGAAGGGGTTTTTTTTGCTTCTGGGTGTCAACACAAAGGCCCTTAGGTGGAAGCAATTTGGTTGTGCCAAGGTTATCATGTTGTGTCCTGCACTGTAGGCACTGTCATAATAAAAATTAATTAATAATAAATGACAGCATAGAGTTTGTTAATCAACATTGCCAGTTTCCTAGGGCATTCTGGGGAAGGAGAATGGTGAGCATAGATTGATCAGCCTTGCAGTTGCATATTTTAAGGCAAGAAGGAGCCGTATTTGTTTCTCCTCTGCACTTTGTCATGATGGAACCATCATATTTCAGTGAGTAACTTCTACACACAGCCAAGTGCCTTGTTTCTTGAAGCTGATGGGAAACCACCATTTCCTTTGGCGATTTGTTTCCTCAGACTCACCCTCTCTGTTAGATAATTGTGACATATATCTCACTGGGATGTCTTTGCCTTTAACTTTCAGTCTTTCCGTGCTATATTAAAAACCCTTTTGATATCTGATATATACTGTCTTTAAAGAAAATGTGCGGTCTTTTTGTCATTGAAATCATATCCCCCCCTTGATCTTTCTGAGGAATTCAGAAGAGTGAGTGCCTGACATTTCTCTTTAAGGTACATTTTCCCAGCTCTCCCACCATCAAGACCTGTGTGTATCTCTGCGCTTGAATTTTTGTGAATGTAGTATTGAAAACATGTGCCCAAGATGTGGCATTACACCTTGTACTGTAATGTGTCTCTGTACACACAAACCTGTACATGCATATGTAGAAAAACAGCAAGCTAAGACACATTGTGTAAGGACATAAAAACATAAGGAACATCTTTGTACCTATTGTAAATTAGTTCTCCAGTCTTAGAAGACATTTTTTTCTTCCATCCAAATCTAGTAGAGTTGAACAAAAAGGCATCAGGCACTGTTCATTGTTACAGAAATAAAATTCTTTTCCCCCAACAGTTTAGGTACTTTTATGACTTGCATCTTTCCACTCTTCTTCTCCCCAGCCAATTTACGTAAATGATGTTTTGGCAGCTTGTGGTATAATCAAATGGCTGACATCAAATAATTCAAATGGCTGACAAACAGTTGGGGGAAAATGTGCCATTGTTAAATATTTTATATGCTAATGTTTTCCTGAAGAGCTGGGTACCTGCCTGCTGGGTCCTCTGAGATTCTGAGGAGAAGTCCACAAAAAACAGAAGTCAGATTGCTGATTAAGCAACTTTTAAATAACAGAAATAAAATGCTCACATTTTCTTATTGCATTTCAAAGAAATAAAGAAGGCTGTAAAACTGTCCTCATCACAGTGAGCTAACCCCATGTGTGGGAACATTATGCTACTTCTTTACACACAGTACGGGTTAGAACATTATTGAAAATTGCAAAGCCATTTACATCCTGTCTGGCAAAAAAAAATGCTGCATTTCTCTTCTTAATATAATTCAAAACATTTCAAACCACAGACAAATATAATGGAAATACTGACAAGCCTTTACTCACAGTGTCACTGAGACATCACTGATGATTTAACTGCAACTACAAGTGATTAAATATGCCACTTCTAATAATTTCTCATGGTGTGGTGTCTCTATAATATTGCACACAGGGACATATTGGCATGTGTAAAATTTTATCCTTACTAAGTGCATGTCAAGATGAAAGTGATTTCTTCTATACTGCACTATAAGAGACATGATTCTTCTTGGCAAAGAGAGGAGCAGCAAGATGGAGAGGGGGATGTGACTTTGCCTCCATTAAAAGCTTTAATTAGACAGATCCTGGAATACTGTGCCTGTAGTATCCACATCTTAGCAAAGATATTATATGATGGGAGAGAGGTCAAGGAAAAAAAAAAAAAACCTATTGCAGCAAAATTTTTTTCACAGCCAAAGAAAATAATTTGTAATGAGGGATTTATGAGGCAAGTTCTTAGGTTATCAGAAGATGACTGAAAATAAAGGTCAAGAGATTAATTAATTTCAGTTTGTACGTTCTTTCACACAGAGAAACGTCCTGAGACCAATGGTCTTTTGCTCTTACGAACAGAGGCACAGCCAAGTTGAAGCCAGACATATTTTTACAGGAGAACAATAAAACTTTGGGAAAATGTCCCATGAGAAGTGACTGGATTCTCCACCTCCTGCCATTCATGGGAAGTGTCTTATACCAGTGCCTGCTGCAAGACCTGCAGTGAGCAAAGACAAGTCACTGAACTTACTTGTGGGACAAGAGAACAAGTGTCCATGTCATATGGACATATTGAAACAACTGATGTTCTGCTCTCAAAACTCACAAATGAAAAATGAACGGCAAACTTACTGCCTCTGGATAGATGCAACAGTTTCAAGTCATGATGGGTGTCTCCAATGTGGTGGTCAAAATCAAACTTAGGTTTATGTTTATACCCTTTTGAGGGGAACTGCAGGTGTCTTTCAACCATTGCAAATAAATCTAATATTTTAACATGGTCACCAAATAAATCTCAAGAGAATTCTTCTGAAGCACAAGACTTAAATACGTACCCCACTCCATGCATTTGCAGATTAATTTCAGTATAGGGCAAAGCCTGCTACATTTCATTTGTCAGCTCTCTGCTGAACAAAAGCAACACCCACACCCATGGAATGTATCTTAGTTCTCAACTTCAGGAGTTCTGTGGTGGCTGAGGCCATAGAAGAGAGAAATCCACAATGACCTGCTTATTCAGCGCAAGAACAGTAATTTCTTTCTGTCAGCTACAGAAACAGAAAATCTTTGTAAGTGTACACATATACAAGGCAACTGCTTCCAACCAAGCGGCTTGAGTGCCAATATTTAGAGATGGGACACAGGGCTGCCTTTTATAAATCTGTTAAAACACTGATGCAGCTTCTAAATAAGGCTGTTATTTTGGCTATGAGATCTAACAAGAAAATTGGCTGGGCAATGAATGGGGTACTCATCTCATTTCTACATACGAATAGGGAGAAACTATAGCTCAGAAGGAAAATACACATAGAAGTGTCTGCACTTTGCAAGTGCCTATTCTAATTAAATATTCATCGCACTTTGAAAAGTGTTGGACCAGTGTCATATGAGCAGTTTTCCATGTGTCTGCCTGGGATGTTTCTAGACTTTGCAGTTTCAAACAAGCAAAGAATGCTGAAAATTGGATCCTTATTCAATTTACCTTCTGGTGGAAAAAAACCACCCACCCACCCAAACCTGAAGCAGAATTTTAAATGACAAATGAGGTCTTGTCAGGGGGACTGTAATATCTCTTTTTCCATGTTCTAGTCTGTGATCGTGGGAAGCTTCCTGGCTTTGCAGTAAAGTATGGCTTGCAGCACAGGCAGACCAGCAAGAGACCGCAGTACACAGCAGCTAAATAGGATTTTCAAGTTAAACAGACAAGACGAGCTGGTAGGAGGGGACAGCTACCTTGGTGTTTTATGCGCAGGACCTGAGGCAGGGAGGACGGTTTGATACAGGTGATAACAAAAGGCTGTGACCAATCTGGGATGCAAATACAAACCAGAGCCAGGTGCTTGCAATGGGGGCCAGATGGGCTCGTATCCTTGGCTCTCTGCAAGCTCTGTCTTCAGCTTGGATGTGTTATCCAGGTTTGCTGTGCAGGGCAGAGCATGAGGGAGACGCCTCCAGAGGGTGAGTCATTCCTCTCCCCACCGCCAGAGATGGGCAGCTCATCCAGCACGTGTCACGTGCAAGTGATGAAGATGAACCCCACCCAGCACCTTCTCCTGGGCTTACGTTTAGCACTTGCTGGTTCCCAAATGCTATGGTGCTGTAAACTGGGGAGCTCCAGGGCATGTGAAAGGAGGCAGGAGAAGGTTTGTGTGGATCCAAAGCTAGCATTAACTGTGCCTTGTACAGCTGTGCTGGTACAACACTGAGAAATGGTCAGGACAAGTCGTACTGTCACTGTGGAGAGATGTCTTGGAGCAGTGCTAGCTTGGAGGTGTTGCCTTGTGGTCTAGACACACCTTGCATTTGCTCTGACGTGGTGCAGATGAGGAAAAGCTCATAGTTAAATTTCACTAAGACCTCAGACATCCTTAAAAGTCCTGTCACTGTAATTTGAAATACTGATGTAGAATTAGGACCCACGCTTTCCATGTTTGCAACCAAACTTTGTGCTCATCAGTTTTATTCATGCACATTGATTCTGAACTTGGGGTGAAAAATTGCACAAATATATTCTTATTACAAATTTAATATGTGTTGCAGCCCACAGCAAAAAAAATATGCTGTTTGAGAGACCACTCTTTGAAAACATGGGCACGTCTGTGTAACTTGGCTGAAAGATCACTAAAGTGTTGGTACAATAACCACTATAAATATTTGAAAGGTGTCAACATCAAGGTCTAGATTTTACCCACAGATGCCAGCACAGTGTTTCCGTTGATTAGCTGTTTGTATAAGCCTGTGTATGGAAAATGTATGTTAGAGTCTTATATAGATCTTTCCAGGATTTCACTTCCCCTGCTTTTGTTGTATCAGTCTGAGCTGACTAAACACACTGCAGGTTTGCAGATGTTTTTATTACAAGTTACAATCAGGAGCCTATTGTAAAAAAGAAATAAATACACAAATCTGAACTGACTGAGGCTCAGAGCAGGATCGTTATATGGGTCCATCATATTCTCTCTTGATGAACAGGTCAGCAAGCAGCTTTACCATAACACTCAGGGTGTTAATATTCCTTACATGTGTACACTGAACTGGAGAATATTCTCTGTCTAGTGAGCTAGTTGCACCGTGTAGGTGTGCTCCAGCCTTTTAAGAACACTTAGGAATTTCAAATCTTTGTTACTATTCAGGCATTTAAGCTCGGTTTGATGCTGTGCATCTTTGTAACACCCGTGCGCACAATAAATCACCTGTCACGTTTATGGCAGAGGTGGGAGCACAGATCTGATCTTCTGAGCCTGCAGTCTTGTATTCCAACTCAATAAAGCAGTTAATGCATGCTGCCTTGTTTTATGACGAAAAGGGTCCTGTTAGTCCCATTAACTTTGTGAAGCTAATTCTGTGTTTGAAGTTAACCATGTGCCATATCTAATGCCATACCTAATGGAAATAGGTCTCCATCTGCTTTGTTAATTATTTTCAGCCTGTGATGCTGACACATATCCTCACCATTAATAAAAAGCATTTTCCATCGAAAATGCTTTCCGCATGCGCATGATTAACACCCCTTTTATTATAAAACAATTGGTCAGAGAAATTTTGAAAGAACAAAATAAGGTTGAAATAGATCCCAAAATTAGTACATTTCACAAAGGATGGTCATTTACTTGCCTATCAAATGAAAATCATTAAAATCCTACAAAAGAATTAAAGCTTTCCATTTGGACATTTAAAATGAAGCCCACTATCCTTTTATTTTAAAACATGTTTTTATTTCAATTTTTTTTGTTTTCCATACTAGTAGCCTAAAAGTTGAAAAATAATTATGTTTTGTAAAAAATGAAATATTTCAATGAACTAAAAGGATCATATTTGAGATGATTTCTTCTTTATGTAGAATCTGGAAATATTTGGGGTTTTACTCTAGATTCGGGCAGAAGCATGTCTGGTATTTCCAAGCTCGTTCACAAAGTGGAAGTTGGGAGCTTCCGTCTCTGTGCTGCTTTATTACAAAATTACTTAAGTAAAGCCCAGAGAGAGGAACCAATGCATTTTTCAGTTCAGTTTCCATTTGAATTGAGCCATGACTGAAGCTGTTCCAGGTCAAATTGAACAAAACATCAGAATGATGGTTTTGCTTCAAGGAAAAAAATAAAAATAAAAAAAGAATTAGATATTCAAATCACATTTTTGTTTTAGCCCCCTCCCTAAAATACTACAAAAAAACCTTACTAATAATTTAATTGGTTATCAGTCAACAATGATCTTTATCTAGTGTTATGAAACTGAAGGTTAAGGCTGAACTAAAACCATCCTGTTTAATCTACTTAGCACTGAAATTATGTCCTTAAAATGACAATATTAAAGAACTGGTCACTTTGGGCTGTTTCCTGTTTCTTTGTTTTGTTTTATCTTACAGCAGTTAATACACTCACGGATTTGTACTCAACAGAAATAGCATCCAGATTTTACACGCATAGGAAATATTCCATAAAAGCATTTCATTAGGTTACAAATAGTCCAAGGGTTGTTAATATTTACCCTGTAGATGACGGGCTTCCTTTGTTTGCAGACCTTGATGTGAAAATCGTTTTGACCCTATTGAGAATAATGGTAGTGATGTTTAGTTAAGGGTGTTGGCACCATATAAGGGTCAGAATACTGGTGTCCTTTTATTGAGCCGTGTCTCACTGGTGAGTGGCAGGGTGACGTGCAGTGGGTGACTGGGTCTGACTTGCCCTAGAGAGCATCAGCTCTGCACAAGGGACAAGGAACCCTGGGCAGCCACAGGTGGATGCAAAATGAGAATTGCACAGCTGCAGACTGCAAAACTGCTCAGATCATGGTAGCAGGTTTTAATTTAACAGGCTGTTTTGAGGAACGTTGTGTGTTAGCAAGGAAACCCTCAGGTAGCCTCCACACAGCACCGCATTGTGCCACACTGGAGAAAACCTCAGGTAGGTCCTCAGTGACCTCTGTATTTTGAGATGCAGGAGAAAAACTGTTTTTGGCATTTTTAGTGTGCTGTGTGTTTTTTTCAGATTTTTTTATTACCCTTGGAAATGCCTCACCTTCCTGTTAAAAACAGCTCACTGGGCTTTGTGCATGTGTTGTAGAAGAGTGAGAGCATCACCGTCAGGCACTTCTGCAGCCTCTGTGCCTAGCAAGGGTTTCCTCCCAAAACTGCAAGCTCTTACACTACTGGGAATGTGGTCCTGGTCCCACCCTACCCCTGGGGCTGTTTGTTCAGAGGTACCTCAGGTAATGTTAGAGGTGCTGCAGATGCTGTACGTATTCTGAAATGCTGGAAGAGATGGTACCACGCTCTGTGTTCATATTTAGTCAAAAAGAATACAACACAAAGAGAATGGCTTTCTAGTTAGAGTAAAATAGATAAAAGGCCAAAACAGTCTGCAAATGAGGCACAAGTGATAGTGGAGGATACTATGCATGACTTGGGCTTGTGTCAGGAGATGAGTGGACAATTTCCCTTGCAATTTTGTACAAGATGACAATAACCAAGTGGATATGTCTGTTATGGCTGGCTGTAGGGGCAGAAATCTCTGATGGGTGGTGTCAGGGTAGTAATGCTGAGATGACGCCATATCTGACCATGGTTGAATGCAAACCCCAGTGTGAAACTAGCATTTGCGGTTTTTTTAAGCACTTCAGTGCAGTAATTCCAGATTTCTTTCTAGATCATCAAGCTTCTTTTCTAAATCTCTGCATACTACAGCAGATACCTGAAAATGATGCTGCTCACTGTACAGTGCATCTAGCATTCACTCCATTTAAATCTGTGCAGAGCTTAGCCATTAAACAGCCCAGATCTTAGAACCAGAAACACCTTCAGAGAGGAATATTCACCTCATTCAAAGATTAAATGTACTCATAAAATGCTGTTTTCAGATAGTATTTTGAAAGGTGGTATATTCTCTTAATAAGCACAAAGACTGGGCAAACTTGTTCCGAGGAGTGATAAATCCTGGCAATAAATACTGTTCCTGGGGAGAAACTGAGAACTTGCTGTACTCCAAACGAGCAGAAATAACAGGGACACTGGAAAATACTTCTGCTGCCTTGGGGGAGAGGGAAAGGTGGCCTCTTAAATCCCTTCCTACTCCTTATGTCTGTGACTCATCCAGACCTGCCTGTAATGGGCTGTTGCATCGCCGCATTGTTAGTTTAACTTCTTTGTATCCTGAACAGCCAGTGGGTTGGTAAAAGAAGCTCTTTGTGCCTTTGGTGGGAGAGAATGGCACGAAGGTTGTTCTTGGAAGAGGCCCAGGGAAAGTGTGGGGTGAGGAGAGAGAAGGGAGTAAAAAGAAGAAAAAAAAAAGTCCCCAGAAAAGGGAAAAAGAAAAAAGGTGTCTGTTTCACAAACCCTGACCTTCAGCAGAACTGCCGTTTCCTGAGGCTGCACAAAATGTACCGACCTGCAGCGTTCGCCGGCCTGGCAAAGAGGGATGGAGCCAGACTTTGACACCGCTGCAGAGCTGGCTTCACCGGGTCCCAGGGAAAAGCTGATGGGCAGCCAGGTCAAGGAGCATCTGATCCGGTCTGTGCCACAGAGAGCACTGCAAGCTGAGCGGTAATGCTTGGCTTGGCTTGAAGTGCAAGGAGGAGCTGCGTGCAATAACCATTGCCTTTCACAGGACAGTCTAAAATGGCAGCACTTCCAGCAGCCATGTTGTCATTCAGCACGTTACAAACAGGCAAGTGTGTCGCTCAATAAAACTTACCCTATCTAATCGCTGCACCTCCTGACGAGGTGAGCCCTTGGAGAGCTGTTTGGACTTCCCTCCCCTGGTAAGCTTTTTGGTCTTTGGTGCTTCATGGGTAAACATGCTGCTGAGAGAAGGAAATGAGTCAAATTGCTTGGAGTGTAGAGAAGATCTGGGGTTATTCCAAGAGGAACAGCCAAGTCAGATGGGGACCATCTTTCTGGTAACAGAGTCCAAGCAGGGAATAGTCAGGGAGGAGCCTTATCAGTTCAGAATAATTTTAATCTCTCTGCTTCAGGGAACAATGCATTTATTTGGGTCAGTGATGGCATTGGGAAGGAAAGGTGGGAGGGAATGGCCACATGCCATGTTCCAACAGCACTTCTTCAGTGCCAACAATGGACAATAGTGGATTTTTATCACCAATATCTTTCCTGGAAAACTTCAACGGATGTATTTCATGTTAGATAGAAATGAGTCCTGAAATCCTATAGAAATTGAAAGTTTCATAGCTGACAGGGAACTGGAGTTATAATTACGGAACAAATATTACCCCAGCAAGACAATGGAGCCAGCAGCCGTTGCACCTCAAGGGCAGCTGGGTCTGTCTTTCCTCCTGCAGTCACTGTGCACAATAATGTGCTAGAACAAGAAACTGAGCGGAATATCATCAGAAAGATCTCTTATTTCTTCCTCTGAGTGTTTCACAGAAACGTGTTGCTTTTCTACATAAAAACGGGACGGTGTTTTGGGAAGACATGCAGATCTCATCTTTCCTCCAGACTGGAGGTAATGGAGAGCGAAGTTCTTCCAGAACGTGAGGTGCCTGCGTTCCAGTTCCAGCTCTGACTCAGAAAAAATAAATTCCTCGTTACTTACAAGACAAAGCAAACAGAGAATAGTTCAGATGTCTTCCATGTTCTGTATTTTTTCTTTTAGTGTGAATCCTACATTTTTCCATGGCTCAAAATAATGGTGAACATCTGCTTGGCTAAGATATCTGGGACACTGCAGGAGAGAGGGAAACATCTTGAGAGGTGTCATAATCTACATCAATCATGTGTGTAGCGTTGCCATGTTGTACTTTCGTAGTTTATGCCAAGCTTCTCACCAAAACCCTCCAGAAATTGAATCGATACACCCAAAAGGTGGTAACCTTTCCCAGCTTCTGGGTCTCAGGCTGCACTTGCCACATTCTCACTATGTGTTAGAAATAAACACAGCTGCACACGTCTCTGATTGTCTGCCCTGGTTTCCAGATGAGGGTAATGTGGATAACCAGGCAGCTCAGAATGGCAAAATGCTGAGGATCTTCCCCTCCCTGCCGCTGAGAGACAGCCAAAGTCAGCACAGACAGAGACCAGCAAACTGCCATTGGCACAGATAAGCTAATTGTCACGAGCATCAAAAAATGGATACGTCTGTAAATGACAGAGGGGAATTTGCCTGGCCCTTCCTCTATTCCTCAAGTAAGAGATAGTTCTCTGATCAGATAAAACCTTAATAAGCTGTTTCTTGAGGGGAAAGACTGTGTGTATGGACCTTTTACCTCGTGATTCCAGGACATCTGGACAAAGGAAGCTTGGTGAGAGCCAAACTTGTTTTGCTGTTTGTTTTTCAAGTGTGTTGAATTGTTAGTACCATGTTAGCAGTGTTTTGGGTCCGTCAGTCAGTTTTGTAGTCTTGGCTTTAGGCTGCCTGAACAGTTCTGCGGCTAGTAAGTCATGTCTCAAGTGAATGGTATGGCCGAAGTTATTAGTGGATTGACATATGTCTGGGAGAATGACTAAGGAAGGTGGACAGTAGCCTACAGATCAGGGCACTCAGATGGGATGGGGAAGATCTGGGGTCCAGACCTTGCTTTGTTCTTGGCTATATAACTCTAGCCTGACAAGCTTTATTGCAGAGCAGGTTCAATAGGACAGATAGATCATGACCTCTTTTTCCCGATCAGCCAGGCTGCTCTGTATCTTGACAGCTCCTGCCAAGAGGAAGATGTTGACTGGATTTAGTAAGTTTGGTGAGAAAACTAAATTTCATAAAATAAAGTGTGCTCTGCCATGGGCTGGGTGCTGAGTTTTTTGTTAGAGATGTTCAGTTTAGTGCTTACCTGGGGTTGTGCATGTAGCTTTGACTGCTAAGTCAGCAGTGGTCACCCAGACCCTCAACAAGTGGGGAGAGGTAGAAATTCAAACGTGTGTGTGTACTTAACACCTTCTGTCAGCTCTATGCAGTTTCCTACTCTGCACATCAGTCTGCTGGGGCCCTAAATCCAAAGGGACCAAATATTTTACTCTGAATTGATCTGTGACACCCCACTGTTCATTAACAGGGTTTTCATTATCCAAGTTTGAGTTTCAGTACCCCTTTAGCCTGCCTGAGCTGTGCAAGGTCATGTC
This sequence comes from Falco cherrug, assembly GCF_023634085.1. Taxonomy (NCBI): domain Eukaryota; kingdom Metazoa; phylum Chordata; class Aves; order Falconiformes; family Falconidae; genus Falco; species Falco cherrug. The sequence goes on along the minus strand of NC_073697.1, from coordinate 45,409,874 downwards.
ACTATGGTCTCCTTGGGTACTTGTGCAGGTGCTCTGAGCCATGCTTTTGTCACTGTGGTCTGTGCTACCTTTGCCCAAGCATTGCATTTTAGCCGATATCTATGTCACCTAAACCAGACTGAAAACATATAACTCAGTATCTTGCCTCTTGGTTTAGGTCCCCCACCACGCTTCTGCCATGGCACGCTAAGGAGGACCAGTACATGCCAGGCTACAGCTGGCAGCTGGGCATAGCAGATCAGTCCTCATGTCTGACTGCAGTTTCACGCTGCTCCCACCAGTTAGCCCTTGCTGGTTCAACAGCCAAATCATAAATCACATTTCGGTGCGGCTTTCATCTCCAAAACACACCATAAACATTAATCTTAACATCCCTGTTAAGTATCAGTAGGTTCAATGGTCAAAATTTAATAACTTGCAGACATTCTCTTATCCAAGACAGCAGTTTCCCACTGTGCAGAGCTGAAAATAACCCAGCACATAGGCGGTAATTTTTATTGCATCAGTGTTACCTTATGACACCAATGTCTCAGGACATGTATCACCTTGGTTGTAGCACTCAGAATTCTGTACCAATGTCCAGAGTACTAAAACCAGGTGCTCAAGTATGTGGCAGGTGAATGTATGAGAAAATAGTAATAAAAAAAAGACATTTTCAAAACCAGTACAGGTAGACCAGATTTTGCTCTGAATTAAATAGCAATAATCCATTGATTTCACACAGCGTTACCTGTAGAAAGGCAGTTTTTCATGACCAAAGGAAAGCCAGAACACTAGAAGTCAGTCTGGGTAAGTGTAGGTGAATGCCAGTGTTCAGGCTGGTCATCCTCTGAGGCTGAAGACTGATCTAAGGCAAACCAGGTCATTGTGCAGCACCACGTGTAGCAATGCTCCTTAGCGAGGGAGAGACCAGAGGCTTCTCTGAAGCTAAAATACATTTTGATGCAACATGTAGAAACCCGTCCTGAACAAAAGTCCGCAAAAAAAGGGGATTTGACAGTCGTTGGATTGCAAAATGTTAGCCTGCTGGATTTTGCTCACATCAGGCTAGCTAGCGGCTTTGAAAACCACTACTTCTTTGATCCCAGTCCTAGCAATACTGTTAGACCTCTGCTGTACAATGAGCTCGAGGTCAGTAAAACATTTTTCAGTTGTGGTGGAAGCATTTAAGTTGGAATTTGTTAAATCAGGGGCACAATTCCACGGGTAGAAATTGAACTCTACGTGTGACATTTCTCTTCTTATTACACTTTAAAGTATTAAATCGTGCAGGTTTTTACTTCCATTAAAAACAAGTTGCCAGATTTAGATTTTTGTTACTTTGAAGTCCTTCTTTTATTCTCCCCCAAAGGGCTTTAACTTTCAGACATGCTTATCCTTAAAAATGTATTTTAAATGTTGGTTTTGAAACCTTACAAAGGATATGGCATTGGAGAAATACAGGATGGAATGACTTTCTCAAGGGCAACAGCCAGGGAACAGCAAAATATCTCAGTTTTTCTTCCACCCCCACATTTCCCTTCAGTTTCCAGTATATTAATTGGCTGTCAGCTCTTTCTACCTCCTATACAGAGTTTAATGCTGAACTTTTAGGTAAGCTTTTCTAAGGATTAGTTTCTACTGAAACTGGTTCCAGAGGATTCGCCTGTTCCCAGCAGCAACCTGAGTTAGCAACACCTGTGGATGTTCCTTTGAAAACATAACCATAATTAATATGTTGGAGCAATGTTCCTAAAATACTGAAAAGCAAGCCAAACTCTTGTGGATCAAAGTGTGATATGTGATGGATAAGAGCAGTGAAGTCTCACTGTGAGACCACAGAAATGTGAAAGACACTTTGCTGCACCTGGATGCTCACTGATAGCTGTAGGGAGTGGGACAGGCTATGGAGAGTCTCCTAGGAGCAGCCAGCTGATTTGGGTTTGTACCTTTACTTCAGATGGAGAGCTGCAGCATTCCACACTGTGGGAAATGTTCAAGGAGAGAAATAACAAGTACCCAAGGGGATGTTTACAGACCTTCCACCTACGCGGTCAATCACAGGAGAGGCCACAGACGTGGCTCTTACTGCACTGGCCCTGGAGTCTATCTGAAATGCATCTATCATTGCAAGGACATCCACACAGCAGTCTGCCATATCTAATGCTGCTCTCCTTCTCCACCCCAACCGTACAGTGCCTTCAAATCTTATTCCAGCTCCTTCTACATGTTAAGAGAACACAAGACCAGGGCTGATCATCACCTTGCTTGCATTACCCTCCATCTTCAGACAAGAGAATAATCCATCACTGTTTTACTCATAGGTTATCCTGGCTTAGCCCCAACCTTCTTGCTTCTGCTGGATGTGTGAATATGACTATTATTGAAATGGCCAATCAAAAACAACTGGAATATAGGTGTTTGTGAGCCAAGGCATGTCCTTCTACACAGCCTGGAAAGTCTCAAGCACCATTGATGACATGACCATAAAGCCAGTGAGAGGAGGCAGGAACTGCTGTGCACCTCTGGAGTGTTTCATAGTGATTGGCTCCAAGCAGAGCCCTCCCTTGCAGAGACCTCAGTGCCTGTGCCCATTGGAAGATGACCTGGTAGGAAACTTAACTGGAAAATTCTTACTGCCACCTTTCTTTCCACTTCCTTTTTGCCTGACAGCCCTTAAATTTTTGGAGGAAGTAGAAAACTTTCTTTAGAATGATCTCAGTGACAGCTAAAGCCCTCTATCTCCCTGCAGTTACTACTATCATTTTCTATGCAATATTTATGAAGAAATAATACAAATGGGTTTTGTTTACGCCAACACAGGAGAAGAAACATTTATACATGGATGTAATTTCTTTTCCTTTTAAGATTAAAAAAGGTTCTAGAGGTATATGATGTTAAATTATTTTAAATTTCCCCAGGTAACATTTAGAAGGGAATGACTTTGCCTGTTGCCAGTTCTCAGTTACGAGATGTCTTTACAGACTTACAGTGTATTAACATATTTTTGTTCTCTCAGAAATAAAATTTTCCATTAACTGAAACCAACCCCCAATTCAGCCAGTAGCATCTCTGCCGCTCAGACTTGCCAAATCAAATTTCTTTTGCAAACTCAAAAGTCATGTGTAATCGCCTTCTATATCCAATTTTCCTTTCTCTTGTTATCCTTCTCAGTAAAGCTCTAACAGATCAGCTTTTCAGTCTTCTCAGTTTGACACACAGAAGGTGGCAAATGTAGAACTGTCTCTTTTGTTTCAGTAGTGCTTCAAAGTCTGGACTGTTCCGTGACTTCATGTAAAGTTTAAGTCAAAAGTAAATATGCCAGTAAGTAGACCTCACCTGATGGGCTAATGATTTTGGGTGGCGGAATGGTATTTCTCATGGTGTTTTCTCTTGCTTAATCTCTTGTTATGAGATGTCACAGATCCCAAGGGCCCCACTTGAATATGAGCCTTTGAGTTTTACGAACTCACTGTGATACTAAATATGGCAAGAAGTGCGAAGGGAAGAGTCTGCTTAAAACTATGCAGCAGTAATTTAGCAAATGTGACTAACATTATTCAGATTGTGCTGTCTACAGAGGCCCTTTATGGCCTTCATAGACAGGATATGATTATTACCACTACTTTGCTCTTACTTGGATATCTGTAATGCATCTCTTCTGCATGCCCAAGCCAGTTTTTTATAGACACGGGAAGTGGAGATGTTGCTGAGCTGCTAGTTTGCTCACATCTCTGTCTGCTCTGCTGACAAACATCCTGATTTGTCCTTGGTCTTTTTGAATTGATCCCCCACAATTGTGCAGTGTGTGGAATGAGATTTTTGTGCTTAGTTGAGGGTTTGAGCTACTGAGTGATGTAGGAAATGAGGAGATTTAGAGAACTGAATAACATGGGGTATACAAGAGTCTGAACAAGAGGCAGAACGTGGCTGTTTGAGAGGTGGAAGTGAAAACACAGAGTCTGACACCAGAAGCACACAGAGCCTTGACAAAGCCAAAGGGTGTTGCACCAAACCAAAGGAGAAGGCCATCAGTTATGTACTAGGCACAATCCATACTAATTTAGGGACCATGTGGGCCATCCCGTCACAGCAAAACTGCAGGAGATGTGCTGTGCCTATTTTGAAGATGTCTCATGCATGTCTCTGAGTTGTGAGCAAAGTGGTTCTACTGCCACCAGCCTGTTGACTCACAAGAAGACAGGGTTATAGTTTGGCTTTCCCCAAATCTATTTTGGGTGCCCTACCTTGCAAGGGGACAGAGAAAGGGGTTGTCCTGGGAAAATAATAGCATCTTGGTAGTCTTCCTTTCTGTCCTGATTCAGTCAATAATTATGCTTACTTAAATGGCTTGGTTTGTAGAAGATCTGAATGTGGCACATGGTTTAAGGGTAGACTTGGTAGTGTTAGGTTTATGGCTGGACTTGGTGATCTTAAGGGTCTTTTCCAGACTAAATGATTCAATGATTTAATAATTCTATGGAGCAGGGTTGTTTTTTTATTAAAAACCACTTGCTAAACTATGTATCCTGGATGCTAAGGACAAAAAATACCCACTCATATTTTTCACTGCCCCATAATAAATTTAAAATTGCCCTTTAAGAGAAAAAGAACTGGAACTAGAGCACATATGAACAAATTTTCTTCAACAAAACTGACCTTTGGGTACTGCCAAAGGTAGTAAGGGGCTCTTCCAAAAAAAGGCAAATGAGTCTCCCTGACAGGAAAATTAAATGCAGTTATTGTTATGAAGAATCACACCAGTATACAACTGCAATTGTTTAGAGAAATGACAGTGAATCACTCAAGGAAGTAAGTTTGAATAAGGTTAGGGTTTTGTATAGTGACACCCTGGTCCTTATCATTCAGGATATTATCATCAGTTGAGGAAATTACAAGCTTTTTTATATTCTTCTTACAAAGACTCTGAGGCTGTGATTGTGCTGGATGATAACCCAAGGAATAACAGTCAAAATTCCTTTCTCTCTCTAAGACTCAACCAGTACAGAAATACTCCTGGCATCTTTGTAAGATGGAAAAAAAGTCAGTCCTAACTTGATTTAATTGTGTCCACTCTAGGTAAAGTCTCAGCATGCTTTCATATACACTCAGAATAGCTGATTTACAACGTAACTGTTCATCCCAAGCCTTTGACGATGTAACTCTCCCAGTGGCTGGAAGCATGAAAATGGCAATGGTGCTGATTGCTTTCTTTGCTGTGTCCTCAACTACCATTATCCACCATCCAGAGTGAGTTACATTTTCGACTACTGACAACAGTCACCATCAGACAGCATGAGGTGGCTAACAAGGAATTCCAAAACCTCCTAATTCACAACCGCCATCTCAGAGAGCATAAGGAAATGCTTCTGATAAATTACCGTCCTTAAATGCCTTGTAGATTAACACTTTACAGTACCTTGACACAAGAGAGTTGATAAATGACTGAGTGAAAAGACAGTGGGTACGTTCAGATGATGTTTCCATTTTTTAACATGGCACTTCTGCACTTTTTCAGAAAAGAACCAGGGCTTTCCTGACCTTTACCTTACAAACAAAAAATACAGATACAGCAAAGTGGTGGTTTTAACCTCCGAGTAAGTATGTGTTAATTTCAATTCCTGAGAGTGATTGCATTAAACTGTTCTTGACAGAATTTAATAGGAATTTTGGACACTGTACATTAATAAATAAGTACTACCTTTGTTATTTTAAGTGCAGTGGTTTTCCTTAGTTGAGAAAGCCTGGCGCTCTCACTTGATTTATACGATGTTATGTTAAAAAAAGGTAGTAATGATACGTGTGTTATTCACGTACTTGGAAGTCTCAAAGGATTTTAAATATATCTTGACATGTATGCTCATAAATTTAGTCCAAGGTAGACATTTTGGCAAACTGGATATGGAATTAATGTTCCTGAGACTTCCAAACCCCATTGATCAAAAATACTTTCAAAATTCTCCAGAACTCCAAACTGATTTCTTTTGAACCTGCCTGTGTGGTCAGTGCACCATCTATCAAATTGTCTTCAACTTAGAGATGTAGTTCATGGGCGCAGGCTGCGTTTCAGTGTAAATTCTTCCCATCGCGAAGCCTTGATTTCATCAGTTTGAGATGGAGCAGTTGAGCATGAGTCTGTAATGAAGCAATATAAAGAGTGAAACATGAGTGAGTACAGAGCTCAGCCTCCCAAATGTGCCTGTGTTGATGAGTTTCTCAGTGATGATCTTTTTATACGCAATCTAAAGTGTGAAATGCGTAGGCTTTTGCAAACAGTGTGTTTACTTTAAGCAGTGAACCACAGAGTTTCTGTGGGGTAGATTTTCAAGGATGCTCTTGAAAAGATTTGAAGAGGCAGAATCAAACACAGCAGCAGACTGAGAATGGGATTCTGGTTTTGTTTCCCTTTCTGTATACGAGTTTATCTCCTCTGGACCTTCTTCTACAAATCTCATATATCTGTTAGTATTATGGACTGGTTTAGACACAAAAAGTAATTTTTCCTTACTGTCTGTATCGTGCTGACAGTTGTTTGTAGCCTTCAGGTAAGAGTGTAATTCCAATAAGCATTGCTGCATTCACGTCTATACAGCTAGGGGGCTGTGAAGCTTATCTTCCTTAGGAAAAGCAGATGGCAACTTAATATTTCTTTGGCAGAAAACATTATTCTGGATACAGCACTAACAAACTTGAAGTGAGTTCCTTTGCTTGCAGTTCCAAGTCCTTTCCAGGTCAGTCCCCCTCCCAAAATGTGCCCTTGATGTCTCTCTCCAGGTGTGCTGCAAGGGCTTCCTTACCCACTGCCTTCTGATGCTTTCTGCAGCTGGGTATTTCCAGCTTTTGGAGACCAGAATGTTTCTCATCCTGGCTGCTCACCTCCATACCACAGCATGCTTCCACTGTAATTTAGAGAAGGTAGAGATTTAATTATTTAAAATGGGATTTACTGTTTTTTTTTTCCCCTACAAGACCACTGTAGCTCCCACTGATCTGACCAAATTTCATTCCAACCTTCTTCTTGCCTGATTGATTGCCTTTTTAGCATGTGGAAAGGGTCTTTCTGTGTATCTCTGATGGGTCTCTGTTATTTCTACAAAATCTGCTCTGTTTGGTTCCTGGAGATAATTTCTTTCTAGTCTCAGTCTCCGAAATGACAGTCCTTGGTTCTTGTGGTAGAAACCTGAAATAGTCCTGTGACAGCTTTTTGGGTGACCCCACCACCTTCAGAGCTGTCTTTGAAATTTTATTCAGCCTGTCCTTCCTCATAGCTCTGCCCACATCAAACAAAATACCTCTTCTAAGAGTTCCCTGTTTGAATGTGTGAGAAACCTTTTATAAACTGAAAACACCATCTTCAGCAGAAATGACTGGGGTTTTTTCAGTTTTGCCATGTCGAAGGCTTGTAAAGATCCACAAGTCTGTGTTTCTTTTCAGGAACCACATATGAGAATTTATGAAGGACCTGAGTTTATGGACCACTGTGGAAAGTGACGTCAGATATTTTACTGTCTTTTTTGAGTGTTTTTTCTATTCAAAGGAACGGAGTATGCTGTTCTCAGTCTTTTTTGGGGAGGTTAGATGCACATAACCAGATGAACTGCTGTTGAACCTTGCTACTACATGATCGGATTGCTGGTGCAGAAGCAAGCGTGGGATTTTGAGATTCACAGAATCTAATAAAGCGGACAAAATATTTTGACTTCAAAGTTTAAAAGGCTCAAGGCGCATCTCCAGTATTAATCTACCTGTGTTTCTGTATTTCTTTCAGGGAACACATATGTGCTTACAGTACAAGGACAATGTTAACATATGAACAGAAAGAACTGGGAGCAGAATTTGATTTACTGCAGGGAAGTAAGTTTCACAGGGAGAGCTTCTTACTTTGCCTGGCAGTGCCAAAGTCTGTATCACATTTTCTCCATGACTTGTATGTAGAGTCAAAACCGCATGTTAGCCAAAAACTCCACAGAAAACTGTGTCAAAACATGTTTGTAGAGATGATTCTTCCAGAGAGCCTCCGTTTTCTTTCTGTAAGAGAAGGTTTCTCCTTCCCACTGGGTTTCAAAGCAAATATCTTTTTAAACTAACTCACATTTCTTTGCGCTCACTTTCCTATTGACAGCACACTTGCTTTGCCATCAGAGAGCAGTAGTGAAAACAGCAAGTTCTGCTCTAAGACTTTAAAATGCTCCACATTATTATCTGGATTTAAAAGAATATTCTGACACCGACAGGCTTAGCCATCCAATACCTGCTCCATGGCCTTCCAAATGGGACAGGCTCTTCCTCCAGGGTAAAAAGCTGTCACTTTAAATCACTACAGGTGTATTTTCTGCTTGTTTGGGGCATTTTCCACTTTTAAGACTGACACAATACAAGAGACAGGGTGTCCCCCATTCCCAGACATGAACAGGAACCCTGTACTGTTCCCTAGGGTAAGGTTTCTGTGCTTCAGGCTGAATTGACCCCTGCTGCTTGTTCAAGCCAGCTCCTTCCTGAAGTTTTGTTTCCCTCTGTTTAGCTCTCTGGGTAGAAGAGAAGCTTCCACTGAAGACACATGATGCTCTTGCTGGCCAGCCAGAGATATATAAGTCTTGGCCATGAAACAAAGAAAATTCGTAACAATAACTTCAATCTGGTCTGTTTCCTGAATTTTGTGTGTTTGCCAATTTTTCTCCTCTCTCTTTCTCACTCTCTTAAAAAATAAAATAAAATAAAATAAAATAAAATAAAATAAAATAAAATAAAGTACAATAAAATACAATAAAATAAAATATTCATTGTTTCCCTGTTAGCTCAGAGAAGCCATGAGTCAAGTTGGAGTCCCTTGGCTTTAGACATGCCAGTGATGGAGCAGTCCCTCAGAGTCCACGGGTACCACCTTCCAGCCTGCTTGCTGCAGCAGGCCCTACTCCTGTTGAGAGACTGTGGGCTGGAAAGCTGGAGCACCACAGCACCTTATTCCATGTCCTCAGGTATCCTGGGCCATTCTTCTCTCTTTTAAGAGGCATGTTTTGACTTCAGGCAAGCATCCCTATGTTAGTCTTTTATGTCTTGCAAGTCTTTCTTCAAATCAAAGCCCACGTAAGCCAAGGTTGCACAAGTCCCCTTGGACTTTCTCCCTGTTACTTAAGGTCTTCTTTCGTGCCTTCCACCCAGCTGTAACCTGTTACCTGTCTAGCTCTGACTGGTGGTAGACCTCAAGCAGATTCACATGAACAACACAGTAGGCGTGTTGTGTGTGACTTCCAAAGCAGGATGCTCAGGGTGATTCTGTTTGGGCTGCCACATAAAGCCCCCAGCCAGCCTTTTGGGATGTGATGCTGGCTGAGATATGTATGCCTTCACAAAAGCCTGACCCTGAGCTGATGCATGTGTTCTCTCCCATTTGATGTTGCCAAATAGAAACTGGAGCAGAAAGAACCACCAGTGTCCTCTGTCAAAGTCCTTTAGATGATCCAAGTCCCCATTTGACTTATTTAGAAAGCTGGTTTTTTTTATTTTTGTTCTTTCTTTTTTTTTTTTTTTCAGCTCCTTGAGCCCTTTCTACAATTGAAATGCATTAGTAAATTCCAGTTGAAAAAGCTCTCTCATTTGTTGTGAGAAGCTTAGTGACCCATCATACACCACTGCTCAGCACTATGTTGATCCATCACCGAGTGCAGCTTGAAAGTCCCTTAACAGCTGAGTGACAGAATCTATGACAGTAGAGCAGAGGTAGCATAATCACCTTGTAAGGTGGGTTTTTTCACACTTCTGCCCTAAACTTCTAATAATGGCTGCTGTTAAAGAAAGGATACTGTGCTACATGAATCTTAAGTTTGTCTTAGTGCAGTTTTCTGAAGTTCTTTTCTATGTGCTGGTCAAAATTGTGTTTACTTTAGCTGGGGTTTTCAATCTGCTCAGACATGCTTCACACTGCCCCAAAGACCTGGTCATATTTCTGTCTTTTCTGGGAAGCTATGGAATTTTGACTCAGTTCCTTTTTAGAGGGCTCCAACAATTGTTTAGATCTTGTTTTAATTATTTTCTGGCCATTGTTGAGTCTTGTGAGTACCTCCATTATTTGTTCCAGTTTGATTGCAGATATCAGCTCAACCTTTCTCTCCTGGGGAACCTGATTCCTCTGCTGATATTTGCCTGCCAATATTTTTGGTGTGCAAGATTGTTTTCACTGGAAGGAGAAATTGGTGACAGGTATTTCTTTAATGCAATCACGTTTGCTTATGGTGAATGTTCACAGAGACCTGCAACAATGAACTAGGAGTCAGTGTCCTTGTTCATAATGCCATGTTTCTTCTCAAGTAATTCTATTCCTTTTTGGTGTTTTAATTTTATAGGTGCTTTTTGTGATGTTTTCTACCTGTCACTGGTTTTTTTTGTCACTTGTGCGAACACATACAGGTCTACCAAGCCATGAGCAGTGTTTATGGCATGTATTCCATTCCCAGAAAAAACACCAAAGACAGCTTAATAGATATTTATGTCACATAGATTAGTTATATGAACAGTAACTTCTACTGTAAACAAAAAAGCAATTATTTTGCTCTCCCATTTATCCTGAATAAAAGGCTGCTACCAGGCCCATCAGCTTCAGAGAGGTTTGGAAATGTCCATATACCAAAGATGCTACCCTTTGAAGCACTGAATCTTCCAGCAGAATAATGAGATTTGAGCTCCATCCAAAGCCTTCATCCAGATGTACTGGGTGGCTGATAATGTCTTAGGCTTAATATGCCTTGTTGTCCCATTTGCAGGTACTGAGATAGCAGTAATTAATTATTAGTTAGTCATAAAGCTATAGATACTAGTGTTTATGAAGTATATTTGGGTCTTTCACTGTAATCAAACTAGAATTGTAAAACTACATTAATTAATCAGAATGGTGACAGGCACACTTTGTAGGTTACAAGCAGATACATATCCTTTTTATAATTTTATTTTTAATTTTCTTTGAACTGGGGGAGAAACTCTGAAGACTTCAGAGGTGGCCTCTTCTTTCTGAGCCTTCAAGTCTTTCCCCATTGAGCTTCTGGGAAATCAGTTCTGCTGTGTTGATTCTTCTGGAAGAAGTATTCCAGAGGGTCCACTTTGAGGGCCTGGCCTGTGCACATCTCTCCCCCTCCATATTTAAAAAGTTTTACTCTGTTCTAGATATGTAGGATAATTAATTAGCTATCAAAGAGGAACGAGTTAAAACAATTTAGCTAGGCAACAGGTGAACAACAATGCCAATAAATGCACAACTGGATGAGTTTAGCAATTTGGAGTAACACTCCTGCTTCAGAGAAAATGTGAGTGTATGTTCATGAGGTAGGGAAACCAAGGGTGTTCCCTCAGTATTGTTTTCTCATGCACCAACAAGAAAAAAAACAACCCTAACATATGGCAATTTTCCTAATGACAACAGGAATTCTATTAGTGTTTCCACCTCAGTGCTGACCTGAGGGTTTGGAGAGCAGAAGGCTGATCCTTTGCACCCAGAGATTTTGCAGCAAAGATGTGGTGTAACTTTCCACCAGGTCAGTGCTTGCTCTGCTCACGCAGCCAGGTCCTTGCTGCTGACCCATCTGTTGGCATCAGCCTGCACTCCCCTCCGTGCTGTATCTCCGGGGTCAGCTCCACCCGGGCTGGGGCTGCAGCAGCGGCTCCTGGCTATCCCTGCCCAAATAGGCCCTTTGTCACTACAGCTGATATTTTTCCTGCTTTGACCTGGCAGGTCCTTCTCATGATGAATCTCTTCACTTGACCCTTGTTCTCTGCTCGCTTGGTCTGAACAGACATTTTATTACTTGACTAATGAATGAGGGAGTGTTTTGCATCCAGCTCACTGATAGCTCTTCTTCCACCCTTAATTCCCTCCTTGAGGCTCTAAACTTCCCCCTTCAATCCCAGTCCTCTCTCCTGTGAATGTTTTAGATCTTCTTCCATTTATTTTTTCCTATATTTTCAGCTTTATGTCTTTTCCTTTTTCTAGGATGTTCTTTTCCGCTGAACTTCAAACCCTTTCTTTGCCTCTACCATTCTCTTTTACTTCTTCAAGCCCACCAGCACTCACTCACCCATATGTTCTGGGGACAGGTCTGAATCATCTTTCTTTCTCCTCCAGAATAATCTTCCAAAGGGAACTGGCTCTGAACTGACACTGACCTTTTCCCAAGGGGCCAGGACCATGTTGGAATGTCAGTCCTTTTATTTCCTTTTCTTTCAGTGACATTTCTTGTGGTAACATCTCCCAAAAGGCAGACAAGTTTTTCTAAACTATCTTCCCTAATTGTTTTCAGATATAAATTACACATCTTAAAACTCACAAGTCATTAGTAATTGAAGGAACTTTTGGCATGTGAAAAATGGTGTTTGAATGCTGAGAGGAATCTGGCAGAACATTACTGCCCTACCTTTCCAAATGTTGCAAGATATTCTTGGCTTATTATATGTTATATAACAGAGCCTTTAAACATGGATTATCTTGAGAAAGAAAGTCAGTGATTATTGTCAAACCACAGTGATGAATTAGCTGAAGCTGATGAGATGTGTTTGCAAAAGGAATTTACCAAGAGAAGTGAGAAGTAGCCAGCCTGTTTTGGGAATAACACTGTTCTTAAAGATAAGTAAATAATACATGTGATCCCACATTTATTGTTCTCTTGGAATGATTTTTCTGACTTCAGAGTAAACAGAAACTTTGTTTGCATTACAGCTGTCTGCTTTTCATAGGGCTAACTAAGGACTTTTGACTGTCAGTATAGCAAAGAAATTGGTCAAAACTGGGGTCATGCAAGATAAAATATCTTTGATTTTCTTTTGGAAGTCCTGCCATACAAGCAATTTCTGACTGATGCAGTCAGTGTAACTCATGTTTTTTCTAGGACTCTTACTGGCATCAGCAGAAGACCTATATGGGGAGTAAAGTTAAAGGAACAGACTTTTTATGCCTTGATTTGTTCATATATTTTAAATAGATGCTACCTCTGAGCACTAAGATTTTAGGCTTCAAAAAGAAGAAAAGAATGTGTCTTGGATGAACAATATCATGTTCCTTGTAGGGATATTTGTGCACCCTCATCTGACTTTAAAAAAAAATAATTTCAAAACTGGGAATATTTTACTCGATTTCTTACCTGACTTATCACTACAGGCTTATGATTTCTGGAAGGAGTAAATTGTAACTCACTCCTGCTGTGAATATTTAATAATTTGATCTTTTTGAATATTTAATGTACAGGTTAAATGTGAGTCCAGCCAAAACTCCCATTCCTGGTGGTGAGATTTTGCCCTGTTTGTAACTATCAACTTGCCAAAGAATGTAGTGGATTCTCTGTTGCTTATAGTCTTTAAATCAGACTGAACAACTTTCCGAGAAAGATGCCCTGAGTCAACCGCAACTTATTGGAACCGATTTAGGAATTGCTCGGCAACCTCCTCTGGGCTATGCTCTGCAGATGTCAGAGAAGGTGACTACAAAGTTTCCATATGATCTTAAAATCTACAAATACATGGCTGATCTTTCAAATACCAGGGTCTTAAAAAAGTTTTTTTCTTTTTTCATCAGGGAGGTTTTTAAGATCTTTGATGTGCTAATGATCAGACTTGTCTGGCTAGATGATAAATCTCAGATGAAAGTAGTAGATGGTGAGTTAATACTTCTTTCTCACCTCCGCCTGGGAGCTATGGCACATCTTAGTAACTTCCTTAATAAACAGTATGTGTGTTCATGGGATTGGGTACGATTTTGACTGCAGCTCAGTAGGAAGCTGTTTTCCTATTTTATGAAAGCTCTCTTGATTTTTCGAAATGTCCTCATGCTTTGCGGAGCTGAAATCGTACCAGCCTTACACCTCTTTCTAGCTTAAAGCCCAGGGTTTAAGGCTCTGGGATTATAATGCCACATCCTTGTTCTGGGTCAGATAGAGCAGAAGATTAATCTTTTGTCTTCCAAATCTTTCTGGAAGAGCTGGGCAGGGGACTATGGACTGTTTCCCAGAAAAAGTCCATCTCCTCATTTTGAATAGCAGCTCTCTCATGGACCCTGAAACTTTCCCTGGGGAAACTGGCCAGTGCTTTCTGGTGAAAATGTCACTTCTCACAGTTTGATATTTCCTTGGCAAACATCTTCCTCCCCAAACAGTAAAATATTTTGTCAGAAAATTAATGACCAAGTTTACCAGCAACGGTCACAAAAAAAGCTATACCCAGATATATAAAGAAATCACTTAAAAATCTCAAAAGCTTTGTGGACCACCAGAGATAATAAATCATAGCAACTGTGAAAGCCAAGATGAAAACACTATCAAGTAGAATACAAATTGTGTCTTCTTTTTTAAATGTTCAGAAGTTTCATAATGAATATGTTTACATACTTTAAAATCAAAATTTTCTGTCAATGCTGGTGTATACATAGGGGGAAAAAAGAACAAAACTTATTCTTCTCAAGATCAGATTTATTAAGTGTAAACAAATCTCCTTCCCAGTCTGTCTGAAGCCAACAGTGCTAAATTTTAACTTTGCAGAAAGTATTTAACATAATGTGTGTAAATATTATGTTAAAGGTTTCATGTCCTGTTTTGAACAGTGGCAAAAATTTCCTTTCAGCCTTTAGGTTTTCCACTAATTTCTTTCATATTAAATCAGAGCAGGCTAAAAAAACTGCTGATCAGATCTTTACTGAGCTTTATTGTAATGTATTTTAAGTGGATGCAGACGGCTGATTTTTCTTTTTCTTTATTTCTTCATTTTTCCCCTCCATGTCTGAAACATTATACAGGAGACTGGAGTTCTTGTGGCATTAACATGAGAGTCTTTAAATGGGCCAAAAAATAAATATTGTAAAAATATGTCATCCAAATCAAATACTGTGTGAATAAGGGAAACTGGAGAGGTTACAACTGTGGTTCAAGGTTTTACATGCAAGGTACCTCAAAAGTTAGCTAAATACATTTCAGATGGATGTAAAATGCAGAGGAAATGTGTTAAGTATCTTCCCTTGGTGAGATCTCAAGCCTGGCTCAAATAACAACCTTGGAGGTCAAGTTCCCATGTGGTTACCTATGGGTTGATGGAAATAGGCTCAGATCTCCTCCTCCCTTCGACAACAGCACCTGCCTGGTAGAAAGGCAAAGGATCTGCTATGGCCTGACAGTGCACAGTGGACATCTTTATGCTCATCTGCAATCAAAAGCCTGAGGGTGCCCAAGAACTATACTGCAGTATATATGGAGCCTTTAGGTTTCCTTACCCTGGGCAAAAGCTTTGGCTACCAACTGCTCATGGTGCTTAACTGTATAATTGTCCTAATTATGTTAAATTGCACTGTGTAGTCCCTTAAAAATTATGTGGGTTAGCAACAGTATAAAATGACAAAAATGACATTAATGTAATAGTAGCATTGCCTAGCAGAAACATGAAAGTCAGTAAATACCAGAGTCTGCATCGGTTGCCCATGAGGAACAGCTTTCACCACCGCACGCGTTGTGACTTTGGCGCAGGGCGTGATCGTGATATCACTGCTCATGTAAAAAGCCTTTGCTTATTGGACAGCCCTACTGAAATGCTTACTTGATATATTCACTAAATAATAGTGAATATTTGGGCAAACAGTTTTCACCCAGCAGTTTACATTAAAGTGCTGATACTGGCTATCAGAACTTGACTGAAGCATTTTCAGCTGGTTTTGAGTATAACTGTGAAATCTTACCATCACTATCATGGACCTGGTTCCATTCAACAGTCCAGGACAGTTTTCACAAACAGATTTTTTTCAGGGTATTATGCTGGTCAGCTGTTTGACCACGTTGCTTTGTCTGGGAGCCAGGGACACAGAGCCTTGAAACAAGGGTCCCAGCAGCCAAAACCAAGGAAGAACTTGCACGAAAATTCTGAGGCTAAAATATCAAAAGTTTTTGCAAGTGTCTAGTTCATGACTCTGCTAAGATCTTCCCATTGCCTCAGGTACTGCTGAACAGCTTCTTTTCTCTCTTCACTACCCAGAGCACCAGAGCCGCCTGTGGCAGCCTCCTCATATAGATGGGCTCTCACTCCCAGGAAAGGTGCAATTCCTCCATCTTTTCCAGAAAGGATAGCCTGCCTGCTATGATAACTCCAACGTAGTAAAGAGGTAGCTTCCTTCCCTGCTGCACTTTTTGCAGTATTATCTATTTTAATATATATAATTCATATTTAATAATCTTAATATTTAAAATTTATTGTTTAAACAGAAAATAACCTACATTGCATTTGTGCAGCAAGCTGTGAGCTATAAACGTGGCTTTTCTGCCACCCACGACTTTCCATAGGACTTAATTGAAACCTGCGGTGGTTCAGCCCCCGTGACTGGCAACAAGAGAGTAAAGGCTCAGATGAGCAGCCATACATAAGCATGAGCTTCAGAAAGCTCATGGGGAAAATCACTTGGGGGGTGGGTGGGGGAGGGAATTAGAGAAGCTTGGGTCCTAGTCCTAATAGAAGTATAGTATTACAGAAAGTTTTTTAGGGTAAAATACAGCTATCACCTTCAGGATGGTTGGCATGCACAGAACCTGCATCACCACAGTTCCCTAAGCAACACACCCTGCCAGCTCAGCACATGCTGATAGGAGTGACGGAGTGATGGAGGATGGAGCAGAGTGGAGACCTCATAGCCAGGCTCTGTCATGCTCCCTACAGGAATGGGAACTTGATGGCACCACCAGTTGTCGCATCAAGAACCCATGAGATGTCCATGGCTGAGCCAACCGTTGTGGTGAAATGACTTTCCTCAGATGCAATAATCTCAGTGTAATACTAACGCACACCTCCATCTCAAAGTTACCTGCCTCCAAGGTACTACTGCACCTCACTGGCCATGTGTTACCAGTTAGTAACAGCAATATGTATGACTAGAGTCACTCAAACTCCACCTAAATGTGATGGAAATGGACTAGTCCTGGACTGAAATAAATCCAGGGCAGAGGGAATTGTCTGAACTCCTGGATTATCCAACCCTGATTCAGTGTTCACAAAGCTAGGTCAATCTGACTCACACTAAAGTTGTTATGAATGAATGAAGGGACTTCGAATCAAGGCAGTCAGCCTTGGGGAGCATGAGACACACAGAACAGACAGTGAAAACAACACCGTTATCTAAGCTACGCAGCAAGAAGCCTCCAAGTGAGGGAAGATCTAGCTATGAGAGGAAACAGGATGATAAAGTGTTGTAATCCACTGACATCAACAGAAAATTAGTTGAGTATAGGACAAAGATAACTGTGGCAGTGGCAGATCACGACATCCAACTCAAATAGCCCCCTCAAAAGAGGGCAAAACCCCGCTTGAGGAGCACGCATAGTTAGCAGAGAACTTCAGTAGTGCTATCTGAGGATGCGTACTAATTTACATTGCAAGTGAGAAACTTGTAACCAATCTTATGTATGATGAATGAACATGCAGTGTACTATGAAGTATAAAAAGTGGATAGATGAGGGGAGAAGCAGGGTAAGATTCCATCATAACTTCTGGGATCAGCCAATGGGCTGAACCTGTCTTCTCTCCCATAGGGACATCTATTGGGTAAGAACTTTGTCTTATGCATGCTTAGTAACTCACACTAGCTGTTACTAGTGATTATAATTTTATGTAGTTTGGTTGTACTTTATTTCAAGCTTGCTTTTGCAGACAGTTTCTACCACCAGCAGTCACGAACCTTAATTTGTCATGATTTTATATTAATAAGGAGTGTTATTCCATAAACTGTTAGTATTCATCTTCTGTGGGCACTAGCAGTTGCCAGCAGAGGGTAACATCTTCAAATAAAGTGGGCAGACCTGCCGAGGGATCCCCCTGATGACATTGGAGTGTTTCCCTGAACAAGTCAGTCGAATCACCCTCCGATCAAGTGGGACTGTTCAGTGAAGGGTCCCTGTAACGCTGACAGACTGGTTGGGAACAAGGGTCTCAGCTTTCCTGGGGTGCTGATAGACAGATCAAATACCCCGGGCTGAGGGAATCTTCCCATCTCCACGACCACCACCACCCTTCACGTGACAGAGCCCTAGCAAGTTACAGAACCGAATGCCAGCTTTTGCGCTGTACTGTGTGAAGGCCAAAAAAAGGCTGTACATGGATTATTTAAATATTTGACCAGCTTCACCATGAAATAACATCAGGAATGAACAGAAACCATCTAGTTCTGGTTGAGTTTTCATGTTAGGGTTCTTCAAGGGGTTGCATAGGATCTTCTACAACTAGCAAGCTTATTACGTGTCTATTTTTAAAAAGATGGTTATAGGTTATGGGTATGAAATAGCATGGCCACCTCAATGAATCCCATCTCAAATATTAGTGAAGTATTTATGCTTGTTGCCCTAAAGAGCTGCTAAAATCCAGAGCAAGGCCCCTAAGCTAAGCTACTGGATTGACTGTCTCTGCCAGTGAAACCATTTGTAGAAGCTAGGTTTCATTTATATTATCTCAAAGCGATAACAAATTGTGGAGAAATATTTTTTTTACTTAATCATCTATGGAACAGTGCATTCCTCTTTTCATGTTCTGGGGTAACCTATAAATTAGTTCCTTAGGTATTTACAAGGATAGCTCAGTGTGTGGGATTTGCTAATAAGCCCTCCTGAATGCTGGTTTGGTTTTTTTCTGGTGAAGTGAGCATGCATGTAACCAAGTAAGCCATCTGGGCAGATCCTGTTCAGTCTGAAGAATTTAACACTTCTGTAAGGTTTAAGCATTCCTAGAAAATTTTGGATTCCCTCATAAATTATATTTACATTTCTTAATAGTGTGAGCGTTGCCAAGATGGACTCTTTCTGGAAGAGGTTTCCCATTTATCCACTGAATACTATCCTTTGAGCAGTGAAGAGGGCAAACCTTAGAAAAGCAAAGAAAATCTGTCTGAAACACATAAGTATTTTCTTAAGATGGCATGCCTTCTTGCATTTGAAGTCATATCTTACAGAATACATGGACAAAGCTCAACACTATGTGGTTGGAGCTTGGCTTCCTTTGGTAAATAAAAGTACATATTCAATGGATGGACCTTCCTTTAATTTCAAATTCAGACCCAAATTCCTTCCAGAGTTTGGGGAATTGTGCTCCCAGGATTAGGACCAATAAACTGAAAAAGGAGGGAGCTCTATGCAAAGCTCTGGGATCTGCAATTTTTGGGTTTGTACCATTTAAAAATCCTTCCATACAAAATCCCACCACAGCCAACTAACTAATAATCTACAGAGGCTTACAAAAATGCATTGAAAAATGAATGCTCTGTTTGTATCTGGATGTTAGCTTTTTTAAAAAAATCTGTGTCCTCCTGAACTCACACTCAGTAGTGCTTCTGAAAGCACTCAAATAAAACTTTGCAGTTAAAGAATTGCTTTATCAGCCAAAATTATCTATAAAAAAATGTGAAGAATTTTCTGGTGCAAAAGACTTGGACTGCAAATATTTGCTGTGCTTTAACCTGGCATTGTTCCTACTCTGAATCTGTTGACAATGTAGGGGGAAGGACACATTATCATTTTGAGCTGTGTCTCGGTATTCTTGATCTAGTTTCTTTACAGAATATGTTACAGCAGCAATTCCCTAAAAACTGTCACTTGATACTGCGGTACAAGTGGAACAGTGTGTCAGCTGTATTTCTTTGCAAAATAACTTTGCTGTGGGCACAGATCTCAGCGAGTGCAGCTCTTTGAAGGCCAGAAAACTTTCTCTGATTCCAGCATTACCCAGCTTCCACATTTGCTTTGCACGTTTGACAATTACAAAATGAAATAAAATAATAATAATAAAAAAAGATAACTTACTGGTTGAAAAAGTGATTTACAGTGAAGAATACGTTCCCACAGTGCATTGTAAGTATAGGTGGGGAGGGAGGATGGATTAGGAGCCTTGCCAAGGTCCCAAACAGATCTTAGGCAGCTCCATGCCTCATTGTGACTGCAGCTTTATCTGTTTGTGTTCCATATTGTGGGTGTTTGCTGCGGGCTTTGGTTCCTCTGGGTTCATGGCAGCTTCAGAAGGACCATGGTCAGCCTCAGCACCTGGGGCTGTCTGTAATGAGGTGCACTTTGCTTTTTTCTTCTGAAAGACAGAACCTCCAGCCAGAGAGAGAGGAGAGCTTCACAGTTCGAGCTCTCTCTTGCCCTACCACTCTCAAAGCTTAATTTTAAAGGGCTCATAGATTAACCTATTTGCAAGTGACCATCCCTTGAGATAATGGGCTGGATTCATACCTCACACCTATGCAAATCTAGAGTAATGACTTTTGTCTTGGAAATCACTCTAGCTTATGCTGCTGCAATAAACCATGAGTTGGCTACTGTGTTCTTCCCAATTGACATTTTAATTCCAGCACGTACTTGTATGTGCTTTGCAGTAAAATTAGAGAAAGAAACATCTGGCAAACAACAAAAAAAAATATTACCAAATAGATGTTGCCCATTGGCCCTGATTTCACACTCAGGATATTTAAAACAAATGTTCTGGTGCTATTAAGATCTTGACATGTTGTGTTTAGCTCGTTGGGTCAGCTGAAATCGCCTGTGTTCACAGTGATCCCTGATGAGAGATGCTTTGAGTCACAGATTATTTAGACTATTCACAGTATGGGGTACAACTCAAAGCTCCTTAGCAGCGTGACTCTCATAACAATGATATAACCCAACAGCAGGTCCTCTGACCTGCCAACATGCCCGTCACTTCCAGGGAATTTGTGTAGCTAAACAAAATATTTGTGAACTGCTGGGAAAACAGGAGTCACCTGCAATGAATCTGTCTTTATTTTAAGGACAGACAGCACTCTGTGGCCCGTTCTGATTTCCTGGCATATGGTACCGGGGCTTTGTGTGGAAATAGACCACATCTCAAGACATGCTGACAGTTTTCTTTTCCTCTTGTCTCCTCATTTTGGAGATGAGCACGTGCACACATTGGGTTAGCAGCTTTTGCTCCAGTGCTGCATTTTGGAGCCAGTCTATCTGCTCAGATATTAATTAAACAGTGACAAACTAGGCAGTAGAGTGAGACCCGCAGGGAGTACCAATTGGCATTTTTGCTATGTCTAATCAACAACATACGTGTACGGGGAAACTGGAGGGAGAAGAAAAGACTAAGACCATGTCTTTGGTTGAGGGTTGATATTCTCCAAAATCTGAAGGCTTGTGACTTCAGCAGTAATACGTGCACACACATGCCCCAACCTACCTTAGACTTGCCCCATGTTGCTGAACCCATTTCTTCCTTCATCCCTTCTTTTCTTCCTCTTTCAGCACAAAACATTCCCAGCAAATCCAGCTTCCCCAAACAGGACCACCCTTTCCCCTCATCTCAATACAGTGCAGAAAGTTGCTTTTCCCTCTTGCTCAGTCTGAGATCCATTTGTCCTTGTTAACACAAACAGGGGCAGGCAGCTGATGTTGCTTGGCTTTTCCATGTGTGATTCATTCCTCACATACTGTATGTGCCTCTGTCTCTAGATAATCCACCTTTCCCTTCATCTCTGTCCTTTGTATGGTGCTTTGGAGACTGCCAAACCCACTGCCTGGAGTAGGCTGTACTCATCAACTTCTGGCTTTATAACATGTTCTCACCTGACACCTCTCTCTTTTCTTTTTTTACTTGAGCTTCAGGCTGGCTTCCTGGATGAGAGTCACAACAATCTGAGGTGCTCTTTAGGTTGTTGGTTTGGTTTTTTTTTTTTCTTTATTGGAATAATGTCTTCATTCAGGAAAGACTAAGGCAGTCTTGGTAGGTTAGTAGGGGCCTCAACCCAAAAGAAGCAAAGCATTCAGCCTCAGCCAGTCAGAATCACTTCAGTGGACTCATACTCTACCAGAACATGCAAATTTAGTCAAAATGAAACACTTCAGAAAACATATTGATTTTGCCAGCACTTCAGTTTAAGAAAATAGGAAGGTGGAATAAATTCAGTTCTATTAAAATGTGCTGGTTTTAAAACACTGCTATTCTGGTTTTGTTTTCATTTCAGAGAAACTTTTCTTTGGCATTTTAACATTTTATTGTCTTTTCTAAAAAAATAAATTAAAAATCAGAAAATAGCTGGTCTTCTGTGTCGAATTCTGAAGGTTACAGCTTTAATTTTAAAATAAATGAAAATATGTATCTAGAACAGCAGCAGTCAGGACTTGTTTCAGCAGGGATCTACACTAAGCTAAAAAGCTTATGCAATGTCCCTACCATCTCCCATCATCCAGCTCTATCTGGGGAAGTGGGACTGCAGGGGATTCAAATAACAAATTAACATGGAATCATTACGAGCAATTTAACTTTTGAAATGAGATATTTCTGCATGAACAATAGATACAGCTTGAACCCCCTTCTTTCCCACAACTATCAAACATACTTGTTTTTATGAGACCTGGGATAAAATTCAGTTTGACTTCTTGATAACATCTTTTGGGTATCAAAGCAAGTGATTGTGGCAGAGATTCTGAAAAATTACTATGTACATGCACAATCCAAACTGACTTTTATGTCAGCTTTTTACATTTCCCTTCACCTCCTCTTCTATATGCAATTTGAAGACTTTTTCATTTGAAATATTTTTATCTAAAAAAAGCCTACTGAAGAAAAAGGTTTTTATGAAAATCTGTTGATGTTGACATTTGATGACTTCTGAGGCATCACTTCTAAATTATAATTTCTAAGTAAAGCATTTGATCATATATTTTTTCAGACCGCACAGGGGGAAAGTAGGAACAGTCGTATCAGTAACAGTGGAAAGTACGTATCTAATTCTTCTTATGCCATCACAGTAAAATCAGTCCTTAATAATAACATAGCGAACAAGACAGATAGTTTTATTACTCTTACATGGCAGAGTATGGGAGAGTAAAGGACAGAAAAAGTTGATTGAGTCTTAGAAATGTCTGGTATCCTTACTGTTAAAGAATGTCTTCATTAGGGAAGTCCAGCAAGAACAAGGTAGTTGTGTGTCATCCCATTAAGTCTGTCTGTACTAATGAGTAATTAAAGTGCAGTCACATGGATATAAGTGAACATGATTAGAAGTGAAAACTCACCATGCCCCAGAAGGAGTTTTGTTTCGATTCATAAAAGGAGCTGGTTGTTTAATTATGAACACACAGAGGATCAGAGTCAAAATCAGATTCACTATGTATTTTAATTCATGAATCAACCTTTTGTTTAACTGAAAGAAAGAAAAGTTGTGATGTAATTAGTGGCATGAGAGCTGGACAACCCCATCTCATTAGGACTAATCACTTTCCAGGAAACGCTGAGCGCCTGTCTCACACAGCATCTCCCAGAAATGATCACTATTTTGCAGGAGTGAGCTCAGTGTTTAATACAACTGTTGCAAGAAGCTGTAATTAGCTGTGTTATGGAGGACAAAACAGGGACAGAAGGCCACTATTCTTGAAATAAGCGTGGCAATCCAGGGTCTCAAAACTTCCTCTTGCTCATTAAAACCACAGTTCACCATGTCCCCCCAGTACAGGCTAAAAGAACAAACCGGATTTTATTACAAAGGGAAATAACAGAGGATAACTCCAAACAAACAAGGAAGTTGGGCAGGAAGAGGTCAGGTTTGGAAAAGATGGTGCACAGATGTTTTCGGAAGTTAATATGTCCATGTGGGAGCAGCCACCAAAGGAGAAATGAAGGGCAACAGAGGGTGCCATTGTGCCACCGTGCTGATGGTGTAAGCCTTGGCTGAGGTGGTTTTCCCTTCTAAGTGCCCAAATCTGGTAGATAAAACACAACCAACTAGATTTATTCATAAATATTTGAGAATTTGTTTGCATGGCAGTCCTGACAGTGCAGGCAGGAGGGCATCACACATGTTATCGTATAAATATATATGTACAAATAAATCTATATGTCGTTGGGGGTGTTCATAAATACAAAAAAACACACCTCCTAGGTAAGCTGTGTAAGTGGCTTCAGCACATGTTCTTTCCTAGCTTCACCTGCAATCCATACACTAATTTCTTGATCTGGCAACATATAGGCTCCCAGATAAGCCCTGTCTCTTCCCCCCTCCCCAGGGCTTTGGCATTGGAATATTTCCCTACAAGTCTACTCTGGCTCGTGGTCCAGCAGATCAAAGCACTCAGTCATTGACAGCATTTGTTTATAGTAAAAATGCCATAGCTTCATATCCAGATTTAGCCCTCGCCTCTTAGTGCTGTAGAAAAGGGACATTTTTAGATATCGATGCTCATTCCGAGCTCTCAAGTTATCAGAATTTACAGTTGTAATGTTCTTATGAACAGGGAAAGCTATTTTTGGTCAGATTGAAGGCCTGTGATGGACCAAAGCTATTAAGGTCCCTGACTTTATTAACAGGAGAGTAAAAAATAGTCCTAATTAAATATTTTTCAGGTCTCCTAAACATTCCTAAAATAGCCCTTTCAGTAAGGGAAGGGGCATAGGCAGAGGGCATGACGGGGTGGCACAGTTTTTGTAGCATTCTTTTAGCTGCCTGAATAATTCATACCCCTTGCTATGTGCCCAGCCCAAAGTTCATCTGGTAAAAATCTGCCCCCCTCTGCCACGTGCTCCTTACCCACGTCACAGCCAGGCACTTGTGCACTTCTTGCAACATTTGCTTCACACAGCGGAAGACGCTTGGTGAGTAAAATCACTGATGCACTTTAAATCACTGCAAAGCGGGTCGAGGTCTTAAAAGCTTAAAAGGACAAGCTGAGCTGCACAAATGTTGGTGTAAAAGCTATGTTGTACAAACACAAGCTGCGTTCCAAGGATGCTGCCACCTTGGATTTCACGAAAAGCAACACCTCCCCCCCAGCTTACAACTGCTGAATTATTTAGGCTGTGAATCCTCAGGACAGGCAACCTTTATTTTGAACCTGGTACTCTGCAAGTCCTGCAGGCTCACAACCCCTTCTCCCACCAGAGTGCAGACTTAGGTACACGTTTTGCTGCAATACAGATTTGAACACAAGTTTCTGTTTCTGTCTGTGTCTGAAAGGCAATACAGACCCAGCTAACGACAGGTCCTCTTTGCTGTCTGTGGAACGGGATGTGTTCCATATAGTTTGTCGGCTGTTCAGAGGTAACAGCGATGAGACCAGCTAAGGTTCTCACCAGGTTAGGAGCACTGAAGTTTTGACCTAGGAAGAATTTTTTGAGCTGAAATGTGTATTTAAGGAACAAAGCCATCTGCAGTGCATGTTTTTCCTGCTATAAACAGTTACAACAAAGAGAATGAAAACTACTCACAGTGTTTCAGTGAAAAACAACACGGAAAAACGTGATGTCAGAAAATAACTGCTGTCTCTTTTTGTTTAGACTCATCTGAAAATACTTTTTTCCCTTGAGTTTTCCTGTCAGGGTGAGGAGGATCTGGCCTGTAATAAAAATGTCTCATGGAGAGAGAAGTGGAATTATTCACTGTGAAAATGTCTGAAATATATTCAAGAAGGACCCTAAACTGGAAATGGCTTGGAGGTAGAGGGGCATACTTCTGCTTCTATGGTGAGTGTCCCAAAGGAGACTGAAAAGTTTTCAAACTTGAAAAAGACTGGTACTATTTGAACACAGATTAGAGTGATTAACTTCTAAGTAGAGAACACTCGGTGTGGCTAGGGAAGCCGCAAGAGAAATAGCAAGGTTTCTGCGCCAACCCTGTGCCAAGCACCATTACATGTATGTTGAAGATGAACTTTAAGCCCAATCCATAAGCTCCACTGGGACAACCTCTAATGGCCAGGACAAATGAGCGAGCAGTATTTAGCTCCGGCACCCTCCCTGACAGTGCTCAAGGCCAGCTCAGATGGAGCTTTGAGTTAATTCACCCAGTGGAAGGTGTCCCTAGCCATGGCATGGGGGTTGGAACTAGATGATATTTAGGGTCCCTTTCAACCCAAACCATTCTATGATTCCATGATTCTATGAACATGGCTGTGGAGGGCATGCATCCACACTGCTTTCTTTGCTAGCAAGCAGCCATGTGTTGGGCCAATTAATAAAGCAGCCAGCTGGCCATTGCCACAACACCGTGGGGCTGACACCATAACCCCCAGTGTGAAGGAATAACCACGTGTTTCTGTTGATCACCATGAATGAAACTGTGTTGGTGCAGGGGAGCTGTGAACATCCACCTACTGAAATTCATAGGAGCTGTCATGATCAGCCGGGTTTTTCTTTGGAACAAAGGAAAATCCCCTGTTCAGACCTCCAGAACTTACACTGGTGTCAAACATTGCCAACCTCACCCTTCCTGTCCCCTCCTCACCTCCCTTTGATGTTAAGCCAGGTATTGTTTGGATGACTTAAACACCCAATTCTGTTTCTTCACCACGAAATGCCGTTAGCTACAACAGATCAGCTCTTTCTTTACCTGAGCACATTGTGTGCATGAGGACTGATAGTTTTGGTCGTTTTCCATAAATCCTGTGGGATTTATGCTTACAGATACTGACAGCTGGCAATGTTGTGGTAGCAAAGAGTCAGCATGGTCCCTCTGAACCAGCAGCAGGGACAATCAGTGCAAGAGGGAAAAGTGGCATCTTCTTGGATGTGCACCCTTGACAGAGACCTGAGCACCTCTGTGGTTTCCCCCTGAACCTAGGAATTGCTTGAGATCTGAGGTGCCTGGATTTACCCTTTCCAAGTGTTTACATTCCGTTTTGCTATACCTTTTCATCTTCATTTTTGTCCTAGGACTGAGCCAAACCTGGAGTTTCTATCCTGTGGGAAGTTCTGGCATTGCAGATTCTGTTTCCATTCTCAGTCAGAATTAAAATATTATGTTTAGAAATTCCAGCTTGGAAAAAACCCAACTATTGCCCATCACCTAAGCCATCCCCATTTGAATATAGCTGAAATTTTTTTGCCGAGCTGTTTTTATTTCCTCTTTTTATCACAATATAGAAAATATATTTTGAAAAGTTTCTTATAATCTTCTTAACCAAGTTAATTAAAATGTGTCAGAAGACTTTTTACTTTGACAAAACAGTATTATTCTGACCAGAAAAATATAAGCATTTAGCCAGAAGTTATAATCTAAGCCTACTATTTTCCCTCCTTAATTTCTGTTCATGAACACAGAGACAGGGAGGAGACCCACACTCTTCTAAAGGTCTTTTTTCCACAGAAGCCTCTGGCTGTGAATGAGACCATTCACTGATCTGAGATATTGGCGCTCTCTGACCTGCTCACAAAAAACTCCGCAGAGAGTCGTTCTCAATCCAAGGGGTTTATATAGTTTGGGAAACAGCTGGCTGTGGCCAAGATGCTCAGACTTTCTCACCTACAGAACTGCACCGTCACTTGAAACTCTATCACTTAATACTACACATAGTCAGCTATGCTACATTCATCTTATGGTCTGGAATACTGCAAAAACTCAAAAAAAAAAAAAAAAAAAAAAGAAAAGGTGTACTGCTTCTTCTGTGAGAAATACTATGTAATTAGAACCCCAGAAAGGGTTGCTATCATTCTGTGAACAAGCACAATCAGGCTTTTTTTTTATCCCAGAGGTGCTCTTGCCCTTGACCTCCAAAGAACACATGGAGGAGAATAATGGTCAGGCAAAATAGAGGCTATGGCATGAAACAATTGAACAGCACTGCACTTAAAAAGTTTTTTGAATATGATAACGTTAAATGACATGAACAATATGCTAAAATTGCAAAACTGCAAACAATCATCACTCATATCTTTTATTGGTGTACTCCACCCCTGCACATACCTCTGAAATACACCTAGCTCATGATGATACTTCCCACCACCACAATGATTTGACCTTACTGCTCTTAGAACTGAGAAAGAAGGCTTTGGCCTGACCGAAAGGGAAAAGATCCAGATCAAGCCTCTAGGCAGGCTGCATTTCTTCATTTTTTCTAAGGAAAGGATATTTAGGAAATCATCTGTGAGTCATAAACATGAGCTTTCTCCAGGACATCCAGGTTAGATATCAGACAATACCATTACTATTGAATAGGGCAGGAAAAAGTGTATTTAACCTTGATACATCCATTTACATGCTCTTCCCACTGAAAAAGCTGGAGGTGGGAGAGGTGATGAAGTGATACATCTTTGCCATGGTATGTGTTCCTCTGGCACATGGACCTCTGCTGGTGAGTCTTACAGACCAACTCCCTATCACACTGGCTTAGCCCAAGTGCCAAGGACAAACATCAGTGTGACCAGACCATGGGGTCACTGAAAGAGAAATGCATGTTCAGAAGTTGCACAGTCCTTTAGTTAATTATCTGCTGACCTTGAAGCTCTCCAGTCGTCTGGAGCTGACACGCAACAGGAAGGTGGTGCCCTTCCCATCCCATCTTTCAGCAGGGGATCCATGGACTTTCTCTTGAGGATTATCCACATGCCATTGTCTATCCATGCATCAATCACGTGCCATTATCCAGCTGCCATTGACCGGGGTCCTGTCTCCAGGGACTTTGGTGGAAAAGGCCCCAAATGACCTTAGTGGGTCAAGATCTGATCTTACTATGTGAGGAACGAGCATCTCTCCATGAGTCTTGTTTCAGGCATAGTCCCTCACTAGACACACATGGAAGATATACTGTAATAGTAATTCCTTCTAGACGGCAAAGATCCCTATATAACTTTCCTTAAAACTACTTCTTACCCAAAGCACACTCTCTCTTTAGTGCTCTTTTAATATATATATATATGTATTTTTGTGTACATATACACATATAGCTATAAGTAGCATAGGATCACACACTATCCAAACAAGAGAGCATTTTGTTTCGGTCAGAGCCCAACCATAATAAAGTAAAAGTTAATCTCACCATTCAAAAATCAGCTTGTCATCCAACTTTCTGTCCTGCACAAACACTACATCACCTCCTGAGCCGTGCAGGATGGATGATCAGCCGTGGCATTGGGACACCAGCCTGCGAGGTACGAAGCGGCTGTGTGCACGTGGTTGCCTGGGGCAGAGGCAGTTACTGCTCTGTGGCATCTGTCAGCATCTTGCCACAAGCTTTCATTCTATATTTATGAAAAGGTACTGAGGCACAGCAGGCATTATGCATGATCTTCAGTGTAAAAAAGGAGCATGCCCTTATCAGTTTTCTACAGTAATTTGCTAAATGTCATTGCTCTTACCCAGGTCTGATCCTGCAGAGCCCTGGCATGCTGTGGTCCCACTAACATGCAGCCTGTCTTTTGCCTGGTAGTCATGCGAGTGTTTGCTCTGTCATGAGATCTTCTGAATATTGGATGTTTGATAGGCCAGTTAGCTGCCTGAATAAATATTTTCACTTTCTTTTAGTCAATACCAGAGCCAAAATTTCAACTGAAAACAGTTTGGGGTAAGTATTTTTGGTTTTAAATGAATTTTATAATACAACCTGTGCACAGCATCATTGATCAGTGCTCCTATGATGGCTTTTAAAGTGTGGTTAACAATATTGCAGAGAAATAACATTATTTCTACTAGAAGTAGTAGTTTTAGAATTTTAGTTGTGTCTATTTTTGGAAGGCTATTCTAAACTGTTTGTGGAAAACTAAAGTATTCTAGCTTAAAAACAGTGATACATGTCTATTGCTAACAGAGATCTGATTGTTTGACTTAAATGGGTGATTGCAGTTACTATCTCTTTTTTCTGAAGCCTAAAGAGATTTTAAATGGAAAAAAAAAAATAATAGACTCTACCAGCTGCAGATTTAAGGAGAACATTTTAAAACCTCAAAGAGTTTTAAAAATAAACAACAAAAAGGTAAAATCCTTGTTTGGCTGGTGAGCTATTTTTGACGTTATTTGATATAAGAACTCAACGTGGATCTTTTTGAAATATGGTCCTTATTACCATTTGGACAGAGAACATTTCCTCTTCTTGATTCAGTCATGAAAAAATTCCACTTACAGATAGTCCATACATTAATGCAGACTCTTTCACACATTACTACATCATAATAATGTTGGCTGCACTTGCCTCAAACAGGTCCCCTCTGCCCATATGGCCTGGCTTTATTATTTCTTGCTCCCATCTGTTTTAAGTTATCTTCTTTGGGCTACGTTTTTCTAAGAGATGTTCTTCAACTACATGCAGAAAGGCTGTTTTGAGGAAAAAATGTGAACAGGGGACTTCTACACTCACATCTGTGCAAGGTTCACTGAAGTCGGCAGAGCCTACTGCTGTAGATTTTGGCTCTGGAGAGTCTGCTAAACCCCATTTTGTCTGCACAGTCTGAGTCTGTATTACAACCTCCTAGAGGCATGGTTTTGAAATCCTGGATACTTGGGAATATTCCTGCTGGAGTGCAGGGCCTTGCAAAAAGGTGTCTTTCATTTTCCCATCCACCTTTTTCCCTCCTCGCCTATCCACTGACATCCTCGCTGGAGAAGTACAGCAACAGCCCTTGCCCAGAAGCTTTTCCATCCTTAGCAGACAAGTTAAAAGGTCAAAACATAGAGGAGATTTCTACTGACTTCCCCAACTTTTCAGTGAGTCTCAGGATGGGCCGGGAAGCCCAGAGAAGCAAATCCGGCTCACAAGACCTTTCCCTACCACCCAGCCTCGCTCCACGCTCACTAGGTGGTCAGACCATCAAAGTCACTTCCTTGTTAGGAAGTCCATAATCTTCTCCTTTCTTGTTCTCTCCTGAAACTCGATGTTCCCAACATAGTGATGCCATTTGACATTACTGATCCCTCCTAAACACCTGCTATCAAATGCATCAAATCTTTTCTTGTCAGCTTGCGTAATGCCCCAGGTCTTTGCAGCATCGAGCAAAACTGATACCGCACAGCTGTTGTAGAGTCTTATTTTTTGTTTTGCGGACATGTCACTGCCCCATACTTTTGCCCTTGAATTTATTTACATTGATCTTCACCTTATACTGGTCAAGCTTAAAATGACATTGGGAAAAATCCAGGCAGAGTGGTCCAGAGCACTGGGAATGGAATAACACAAAACCATGAATGCTGCCATGATCGTAACTGACCTCAGAGAGGAAGGACAAAGCCAGTATTTCTTTTCCTGTATAGACCCAAAGCCATTATTTAATCAAAAGCTTTGATGTTTGTTTCTACTGAAAGTTTCCATTTTTAGGATATTTTTTTAAGGTGATCAGCGGCCTTTGGGCTCACCAAAGAGGAGCCAAAGGATTTTGAAATTCCTGTTAATAGCTGGACATACTGTATTTATGAATCCCCTTACAAAAGAGGGACAGAAGGCAGTGGATCTTAAATAATGTATTAAGCACAAAGGATGGGTTTTCTTTTTCAGAAGGGAAAACTTGTGATATCACTGAATTTATTGATGAAGTTCTGCACCAGAATTTAAAAAGAAAATAAGCTAAAGGAAAAAAAAAAAAAAAAGTAAAAGCTCTGTACATAATTGTTTTCATTTGTCCAGAGGTAGGTAACACCATTTACCACAATTTTTAAAATGCCTTCTGACATTTTTTAAGTTTCATAGAAAGTGTAAAAGAAAGCAGACATAGCTCGACCCTGTTAATTTTTAAATTAACTTTTCCTGATCTGTTTTGTCTTCAGCTAAAACTTTCTTTGTCTGTGTAAGTGTGGAAGAATAGAAAAGTGTGTGTGTGTGTGTGTATATTTCCACAATATGGAAATAATTTGAAATCAATTTTTAAAAAAATCTGAAAAAGGTTAGAGCTGTATAGAATGCATTTTTCTTATATATAAATTCCAGGAAATGTCCACACAGCATATGATCAGACTATGCCAGCCCATGCAGAGCACTGCATATATTCAGTAAAGGTAACATTATGTGACAAAATAAAGAAAACTTCCTTCCTATAATTATAGAATTTTATGGGAAAAAAAATAATGCTATATGACCTACTCATAAAAGTATAGTAAGCATAAGTCATTAAAGAAATTTAACCTATTTTCCAGGACTGAAGAGGACATTAATATTAACAATATATGTTGAAATGTATTTTGAACAATAATATCTAATGTAAGTACAATTATATAGCTACCTTATATTAAAAATATAATTATCATACCGTTATTGTAATCATAGTAGTATTTCAGTAAAATGTAATTGAAAATAACTATTGAAAGAAATGTATAAAAATAATTTTCACTCAATTGTTATAATTCTATATTACTGTTAATTATATTTCTACATAATGCAATTATATAAATGAATACATTATGTATTATATTATTATATATTACATGTAGGAATAAATGGTTTACAGTTTGTAATGCCACCTTTCTGGCAATTAACACAGACAGTATAAAACTCCGGTGCATTTTAATTTTTCTCCTGCTTATTAAAAGCCATGTGAACATAAAAGTATCCAGTATTAAATTGATTATTCCTGTAATTTTGTAACTTTCATCTAGCTTTTATTAACTTAGACCAGGCTCACCTTTTAAAAGAATCCTGTGATATATTTACCTTCCAGAGGAATCAAGTTAGCATGCAAGTAAGGCACAAATCAATTACTGCATTCAACAGTTCAACGTGTCAACCTTACTGTGACCATTTCTTACACTGCTTGTTCCAAATATTACCTGTATTATTTACATATCTAAAGAAATATAAATATAAAATATATAATTAAAACATCAGTGTGTCACTAAAAAGCACATTTGAGAAGCCATTCCTTAATTGCAAGATAATTAAATAATGTAAGTTGAAAAGAATTCCAGTCCAATCTACAAAACTTCTGTAGAGCAAAGATTTCTATGCACAGGAACAGATAGTGTAACTTTTAGGGTTGCTTCTAGATTTTGGTCAGGAGAAACAGACTCCTCATGACTGTTGGAATAAAATCTGTCCATAGGCAGGTACCAGAATAGTTCTTGTGTTTTTTTGTGCTGGAGAACAGTCTTTGCCATTCAAAAGTGTTATTCATTTGAAGTTAATAACAAAAATAATCTTGATCAGGATTTAAAAAAAATTATTCAGACATTTGAGTTGCAGTTTTAAATGGGAATGATTTAGGAGGCAAATACTAATTTAGGGCAACTAATAAAATGAGTAACTACTACTGCAACTCTGATTTGTAAATATGTACACATCCTTTCTCTATGAAAAATGTACTTTTTTTACAAAAGTTACATATTTTTTTAACTCTACCAGGTTATCTTTACAAAATGGTGCTCTTGTCAATTAGATATTTAAATTCCACTTCAGCTGAGTTGGCTTTGAACCCAACGGTAGCACCACAACAAGAAAGAACGTTTTAAAAGCTTTAAAACATGGGCTGGACACTGCACAAAACGTACCCTTTAATAGCAACAGTGACATAAGATAGAGGTGCCCTTAAACAGTCTTTTTTTTTCTTTTTTTTTTTCTTTCTTTTTTTTTCTTTCTTTTTTTTTTCCTTTTTTTTTTTGTTGGCCAAGATCATGCCAAATGGACTAAGAAGTGGCCAATTGACAGGGACTCTGCGTGTGTCTGAGGTCATTATCTCTGGGCAATGAGGTAACTAATTCTGAGCAGCAGCAGTTACCTGGGTAAAGAGCAATAAAACAGAGGTGATTTTAACTAGAGCATTAATAACATGCAATGTGATCTTTCTTCACTGTAAATCATGAGAGTTTGGGGTTTTTTGCCTTGTTTTTTTTTTTTTTAAATTTCAGGGCTTTTTTTTTTTTTTTTTTTTTTTTTTTAATTTCAGGGCTGTTTGAATGTGGCCAAAAGGGGCAGCACATCCTTGTCCCAGATGCTGTGACCAGCTGCAAAACTCCCTTAGCCTTGAAAGAGGTCCTGGCATCCAAAAGGGCTGAGGACTAGCCCAGTCTTGGTAGAAAACGCTACAGAAAAAGGAGATGAATCACACCCCAAAACATGGGAGAAGCACAGAGGATCAGTGGAAAGACATTTCACTCTCCAGCTCTGGTGGATGACTGAGCTGAAGTAGCTGCTCCACCGGCACAATGAAGGTGTCGGACCTGAGAACATGAGGCTCCACAAGCCCGAGTACAGGCAGACCTGACCGCCAGACAGACTCTGACCTCTTGTAGAAATGAGTTTGGAGGCACACAGATGTATGGACACTGTGCCTAGACTGAAAAATCTGATCTAGAATAACACTAAAAGAATATCTCCCTGGGCAGGGAATGCAATATTGTCCAGCTGAATTGTTTCCCAGGGCGCAGGCGGCATGGGCAGAGGTTCTCCCCTCTGTGGAGGCTGATGACCATAGAACTGGTTAGGTGAATCACTGCCCACCTCCTCATGTGATGCCCTGCAGCTTTGATCTCCAGAGCTGACAGCCCCCTGGCTAAGCAGCTGCTCACAGGGAATTTTCCAAGAGGACTCGCCTCTGTGCTCGTTAGCCCTTCTGAGCTCATTAGCCTCTCTTGGCCCAAAGCAGCTAAGCCCCAGTGACACTTACTGCTTGATGAAAGACCCATCCATTAAGTGGTCTTTCTAGAAAAGGATGAGTTCAAGGAACTCATGGCATAATATAGCTGTGTGTTGGCTTTGGGTAGCCAGCTGGAGTCATTTGGGGACTAATGTCACGTGAATTAATTATGACTCTTTACTTTGCACAAGAAGCCTAGTGAGCTAAAGGCAGATAAACAGAGTAGTCAGCTATCACACAAAAGGAAAAACCTCAGGTCCCAACATTGTTTTCTTCCACATAAATAACACCAGGGCATGTGTTCAGACAGGTGTCACCTACAAAAGCGAAATGCAAAGCTTCCATATCTTTCAAACTGCTAAAACTTTGTCTTATCTCTATTTCCAATAAGAATATAGTTCTTTTTATGTATTTA
Source organism: Falco cherrug (assembly GCF_023634085.1). Taxonomy (NCBI): domain Eukaryota; kingdom Metazoa; phylum Chordata; class Aves; order Falconiformes; family Falconidae; genus Falco; species Falco cherrug. The sequence goes on along the minus strand of NC_073697.1, from coordinate 45,375,214 downwards.
CCTGTGGGAGCTAATATGAAACCTCCCCCCACAGGTAAGCACGGTGGATGGATTGCAAAGAAATGCAATAACAACTGATCCTAAGCTATGGCAGAAAGTCAATAAAAATTTAATAGGAGCAAATAGAATACAAATGGTCAATGCACAAAAAATGCCATCAAGATAAAGCAGCTTGGTACACCTTCACTCGCAGCTAGACCAGGGATTAAACTAACAGGTGTATAGAGTTCCAGCTCAGTATAGAAAGTTTCATTTCCCTATTCAGTATCCCATAACCCTGTACCCACCAGCGTCCTCTCCCTGTGCCAAAGATGTTGGCAAAAGCTGAACTTTGGCAGTACTCCAGAAACCACGTGGGACTGGGAGAAGAACAGAAATTGGCTACTGTCCTGGGCGGAGAAGAAAGCTCTGAGGTCTGAAGGAGCAGATTTGGTGCTGTTGCTCTTAAATGCAAGAGACATCAGGGTCAGCAGGAGAGACTTTGGAGGCAAGGTGGAGCAATTCAGTGCTGCAAGTTCTGCCCTGCAGAGCTTACTCAGGTGGACGGAGTCATTAACAACAATTAACATCCCATTTCCAGGCATGGCGTGTAAAAGTACAAGGGTAATCACTGACTCAAAGCTGAAGTAACATTTAAAAGTCAGTTTTACTGCTCGTCCAAGTCAAACAAACCAGATCTGAGTTTCTGCAGACGCTCAGTAGTCTCATGTGCTGTTTCTGGGCAACAGGGAGGCTGTTTGTGTAACAGCCTCCCCATGGCCCCAGCAGCCTGAAACCATGCTTTATTCCAACCGTTTCTGAACGGTGCCTAACTGCATTCTGCCTCCCTGCTTATTTATTACTTTGCATTAGGTGACCCTGTTACCAGTCCACCTTTGCATGGAAGACGTCAAAAGGAGGGTCAGAAGTTATCTGAGCTTTCTTATCTTGCAGCCAACATGATTTCCTAATCAGCGCACATCTGCCTTGCATTTTGTGAATTTTAGCACGTTGAAATCATTGTGGTTCAGAAAAACTTTTCTGGAGCCTGCTTGGTTGGTACACACTCAAAACACTGCTGCTTCATGTCCTGGTCTTCCAAACGCTCAAAACTTGAGTTACCCTGCACATCCGAGCAGTGCCATTGACCCAGGGGGAGTATCTGGGTGGATAAGTGTCTGCAAGATCCAGACCCTAAATCTGAAGCGAGGCTGAAAAGCACAGGCAAAAAGGGGCCAGAGAGAAGGAAGGACATGATAAAAATGCACTAAGTAGTAAAAAACCTCAGGCTGTGAAATCAGGTGCTACTATTTAACTTCTCATAGTAAAACAATCAGAAACTCCTTGTAGCACAGGTAAGATAACGAACAGAGAAATGACAGAAGAGAATACTGGCTTTTAATCAAGTCACTTAATTCTCTCTTGATCAGAGAAAAGTAATTCATGCTGGAAATTAATCAAAAATGCAACAAGGGAACTATTGTACTTCTTCCTAGCTATGGGGGAACAATACCATGCATTGGGTGATTGTGCAAGGAAAAAAAATAGTGACAATAATGGGACAACTCCTGAAAGATGTTGCTAAATTGATTGATGGTGATTTAGATGTTAGCTAACACATGTCATAGATTAAAAATGAAACATCACAAAGTTTGGTTGTTGGATGGGGGAGAGCTGTGGCAGCTGGGACAAAGAAGTTTGTACACATTAAGCTGAAAAGCAGTTTAGGGCAGGGATTTGTGTTGTGATATATTTCTACACCACTTCTGCCTGCATCCTATTACCAAGAAATATTATTAAGCCAGAAAAAGCTGGTTAAAAAAAAATAAATCTATTTTTTGTAAATAATACTGTTGAAGACCTGCATGCTTGGGAGTACCGTTGCTTATTCAGGGTTTAAACTGAGTTACCAGGATTAGAGACAAAGCAAAATAAGCCCCTCCATTACCGCAGATGGCCTGCTGTGAGATGTGAGGGTGACTTGCTCTTGACCTGCTGGACTAGGTTTTGGTGTCATGCCCTGATTTGAGTAAATATGGCTCACTAATATTCTACAAAAACTATGGTTTCCTGGTTGGGTGATTAGCTATTTGTCCTGTTGCAATCATTTCCCCTCACCCCCACCCCTTTACAGTGTGGCAGGAGGGGTGAACTGTAAATTTGCTGGAACACCACCACCAGCAAAGCCAGCACAAGAACCCCTGTGACTTGCACATCCTAAAGCCGCAGCGTGCTGAATGTAAATAGAAGAAAACCACTTTTTCCCCTCACCTCCCAAACCAATATGAATGACTGCCATAATAGACACACTGAGGAGTTAACGAGGAATGTGGCTTTGGATGGTGCCCGAGCTGCTGCAGAGCCCATCAAGAGAGCCGGCAGGCTGGAGCTGATGAGCACATCCAGAGCCACAGCTCCTGGCATTAACGAGTGCAATCAGAAGCACAGCTAGATGGGAATACAGAGAGCAGCACCCTTTCACTGGGAGAAATGCCTGTTTGTCCCAGCTGAAACACTTTACAGCAGCTTTCAGATTTTGACAACTGCCTGGGAAAGTGTGGTGGGAGTTTGGGGGGAACCCAACCGCGTCACCTCTCTTCTGTCCCCAAAGAGTTACTGACGTGTTTGTGCATAGTGGCCAGAATGAGCTGACCGCAATTTTGCAAGGGTTTTTTGTTGGTTTTTGTTTTTTGTTTTTGGGTTGTTTTTTTTTCCAAGAGGAGCAGTAATCTAGGTGCCTCCGTGCTCTGGGGATCACATTTGGATGTCCCAAGGAGCTGAGTGTCAAATCTTCGAGTAATCAGGGCACGGCAGAGCCAAGCAAATTCAAATCCTTTTGCTTATTTGTTTCTGAAATGCTTGGAGGACTCCCTGTTAGCATGGATTCATGACACTTCCAGGTTTATATGAGAAACTGCCAGGTTTTGTGTATTGACATAGATCTTCACAGACTTTACCGACACACCCAGGTATTAGCAAGTCTCTTGCTATCTCTTTTTTTCTTTCCGCTGTGTGATTTTTTTAAATGCCAGGATTTTGTTTCTTAAGATGATACTGTCATTTAACTATTTCAGACTGCTACGTACCCATGTATAGAAATTTCTGTCATACTTCCACATTGGCTGAGATGCTTCATAATCTTATACTTAAATTACCAATTACTTTGCCAACACACCATCTCAGACATGCCTGAGTAGCTGAAATACAGCATTTTAAAGTTAGGGCACCTGAGTGGTTTTTTTCCCCCTTTCCTGTGCTCTCCTACTGCTTTATGTAAGATGTTGGGCAACTCACTATAATTTTTTGCACCTCTGTTTTTTATCTGTTTTGCAGAGCTCCAATAATTTCTGTCTCAAAATGTTAGTGTGCAAATAAATTCGTTAGCTTCCTTTTGGGTGATGAAACACAAACTATTATCACTTATTGAGCCTGGTAATCAAAGATAATTTGAATATAATGTAGCCTCAAAATTAATAGCCCCGAAACAAATAAGAATAATAGACTCTAAGGAAAATTACCAGAATAGGAGCACAGCAGGCTCTCTTTAAGTGTGTCTTTGAAAATAAATTGCATACTAATAATCCTATTATTCAATGGAAAATGAAGAGTATCTTTCTATGTTTATTAGATACTCCAGAAGAGTCACAGTCTTTTATAATACTGTTTTTCACAAATCACTTCAGTTTAATGACAAAATACTGTATACACTTCATCTCGCATTTAAGTAAATATGTTTGTTTCATCCCGGAGAGAGATTTTATTTTAACATTACAATTTCTTATAAGCCTGTCACAGAACAACATGAGCAGAGCACTGCCAAATGGAAATACATACTACCCCATCCCCCCCAGTATATTTAAAAATTAAGATTTTTTTTCCTCCGGCACAGAAAAATAGTTATTTATTCTGACAAAGAAGCAAAGGACAGCTATCAGGGACGCTAAAGTTAACTGATGCCTGAAGTCATAAACATCTGGTGGCTATTTTAATTGCATTGTGAACTAACCACAAAATCCTCCGCTAGAAGAAGAGAAATATTTCCCCTGTGCAATATTGTATTTTAGAATTCCTCTCTTCTGAATCAATGTCAGACGTGATTACAGCACAATGAAGTCTGTATTTTCGTGCCTGCATCTTCTTGAAAATGCCGCGTACCATTATTGCAATTACAGTGTTACTCAAAGGTTCACTTACAGACAAATTATTCAGGTAATTGCTGCAAACACTGACTTAAAGATAAAACATAATGCTTGCATAATTGTCTTTTTTTTTTTTGCCAGTTAGATAAATTAGTATGTACACAAATATCGGACACTAGAAAGCACATGGATAATCACACAAGCACACAACTTCACATATGTAAGAATGTGTATAGATATATATAGACAAATATACAGATATTCATACATATATATGCATATACATATATATATAGGATGCATTTAGCAAGTAGTAATACAACCTACCTAAATGTGAATAGAGATTGTTGTTAATAAAATACTTGCATGAGTTGTACAGGGACCTTCTAAATGTCTGTGCTTCCTGGGGAGACCAAGTGACCTCTTTTTTACAGATACCAAGATCAAAGCTCTTGGTTTAGATACTCCAGCTGTCTCTCTCGTTGGCATTTGACATGCAACCCAGTCCATTTAAAATCAGGGGGCATGTAAACATTTTAACCCTTGGCAGCAGTATCTGAGAAAGATGCTAGCAATAAATGGTCATAACTGCCTGGGCCAAATCACATTTGGTGTCCTTCCTTTGAAGTCCATGCAGGCACTGTACCCTATGGTTTTGACAAAGAGCCAAGTCCAAAAAAAGGATGTAGGCTCCCGAAGCTGGCCGGATGGGGACTTTGGGATCCGCAATGGCTCCATGCAGCTGAACGGTTGCCTCCAAACTCGCCGCAGGCCCCTCTGCCTGACCTTGGAGGGTCTTTGCCCACAGCTCTGCTTTGGTGCACTGCTTGCATCACCCTAGCACTCAAGTGGCAATTTTTTTGCTGAAGCAGAGGGGTGCCTTCTCCCTTGCAAAACCTCCTTTGGTGGGTGTACATGTGGGTAGCACCTGCCGACAGGATTAGACCCTGCACTTAATACAGTCACAGCTGTTTTCTTTTTTTAAAATCATTGCCACAGGAGGGTGCCGTTTTTCTGTTTAAGCCCCAGTTAGTCAGGTCCCTTGCTCAGAACCACGTCACGGGGTTCAAATACCTCTTGAGATCCATCATGTCCCAGGAGAGCAGGAGACGATGGATGTGAGCCCAGGAAAGGTGTCCTCACATGCTCACACCCTTCCTACTAAAGTCAAGCCAGGTCCCAAGGGACAGACAAGCAAACCACATCAAAAATATCCTATGGGTAAAGTTGATCTCTGTCGTATTTGTGGAAGAGATAGCAATGGAAAACCAGCACCCTTCTCTTCTGCAGCCATGCTTTTAAAAGAGTGACACTCTCTCTCTCTCTCTCTCTCTCCAGTCTTTCAAGAAACAGTGGTGAACCCACCCCATGCGACTCCTGAAGCTACCTGCCTCCTGCACCACGTACCCATGGTCTGGGGGAAGGATGAGCTACGTACCCAGGTAAAATATGTCCCATTGGCTTGTGTGTGGCCTGAATGCCATTTTCCTCACACAGGGAGCCCAGTTGCTTAACCCAGCTCCATTCTGGGTTCAGGTACTTAAATACTTTTGCCCTTCAAATGCCAAAGTGCCCCACGGCACCTATTCCCAAGCCAGCTGCCGTGCAAAGGCAATCAAAGAAAATGAGCCAGGCTGATGTGACACTGGTAACAAGAGAGGCAGAGCAGACCTGTGGCACAGCTGCCTCAGAAGGCAATGCAGAATTTGTTCAACAGCACATGATGCTCATGGGGAAGGAAAGGAGGGCACTGCAGACCCGGGTACATCCTTCACACAGAGGCCCTCGTTGTAAGGCTGGTGCTGCAAAGCCAGTCCTGATGATTATTGCCTGGCAGGGGAGTGGGGAGCCATGTACATGGGTGAGGTGACAGGAACTGGTTCTCAGAGGGAGACCTGAGGACACATTTCCTTTTTGGAGAACAGCTGATGTAGTCAGCTGAAATGGCAGAAATAATCCTGGTGGCAGAACCCCAGGAATTTCCCTTCTCCAACCATGTAACAGTTTCTGCTGCACTCACCCATTTGCCTGGCTTCTGCAAAAGCTGAGTTTCAGGCATGTCCCCCTCCTTGCTCCTCCCAGTGCCATTTTCCTTCTGGACAGCCATTTCCAGGAGAGATTTGTGTCCTCCATGCCCAGGCAGCCCAGTTAGACATCTACCCTGGCACTGTGACCTCCTATCTTAGGTCTCCACAGGTAGAAGTGAGGCATCCTCATGAGCATCCCTGTGCCTGAGTCCCATTGTCTATGGGCGAAGGTGGCTTAACACAGACATTTTATGGAGCAGCCCCTGAGTCCCAGACCAAATGCTGCCAGCCAGTTTGTACCCATGCTACTCTCCTTCCTGAAGTTACCCTGAGGGATTCATCCAAGGTGGAAGTTGCTTCAGCCCTGTGCATGGCTCCCCATGGCATGCTCACAACCACTCAGGCTGTGATGGCTCTCCATTATTAAACTCACGAATACTCAAAACTACACTCAGAAATGAATTAATAATATTTAATTTAAATCAATTTCAATTGACTTTCAGCACATTGTAGTATTTAAAGGCAATGGCAGTCACTATCAACTGCAAATAAAGCTATTAACAGCATTGCAAGCACTGGAGGATGTAGTTGCATTCAACATCCATTGTTAGTAATCATGTGAGTATCTTATACCAATAAAGATCTCAGCAAACATGATCTAAGGAGGTCATTGAAAGGGGAAATTATAAAATAATGCTAACGTCTGAAGTTTTTTCCCCCATTATTCTTTCTTACAGAACTGCAGCTATTAAAGTGTCTTGTTAAATATGTGGCTTTTAAATAAGTGCCCACTAACACAAAATTTACTGTGCCATAATATTCTTTTAAAAGTTATGCTTGTCCAAAAAGATAAAACAATCTAGCTACACCATTTCAGAGTTTAAACAAATATACACTTTGAGCTGTAGTAGCAAGATTTGGTGTTAACTGACTGCAATTGTACCAGTGCATTTATTTCCACTTCCAGATGATCTTGCAGAAAACCACCAGGGAAGGATTTCCTAATAGCGCGAGTGTGGGTGGGCATTTTAAAAGAAACACTATGCTGAACTTCTGTAATTAATACAGAGTTGAGTACAGGTGTTTGTAGTCAAGAAAATGAAGAAATCAACATAACATCTTCAACATTGGTGCTGTCTGAGAATTGCTACCTAACCAGAAAGACTGAAACCTGGATTCCAAGAGTACCAATCCTGCACTTCGCTATCAATTGCTGATATGGATCACTGGTCACAGCTCTAATTGACTGATTACACAAAAGCACTTTGCAAAATCAAGACTAAGCCTCTACAAAGTATGAGCTGCAGTTCCTAGCAACTGGCTCTGATGAAGATTCAAAGTTTGCACAGAGCCACCAAAATTGAATTTGCTGACTTAAAAGCAAAACTCAGGGAGTTTGTCCTGTGCATTCACAGAGTATGAAGGAATAATGAATAGAAGTGGAACAGCGAGATGAAACACTAATTTTCAGGGTATAAATTCAGCAGCAGTGTTTAAAAATATATTTTGTGTCTGGCTTCAAGTGAAAAAAGGATTTAGATCAGAATTGGCGTTAAGGTTGGAAGATCAGCTTTTGATTTGCCGATAGCAAAATTCAGATGAATTTTGGGGAAAAAACGATAGCACAAACTAGCACGCCTCTGGAATATGATTTCATTGATGGGGCTGTGAGCTTGTTTTCCTTTTACCTATTTCAAAACTAATTAAATTAAGTGGTACCACATCTACCTATTTACACTGTAATCTCAAATCTAATTCTGCAGATGGCCTTGAGACATCTTTTCGTCTGTTGCCTTGAAAACAGGAAGAAAAACAGAGGCAGAGAAAAAGAAGCATAATCAAAATTCCTGGTAGTAACTGAAGATCTGAATATCAAACTGCTTCGTTGTCACAATTATTTAGAGACAAACCATCTCACTTCCAGTGTACGCTATGATCTCACATGGCAAATGGTGGAATATCAGATCAGGAGCAGAGAATTTATGTAATAAATAAGTCACATCAAGCATAATAAGATTTTGTGTTCTAGTTCTGCAGCACCATGCAATCCTTTTCATGAAGGCTAGGGGGCGCTTTAAAAGACCCTTGGAGTTTTCATGCAGCCCAAGAACAGAAGTCATTACACCATTGCAACCTAATAAATTCTACCAAACCAGTGGGTTTTTCTTCATTTTCCGCTTTTGAAATTCAGAGAGGAGATAAGTTAAAGTAACAGGGATGAAAATTACCTTCCTGTAAATCTTTGTCAACTTCTAGTTGATGGAAAAAGACAAATGTAATTTGGGACAGCAGATTTGTATTAAAATGTGACCCTTTACAACTGGAATGTCCATAATGGGTGGCAGTTGAAAGATCTGTTTTATAACCCCATCACTTCTTTAACAGCCTCGTATGCAATAATTTCTGCATTCAATTTCCTGTACATGTGTACGACAGCTTGCCCAAGGGAATTGGGTTCCCATACAATCCTCCTTCTTTTCCTGAGCATTTGCAATTTCTAGCCACTGGAGAAAAAAAAAGGAAGAAAAAAAAAAGCTCATAAAAAAAAAAAAACCCAAACAAAAAAACCCAGCCAAACCCAAAAACAACCCACAGTAACACTGTATTTACGAAGCAGTGAACAAGTTTGCATTCTTTGCTTCCAGTGAAATGGAAGAGGTCATGACCTGATCCCAACAGGCAGTGCCACAACTGTGCCAGCTGTAGGACAAGCCCTTCTCACCAGGGAAAGCAAAGCTGTCCCTCAAGGCAGCTGTCAGACCCAGATGCAGAATGCTGTGCTCCCCTTTCTGCTTCCACCTCTTCCCATTGAGAATGGAAAAGGAAGGGGAAGGAGAAGGACAAGAGTTAAACTCAGCCTTACAGCTAATGGGGATAGTCCTGAGCCAGCTGCGGCAGGAGACGGTAAAGATGTCATTCAGTTTTGATATTAATCTTCTTCACAGTAGTCCTGGACTGTCATGGCACACACTGTATAACTTACAATTTATTATTTGGCATGGGAAATCATAAGGAAATCCTTTACTTAACAATGGAAAGTGTTTTCAGCCTGTTTGATAACTGACACTTCCTTGTCTATTGTTGTTGGGTTTGATGTGGGAACTGCTGGAGGGAATCAGTAGCCCAGGCTATGCCCAGAGGATTGACTAGACAAATGATTAATCTCCTCTGGCTGGGTAGTTCATTCAGAGTAATAAAAATAAATCAGCTATTGAGCTACATAAGGAAATTTTATACACTCAGTTATCTCTGCTAACTAATGCTCCAGGCTTTTGGAGCTGCCTTTGGGCAGATAAGGAGCCTTAGTGCTTTCAGGAAAACCATTTATGCCCTGTGCTAGGCACGAGCATTAGCTTCAACAGCACTGGGGCTTTGAAGGGACGTGTCATGGGGCACTTGCAGTCTTGAGGTCATCTGCCTTGCAGTGGATGACAGCACTTCCACCCAACCACTGCCAGCAGATGAAATGGTAGTCATTCCCGTTTGTGAATATAGGTAGTCTATATTTAAATTCTGTGTGTGCATATAGCTCCATATCTTAGGTATGAAGTCCATAATATTTAACAGCTCCTCAGCTTTAAGTGTAATGCTTATGTTAAGGCTTTGAGCTAAGACTAGGTCTGGTTTTGTTTTTGTAATGGACGTCACCCCTGTTTTTGGCACAGTTATGTTGTTCTGCAGCAATTTAATGCCCCTTTGCCCTTTTCGGGGGTGAAGATGGTCTCCAGGATGCCTAAGCATTGCACTGCAAGGGACTTGCAGGTGTAATTGGAGCACAGATGGTGGTAATAGCTCCAGAAAATGAAACATTTTTTTCTTTTTTAGCTTTTCTTCCTTTTTTTTCAATAGACAATAACCATCTTAGAAATGATTGGGCCAGGCAATGCTGCCCACTGCACCCAAATACGACAAAGCAGTCAAGTTAGTAATCAATTTTTCCAATTCCTTTAAAAAACATTGAGTGATGTGGCAAAATGAACTCCCATCTGTATAATTTTCCTTGACACAGTAGCATACACTGCCTAGAGAAGCTGCCGCCTTTGATTTGTTTCACCCAGCAATGAGGTAAATGTGTCCTAGCTCTCCAGCTACATTATCAGGGAGAGCATTAGCATGGCTGCTGTGCCATTTATCTCCTGCGCTTCCTGACGTGTCCTTCATCCTGCTGTCACAACAGATATTTCTGCAGCTGGAGACACTCTGCAGTGAGCATAGCAGCCCAAAGCAGATAGATGCACAACAAGAGGGAACTGGGAGCACGTCCTGGGAAAAAAAAGGTGGTTGTTTCACCTTTCCCTCCTGGGAAGGCAAAAGTGTACTGACAGCACCGTTTATATCACAGAAACTCCTTCTGCGCCTAGGAATGGCTTTGCTCAAGCACTCCTCATCAGTGTGAGCCAGAAGGTGGGAAGCAGAAGGTGGGAAGCAGCATTGTGCATTAAATACTTCATATATATTCAGAAAAAGGAACAGGCCCTGCTGTGCTTTACGTTTCCCAAAATACCCTCAAGGATAGAGACTCTACATGCTCACCAGGAGGACCAAGGCACCCACACAGCACGTTTGACAGCTGTAAAAATGCACGAGAGTCTTCTAGCTGGCCAGTCACAGAATCACAGACTGGTTGAGGTTGGAAAGGACCTCAGTAGATCACCTTGCCCAACTCCCCTGCTCAAGCAGGGCCACCTACAGCCAGTTGCCCAGGACGGTGTCCAGATGGCTTTTGAATATCTCCAAGGATGGAGAATCGACAGCCTCCCTGGGCAACCTGTGCTGGTGCTCGGTCACCCTCACAGTAAAAAAGTGGTTTTTGATGTTCAGAGGAACCATCCTGTGCTTTGGTTTCTGTCCATTGCCTCTGGTCCTGTCAACAAGCACCACTGAAAAAAGCCCAGCTCTGCTTTCTTTGCATCCTCCCCTCAGGTATTTATATACATTAATAAGATTCTACCGAGCCTTCTCTTCTCCAGGCTGAACAGTCCCAGCTCTCTCAGCCTTTCCTCATAGGAGAGATGTTCCAGTACCTGAAGCATTTTCACGGCCCTTTGATGGACTAACTCCAGTATGTCTGTGTCTCTCTTGTACTGGACAGCCCAGAACTGGACCCAGGACATCAGATGTGGTCTCGTCAGTGATGAGTAGAGTGAAGGACCACCTCCCTCAGCCTGGAAACACTCCTTCAGTTGCAGCTCAGGATACCATTAGCCACCTTTGCAGCAAGGCATGCTGCTGGCTTGTGTTCAACTTGGTGTCCACAAGCTCCCCCAGGTCCTTTTCTGCCAAGCTGCTTTCCAGCTGGGGGGCCCCCAGCACATACTGGTGCCTGGGGTTGTTCTTCCCCAGGGCCAGGATTTTGCACTTCTCCTTGTTGAACTTCATGAGGTTCCTGTTGAGGTCCATCTGGATAGCAGCACAACCCTCTGACAAACTTTGTGAGGACATGCACTGCCCTGTCATCCAGATCATTACTGAAGATGTTAATTAGGACTGGACCCAGTATTAACCCTGGGCTACAACTGCTAGTTACTGGCCACCATCTAGACTTTGTGCCACTGATCACCGCTCTCAGAGTCCACTTGTTCCGCCAGTTTTCAATCCTTTTAGTCCATTCAATATCGTTTGGCTGCCCCAGTTAGTATTCAAAATCTTAGAACACAAATATTGCCTGCTGAGATCACCCTTAAAACTGCAAATCTTGCATTTGACAGCTGAAGAGTGCAGATGTTTTATGGCCTCTTCTGAAGTGTCTGAAAGGTCATTCTGCTTTGCCCTGCTGTGTGATACAGACAAGAGGCACTGGACACACCACACAATCAGATGGACTTGCTACACAGAGAGGGACCTCACCTCCCTCTTGGTGGCATGGCATCCAGGGCCCTGATACACATCACCATGGCAAGGGAGAGTGGAAAGAGCCACTCAGCTCTTTCAGGGAGGGGAAATGTGGCAAAAGGAACAGAATCAAAGTGATTTTAACCAGCTTGTTATCCTGGTAGCACAGCAGCCTTTAAGAACAAGGTGTTCCTTTTATTTCTGTATACAGGATACCACTTGGTGCACTGCAATAATGGAGAGGTTCTAAAATGTCAAAAACATCTCCCTTTTCCTCTGTCCATAACACCTGCAAGCTGTCAGTCCCCCTGCTATGAGCTTGCTTGTGTCAAGGATAGTGCTGACCACTTGTGCTGGCTAAAGACTTGCAGCACTTGATGCCAGAGGCAAACTTGCAACTGGACTAATTGTTCAGCTTTCATGCCAAAAATTTTCCTTTGCAGAGATACTGGCATACAGCATGCACCCCTCTGTGCTGCCCTATCCATACCATTGCACAGGTCTGCATTTCTGTGGTGGTTTCAGTGCAATCACTGTTAGTCTCCTCGGTTATTTGGCTTAGCATCATCCAAACCCCCAAAGCACTGACAGCAGCCTAGAATCCAAACCTGAGCAAGATGGACTTTATTTGCCATTTTTTTTCCTATCCAAAATGTGCTAATTGAAAACTGCATTCAAATTATAAACACGCAAATTTCACAGGATGGACATGTGTAGGTGGTACCTTAGCACAGCTGGTTCGTGTCTCACCACCACACCTGGAGCCACCAAACCTCAGCGTTGCCATCATAAGGCTGTCACAGGGATTCAGCTGCTGCCTCCATAGTTTGTACAATCATAGGGTTAAAGTGCACAGGGTTTCTTATGCAACCACATGGATAAAAGATGTCAAGCTCATAACTGCCAACTTTGTCACCAATCAGGCAGTTTAGCACTGGTAGTGATTAGACATGTATTTATCAGGTAGGTTCCTGAACAAAGCAGGGCTAGTTTTCTAGTGTTAGAAAAAAATCCCAACCAACCAAACAACAAAACCTACCTTCATAAATGTTTTTCTTGCTGACTTTTAAAACCTGGAGCCTGAGAACTACAAATACATCAGGGAGCCTAGGTCCTGTTTAGGAAAGCAGCAGGGATTAAAATGCCTGAGTAAGTGACAGGCACTAAGCACCTTTTTGCTCCTAGGCCTAAAATGCTATTGATACAAGGGATTGCCAGCAGACTTATTCTGGGAAACGATTTATTCAGTTATTCTGAATTGTTACATTTTGTTCTAGTTGTGGATCCACTGGTAAAATCAGAAGGGACAACCTGCCTTTTCCATAACAAATTAAACACTAATGTTCTTTGGGAAGTAATAGGGAGGCATGGTGTGAGATTTAGCAGAGCTGAGTTTATTTCACATTCATTTCCAAATTCTTTATACATTTCTGGGCAAGTTGTCTTGTTAGTTCGAGTCTTTATTGCCTAAAGTATAAAAACATTTCCTTTCTCTGCAGTTTTTTGCCTCTCTTGTCTATTCATCTTGTAAGTTTTCTCTGTGTAAATAGAGTCTGTAGTAGCATGAACAGGACACCAATATTAGATGACAATTTTAACACTATTGCAATAATAACTGTAGCCAATGCACATTAAATCACCATATATTTGATGTAGCAGTGACAGTTTCAGTGGAATTAGGCTAGAGAGAAATTTATCCAAGAGTCTTTAGCAGTGATTTAGACATGAATGCCCTTTTTATGTAAAGCGATAGTTGGAAGGATTAAGATTGGGAGGTTAATCTTTCCTAACGGCTAACTCATTGTTTTCTCACGATTCCAAAATTCTTTGGTAAGAGACATGGTCTGGACAGCTCACCATTTGAAATTTTGGAACGGAAAGTTAACCGCAAAATAGTCAGAGCTGGATATCTTGCAAAACTCACTCAAATACTGATTTTCTTCTGAGTTTTTCTTCTAAAGATGCCAGACACATTCCTATCCATGTCCAACAACTCTGTTTTCTGAAACAGGAACACTTACACATACACACAGAGACACACAGAGGCACACACATGCTCAAAAGAGACAACTCAGAGCCTCTGCCAAAGAACACGTACGCTGGAAAATATATTGATTAAATAACTTGTTTTCTTATCACAGGCAAAGAAATCTTACCCTTTGTAAGAAAGAGTGCTGCTCGCAGGGGAGGTTAACACCAAAGTTACTATTAATTAATTAGAAATCTTTAATGTTCTTATTTTCATGGGTTTCTGAAATGGGAAGTCATTCCAACAAATATTTGGGACAGAAAGGAATTGTGCTGCTAGTCCTTCCCAGGAGGAGAAAGACTTTCTGTCAAAGAACTGGTGGAAAGCAAAGAGGGAAGGTGCCACGAATACTTTCTGACTTAAATCCCCAATGTCTGGAATTTAAAAAAATACCTTTTGGTGCTGTGCTAATACATACCCAGTATAAATCCACTTTCAACTTCCCTTTATAAATTTTGTCTTTAAATTCAGCTATGTAACAAACTTTTTGTTTCCAGCAGATTTCTTTTTGGTCTTTCTGAAACAAGTTTGCGGTTCAGCTTTGTGTCTGTCGGACACCCTGTCCTTCTGTGTTTCCTCTGGGGCACTTTTGTTCTGGTCTTGCAGTTTGGTGGTTGCATGGCTGTGGATTCAAGGCACCCTTGCCAGGGCAAACCTTCCTCCACAAGGATTCAAGCATATTTATAGGCAAATGTAGAGATACCTGGGGTGGTTTTTTTAGCATATCTTTCATATATCAAGGGTCTGATGGCTTCAGGGCAGTGTACAGAGATGATCCAGTATAGAGGATGCTGCTTACACTTTCGCATAATCGGGTCAAACCATATGCAGAATACACTTAAGGGCAGGATTTACAAAACAGCCTTGTATTAGGCAAAATCTGCTCCCATGGCGCTATCGGAGTGGCACATGGACACAAATGGAGCAATGCTAGGCCAGTGAAGAGCGCTTTTGGAAAACCGCCAGAGGACACAGTTGTGGGATGACATTTCTCAGTCACGCCCCAAATTCTTATAGTCTTCCATCCTGTTAGAAGTGAAAGTCCTGTGACTTGGAAATTGTTAGTTATGCTTCCAATTCCTAAAACAATTATTAAAAAGGGCTATCTCAGGTTATTTATGGCACAGCTGCAATCAGAAAGAAATTGCTATAAAAGTGCCATCATGGGTATCTGGTGCAGGAGCAGCTTTCTTCATCTGTTTACAAATCTGGGGAGTTGTCAACCTCACAAACTCAGCCAGGGAACTGAGTTTTAAATGGGGTAATTTCTAGCTCAGTAATCATTAGCAGCACTGAACTTTCTGCAAGATAGAGTCCTTCATCTAGGCACAGATTTATATCGGTAAGATCAGAGCCTCCAGCACATAAATTCTTTCGAGGCCAGCACTGCCTATATTTATGTTTTTAAAGTATCTCACTGAAAGGGGCCTCAGAGCCATATTATACTGGAATTAAATGTTATTTTTAAATCAATGTGTTCCCAAATCCATTACGCAGTTTTGGCCAACCCCAAGCATTACTGTTGATAGAAAAACAATAATTTAATTTTACTGGCTAATTCATTCCGGACACCTTTAGATGAGGCAGTGACCTGATGTCTTCTGAGACTGGTGGAGAGACAGAGAAAATACAGGAGAGAAAAATCTTTGAAGCTTCAACTAGGAAGTCCAAATTTGGAGGAATGGATTTTGTGCCATAGAAATTTGATTATTGTGAGTTTGGGACTGAACTGTATCGTTATTTTTTATAGTGCTATAAAACGAAAAATGCTTTAAAAAAATCCAGTTCTAGCTGTCTCTTTCGGATTGTCAAGTCCAAGTGTGCTGTCCACAGGATATAATTAGCTTGATGCACAAGCTAGGGAAATAAATGGACTTTTAATAATGCTAAGGGTGCTCAAAGAAAAGAGTAGCCAATGCAAAAAAATGCATTAGAACAGGAAGTCAAATAAAATTGCTTCTTGCAAATAACATTTTGGCCTGTTTTCTCATTTTGTCTCTGGATGTTTCTTCTTGCCCTTTTTTTTTTTTTCTTTTCTTTGACTGAATGACTCTTCATAGCTTCCACAGAGGCAAACCTGCTGCAGGCACAAACTTCCCTGATTAGCTGATTTTCCCACCCTGTCCCAAACAGTTGCCATTTCCTACGTTCTCTCACAAGAAACAGCCTTGCCAGCTCCCTCCAGTCCCACTGCTGTGCACCCCGGGCTGTCTGGTGAGGATGCCCCTGTGCCAAGTGGGCTGTAGACCGAGCAGGCTGAGCCTTGGCAGGGGTGGGGGTCAGGAATTTTTTAATCCGCTCCCCTTTCACTGTGCAGGAACATTATTTGATTTTCTGTTTTGTTTTTTTTTTTTTCTTCTTAGAAGTGGAAAAGCTCTTCCGCATCCCACTGACTCCTGCTTCTGGGTCTTCCCCTTCATGAAAGAGCAAGTTCAGTCCTGAACCTGAAGAGCCCTTTGCTTAGGAGCTGTTGTTTTGAGAGGAACTTGACTGGCTTTAAATTACTTCACTGCTTAAATGCATATAATCTGTAAAGAGCATAAGACTTATGCTAACTATACACATGCTGTGGATATTCGTATGGAAAGGCCATCCTTCTTCCACGATGTACTGAAAAAGGGAAATGAATCAAGGAAAAATACAAGCCTTCATGAGCTGGACAGAGTGCAAGTGTCTCCCTGTCTTGGTTCAAGGAGATTTTTGGCTCTAAGCCCTAGATCCTTTTGAACTGGTGGCAACCTTCCCACTGCCTCCAGTGGCACTGAATTTGGCCCTTGGACATTGATGTCATTAAACGGAACTAATAGTCCCTGGGTGAGCCAGCAGAAGGGTCCCCTCCAGCCCACAGGGTCATGAGGTTTGACTCTCACTTACTCAAACATGCAAAACAACACCATCAAAAGCTCATAAACAGCAGCAGAGGTTGGAGGTTAAAAGAAACGTCTGCATGCTTCACAGAAATCCAAAAGTGGTTGTGCAACTGCAAACGCATTAAAGCATGAGTCAGCCCGGCAGTTGGAGGGAAAACACATCCCATGGTGGACAGATACAGTGGGTAGATGGACCACATGGACCACTTCCAACCTCAAATGCTGCTATTTTAGGTCTCTTATATTATTTGCAAAACAACACTTTCAAATCAACTTCTGTGCCATGAAGTGGGGCGTAACTTCCCTGTAGGTTGGGTTTCTGACCCAGATATCATTATTTCTCCTGTTACACTCAGTTTTCCACTTTCCTTTTCTATGACTCTGCTCCCATTTTTCTTAACACTGTTCTTTCTTGAGCTGCCTCCTCCTCCCTGCTCACACCCTCCTAATCCCAATGTCTGCAGTTACTTTCTCGTTACTTTTGCATCAGTTGGTATCCTTATGTCCCGTTAAATGTTAACTTATGGAGCTCTGTTTAAGTGTGATCCCACACTCCATGTTTTCTTCGACTCTGTGCCAGTATTGGTATTTGGTTATTTGGTACGTGCACATACTATGCTAGGTTTTTTCCAGTTCAATCACCCAGTTTGATGAACACATCCCTTGTTTTTCTAAGGAGCACCTTTGTTAAATGCTCTTTTCCTCACACATTAATGGAAAATCCAGCCTGATGGAAACTCAGCTGTTGAAGATCTTACTTGGGAAGAGTTGGAAAAGTGAAGGCGAGTCAAGCAACTGATGCAATATGGCTTTATAGGCAGTATTTGGATGGCCACCTTCTATTAACAGGTGAAGTCAGCATCCCCTTGATCACCCCATCACACGGCTGTAAGCCTCATGCAGCTTATGACAACATCTACAGCAGTCAGTATGTGGGAGAAATACAATTTCAGCTCTAAAATTTTACACACTGTTGTTATGAACTGTGAAACTATGGCAGCTTTCCATCCGGAAACAGCTGGCCTTGCATGTGGATGAAGTAAGCCCTGTATTTTACATCTATACTTGTCTTATCTACCATAAGGTAAAGATTTCTGGAAAATGGATCGGTCACTGCATTAATACACAAAAGTGTGTTGCAGTAAGTGTCATAGAAAGTAATGAAATTATCACACATGCAACATGATCAATTCGCATGTAGATTTTCAAACGCAGCTTGGCATGTTTTCTTGGAAAATGTGAATTTTTAGGTGAATGAGCCATTTAGCTGCTAAAACATTGCCTTTTTGCAGAACATGGCTGAATGTCTCTTGGATGGTAATCAGCTCACTCATTGAAGACAAAGAACAGATAAAACTCTTGGAGTGTTAAAAAGCTCCATTAGCTGCTATCCACCTTCCTGCTTTCCTTAAACAGCCGGTCTGGTGGGGAGCTGTTTTTTCTCTCCTTGCAAAAACACTTGGGCATGTGTAGTGCAAGGCTGAGCAAAGCAGCTTCCAGCACAAGCAAGTGGCTTCTTACCTAGGAGCACAACTAAACGCAGCGGAGACAGAAATGAAAAATGAAAGGTTAATATTTTGGCTCCAGGATCCTTCTGGCAGACTTGAGATTATCTTTGGATGTGTGAAGAAAAGCTTTCAGGACAGATCCCAGAGCCAAACATTTCTGAAGTGACTAGCAGTTTTGGAAAACTCAGTTGTGCCCAACATGAGAAAGCGGGATCTGAAAACACACCTTGTGAGAAAACAGGTCCTTTTGCAGGGATGGAAGGAGATAACTCAGTCCTGCACTTCCAGTAACTCCCTACACATAAAAGCATTGAGTGAATCCTTCTCGAAGCTGCCTCCATTTCTTCCCAGGAGGACACCTCTGCAAGCTGATTCCCATTTGAACACAAACGCCTGGACCACATTAGCATTTGAGATGTTTTTGTATTTCTGTGCTTTCAGCACGATCACTCCTGGTGGGAAATCGGTAGAAGTTTTGTCACTTATTTCAATTGCACTGTGATTTCTCACAAGCAAGAGCTTAGTTGTCAGTTTTCCTCTTCAGAAAAGCCTCATCAATCACAGACAGGAGGACACAGCGTGCCTGAACCTGCGTCCATTGGTCGGTCCTCAAAATTGGCTCCATGCAGAAAAAACAATTCTCCCTTCTCCATAGGGCAAATGAGGAGTTCCCTGATGAAATCAGTGGGGTAAAAATAGTATAACTGAAGACAAAGTCTGTCTCAAAAAAAATCAGCCTTTTAAGGCTGTATCCTGATTTTATACTCACTGGTTTGGATCTGGAGTGTGTCTGAGACAAAGACTCTGCAGCTTCAAACTTGCAATTAAATGTGACGGCAGATGTCAGTAGTCTGGAGGATAACATTGACAAAGCAAATTAAAGATTGCCATGCTGTTAGGTATGTAACTCAGCTGCTGTATTCTCTGCTTACTGTAAGGTCTTCAAGCCTGGTCTGCCTTTCCTCAGCTCTCTTATATAGCCATGGGATGAAAACACACACCTGAAATGTAAGAGACTTCATCCAGGATTTGGAAATAATATTCCTCTTCCCGCTCATCTCTTCCTGTCTCCCCTGACCTGATGGATATTCAAGTGTGTACACAAAGTGAGAAATCTTCAGCAGGGGTGCATTGGCCAAATGGCTATCTGACCTTGCAAACAAACTGATAGCCTACCTTCAGGTGAGCTAGAGGGGATGTTCTCCACATGGCCACACGAGTCACTCAGCTGGCCTCAGAGGGCTATGTCCCTGTATTATCTGAATATCCCAACACTGTGGTCCATAGACAGGAGAGGAATGGCTGGTATGGGAATCCCTTGAGCTCATGCACATCTCCAGGTATCTTAGCTCTGCCAGGGCTTGGTAGGTTTTCTTAGACTTTCTGGCAAAAAATTGGGCACCTGCTGCACCAGGTGGCAGCTGAGATGAAGTTTGGAGCATCTTAGCAGAGCCTGTGCACTGAATTGAGTCACCTCATCATCCAGCCCTGTTTCCAAGGCCTTTCTAGAATTTAATCCCTTCATTTCCCTGAAATGCTGATGAGTTCAGACTTGCAAAGAGTCAGTGCTCAGATTCAGATGGTAACATAAACCAGGGAACTCTGCTGCACCACCGCTTCTCAAAGAGCCGTGGTCCAGAGGTGTCCGGCATGCAGATGTGCAGATGCACCTCTTCAAACCAGTTGTGGTCTGCCCAGCCCTGTACAACCCAATTATATTTCTTTCACCCAAGAACACTCCATGCAGCAGCTCCTCAGGGCAGGGATAAGCTGCATTTGTCAGTTAAGGAGAAAGCTTTGATTATTGATCCTTTGTGGATGGATTGAGGCAATAGTGACTCAGCTGCTGCAGTAACGCACAAGCTCCAGACCCCAAGTTGGCTGCCACCCATTTCTACTACACTCTCAACACTCAGGCTCTTTGGGCCTTTTTTCACCCCCAGACATTGGCAGCAGAGCAATGGAAAACAGAACTTGTTCAACATGTAGGAGTGTTTACTTTTGTCATGACACAGTTTGGGATTTTCCATTTAAGCTTGAAAAACAAACCCAAACAAAATTTATTAGGAAAATAGCAGCTATGAGGTAAACTTATGTCAATGAAAGCCAAGAGGTCAAACAGACAACACATGACATTTTGATTGAATATTCTGTGTGTTCCTAGAAGCAGTGTGAAAGCTGGCTCACAAAGTATTTGCTGGAGCATTATAGTGACTGGGGAATAGGACAAGTCCAGAAAGTTCCTGAAAGCAAAGCCTTATTCTGCTTTGTTGTAACAGAGGTCTTTTCTTCATACACCAAACCTGACTGCTCCAGATGCCAAGGCTGAGGAATGGCAGGGGATGCCGACACCAGCACAGCCACATTGCCAGCAGGAGCCAGAGGATGTGGGACAGGCTGGTGCCACAGACCTCCCCGCTCCAGCCTGGGTGGAGAACAGCTCTGACTTTTGCTGTGCTGCTCCCAAGTTCAGTAGTCATAATTCCTCCTGAAAACAGTTCTAGCCACACCACCAAAGTGAGAGATCCACAGCCGTTTCTGGTGAAGATGCTCTGCTCTCATTAACAGGCAGAAATCCACTCAGCCAGCAAGAGGGGAAGC
Organism: Falco cherrug; assembly: GCF_023634085.1. Classification (NCBI taxonomy): domain Eukaryota; kingdom Metazoa; phylum Chordata; class Aves; order Falconiformes; family Falconidae; genus Falco; species Falco cherrug. The sequence goes on along the minus strand of NC_073697.1, from coordinate 45,354,229 downwards.
AAGCAAGTCTAATGGTGAGAGCTGAGTATGAGGAAGAGGAGGGTGACCATGCCTGCTTCAAGTAAGGTTCATACGTTGCCCTCAACAATCATGAACCTATATGATGCGTCTCACTCTCTTTTACATCATACTCATTTTTAGTCTTGCCTGGTTTTTAACTCCATAAGTTGTGTTTTTGAGAAGAATTTCACATGACATGAGATTCATAACAAATATCACTAATTAGACCATTCCTTTGTTTAGGCAGCAGCCGAAGACTAGGCAAATCCTATGTTGTCAAAGCTCCTGCATTCCTGCCTTACTAGCTGTCTGCCAAAACCTTGCCTTTGTCCATCCTCAGGGTGCCTTGGCATCATCTGTATAGAAATATTGAATACATAAAATATCATTGGTAGCAACGTGTTTTACCGGTTACTCTGGTTTAACATATTCCAATAACTGTAAAATAAACATTTGTACATGTTATGTCCCTCTTCTTCCTATTCTGCTTATGGTTTCAGTTAGGTGTGCTAGTTTTCCTGGCTGTGATAACTGCACTGTGATGGGCAGATCGCAACAGATCCCTTGTAAGCTGCAAATACTGTATAACACTGCAGGGTTCACAGGGGCCCCTGGAAGATGCCATGACACAACCCAAGATTTTGCTGTGTATCTCTCATATGAGCTCCAAATTCACATGCTCTATGAGACTTAATTTACAATGTTGAAAAGCTGGAAAATAAGTAATACCACAGAGAAGGAGAAAGGTGGAAAAGAGAAAATGTTTCAGATGGTGGAAGAACTTTCCAGCTGCATTTGTGTGACCTTAGAGGGTAAAGTCACAATTATGCCAGCATGTTTCCAGGGGCAAACCCATAAATAGGAGACGACCTGGTGTAGAGACCATGGGCCACATCATGATGGCTGACTGTGGGAATGTTCTGGTGTGAACAGCTAACCCCAGCTGCTTTGATCAACCTCACACCCTATCATGGGCAAGAACAAGCATTTACCCACAGTCAGTGCAGTGAAATAAAGCCGTCCCGTCTCACTCTGAGAGGACTTGTTTGTGCAGCCATGCCCTAAACCTCAAGTCACAAAGCTCAAGTAACTTTGAAAAAGAGGAGTTTTGATAATTTATGATCAATTTTTTGCAACATTTGTGGCACCTAAAGATGCCCAGTAAGATTTCAAAGTTGAAATCCTGTTGGGATCACAGCATGCTCAAGCATCCAGACTCCAAAAGAGTCCAGGTGACTCAGGTGTGAAATTTACATCCACTGAATCCTTCAGCTATAAATCTAAAGCTTCCCCCTAAACATTTTGAGTTGTGCTGCCAACTACCTTTCCAACGCAGCCTTTCTGCCAGGCACCTAATTCAGATTGAAACCTGATAGGAGACAAGCACTGCTCTGAGCAGAGGTCACGTGGCAAGCTCCCACTCAGACCAGTTGTGATGTACAGGTACAACCAGCTTCCCCTGATATCCAGTGGCTGGAAAATAACCTTTCACAATAGGAGGAAAAATGATAAATCCAGAGCTCTGGTAATATTTTACACATATGTATTGCATACATATTGTAAGCATGTAAGGATCTCTTTACTTTGGATGAGCATTGAATTGAGATGCTTTAGTCAGCAGGCTATCACTGCCCCAAGCTTCAGGAGGTGCAAGATTGTAAATACATACCCATATTTAGATCTTCCTTGGGGTTAATTACGGTGGCTCCCCATATCGTGACTGGTCCACATCTTTTCTTAAGCAATCCATGAAGTAGATAAACCACAGTTCCTAACTCACAGGTCTGGATCCCTCTCTAACAGCTATGTATCTAAGGCAAGTTCTTAAGTGACTGGCTTTTTGGTCTAAATCCTTTATTAGTTCTAGCTCTGAGCCTGCAAATATGCCTAAAAAATTAATGATGAGACTCAGGGAAAATCTTATTCCTTCCCTCTGATGAGCTGCAGCCATCTCTCTGCAACACCAGCAAATCTTTCTTGTAGAGGTTAAATGCTTGGGTGAGGCGGTGGTGGAATCTGAAACCCAGATGTTAGGCATTTGCAAGAAGGATTCAATTCTAAGTATGGAGCATTTAGAGCTTTAAAATGTCAATTTTGAACCACTAGATATAGCCACTGCTGACATGGGGTAGCATGGAGCTGTAGGACTGAGATGAATAGGACAGAAGAATCTGGTCTTCTCCAATGCACAGGAGCAGAGAGCTTGCAGCAGAGCCCAAATCCTGCCTTGACCACCCTGGCCAGAGCTGGTTGGTGTGTGGGGGCATTCCTAACACGATCCCACAGCGGGTCCCAACAAAGAGACAAATGGATGTCAATGCACTTCCCCACCCTGCCATTCTTTGATGCTAGCCCCCCTCCTCCATTCACCCACACAAACCCTTGATGTAAATGGGTCAAGACTCACGCTCCATATGGGGCAGTGCATGCTATTTTTAATTTTTGAAAGTTAAACCAGCTCTGAAGCTGGATTAGTGATGGCAGATCTCCCTAAACTATAGGCACGTAAACTGAGGGTGGACAGCTGCTCCGACGTTCCTGGATGGGAATCCAACCCTTAAACACACTAGATGCACATACATGGCTTCTTGGCTGCCCCATTTATGCCCATCTGTTACGATGGCACACTGCCTGCTTAGAAGTTGGTCAGATCTTTGCCCTTGGGTAATATACCAAGCAATGATGGATATATAAGGACAGCCTGCACCGCAAAAGATCTCTTCCCCAGGAAGTGGCTTCTCCTGCTCTGCCTGAACCTTGCGGTTTGGTGTGGTGGTACATCCTTGAACTCCAGGCACACTTGTTTCATTACCGGCCTCCGAATAAGTAAGCAAGAGGAGGAGAAGAAAAGGAGCCTGTGGACTTCATGGAAAGTTCTGGCTGTCAACAATGAGCCAGGTTGTATTACAGAGCATTCCTGAAATACATGTGGTCACCAATGGGGACATCAACATGACAGTTCCACCCACTGCCACTCTG